>NC_081430.1:77247827-77547827 GCF_949786415.1 Peromyscus eremicus
AGAGCAAGGCTTGTAAACCCAGATACCTGCAGGTCCTACAATAGAAAAGGGTAAGGTTTACATGGTCAGTAGATGACTTTGGCTGTTGACAGCTGCAGCCGATCTTAATGTTTCTTGCTGTGGACCTCCAGGTCTGTGGAGATGGGTTTTGTCTTGTTCAGTCACAGTTGGGTTCGGGTGGCCCACTTGTGGCTGTAGTGGCGGAAGAAGTAGGGAGCGATTTCAGGTGGGGATCTCTTATGGATGATACACTCATGATTTGTTTGCCCGGCTGACTTCTGTGACGGGCTGTGGGCACCACAAGACTTTAGCATGCACTGTTGATTTCTTTGCTCGTTCTTACTTTAGAAATATACTTCTAATGGTTTCTTTGGATTGTTCACATAGCGTGTTCGGGAAATGCTGTTCAATGAATGGCTGTTTGTCTTCATGCTGTTTGATTTTTATTGTGCAACTGAGAATGTTTGTCATTTCCATATCCTCCTTTTTCCTGCTCTGGTCCACACACACACACACACACACACACACACACACACACACACACACAGAGTAGCCGTCAATATATAATAATGGTGGAGAGAGTCTTGGCTATAAACTTCCACACGCTGACGTTCTGTAAGTTGAGATCCAGTTTTCTTTCACAAGGCAGAGTGCAGCAGCCTTTCTGAGAGTCCTGGCTCTTTATTTTTGGTTTTAGGATTGGGAGAGGTAGTTAAAAAATGCGTTATGTAAGTCTGAAGACCTAATCATATTTTTGCATAATTCTTGAGCAAATACAGACATGTTCTTAGATGTTGGGTCACTAGAGAAAAAGAGAAGTTCCCAGGAGCTGTCTTGTTTCAGGTCAGGGCCAGAAAAGCCTTCATTTTCTTCTTGGCGGATTTCACCATCTTGCTGCCCCAGTCCTGAATGTGCAGAGTTAACTTGGTTAGACGGGAGATTCCTCACATCCTCTTCCACCGTGAACTTCAGGTTGAAGTGAGTTGGTTTCTCTCTCTGTCTCTCTGTCTCTCTCTGTCTCTTTGTCTCTGTCTCTGTCTCTCTGTCTGTCTTTCTTTTCCTTCCTTCCTTTCTTTTTTGAAAAGATAATTAGATTCTCTTTATTGGGAAGAACATGCTTCCTCCTCAAGCGAGTCACTAGTTTTTGCTGTCTTCCTGATATCTGAATGGTCTTCACTACGGATTTTCCTTCAGACGTGTTTGCATTTCTCGTGGAGAGGTGCTAAGGTGTCAGCTTAACTATGTGCAACTGGTTGTGTCTTACAGGGTTTCTGTGTGCAAATGTTTCATTCACTCTGAGTTTCCAAGAAGCAAATGACTTTTGGCTGTTCTGGCTTGGCAGGTTTTTTTCTTTCTAACCACCATTGGGTTGAAGCTGGAAACTGAACACAGCTTGAAATCTTGTGGTTTGGATGCTGGAATTCAGGGCTAAACTGTCTACAGCTAAAATTATTAATGTTGAGATATTTTCCCCCAATAAGTAAACCTGAAAAATAATGAAATCTAACTCCTGGCAGTCCATAAAATTGTATATGGGTGTATATACACATACACACACACACACACACACACACACACACACACACACACACACACAGAGCCAGCAAGAAGAAAAATATACTAAGAATATATTAGAAATAGTTTCTATAGTAGTTTAATTCAAACTTGAAAAAGCCAAAACAAACCCAGATATGATGTTGTGTTTCCCCAGACTGTATGAAGGCAGTTAGTGAGAGAAAATGACACTTAACTTTTCAGCTTTCTAGGTAGATAGTTTAGAAGAGGGAATAGTAAAATTAATACTGTATACTTTCATCGTACCTGATACTTTACTGAATAATTTCATATATGTCATCTAAATTATATTCCACAAAAATCACCAAGCATTTAGCAGTTTTAATCTCATTAAATCAGAGAATATGTCCAAGACCTGGCAATAGACAACACTCATAGGAAGACATCCAATCCTCCATTTTTCCATCCATTCACACTCTAACATGCACACATTTCTTTGGTTTCAAGATTCATGTGTAACTTTTACCAACTGGAGTTTCTCTTGTGACATATAATGAACTAGTTGATCTGTGTTGCCTTTTGTAATGGTAAAGACCTGTGAAGTTTCAGTGATCAAAACGAATGGTTCAGTTTTGATCAATCAAAGGGAGAACACTATACATTTAAAGTATATTCAAAAAATATTTATGACTAGGTGTGGCACATGCTTTTAATGCCAGCACTTAGGAGACAGAGGGAGTTGGGTTTTTGTGAGTTCAAGGTCAGCCTGGTCTACATAGTGAGTTCTAGGCTAGCCAGACAGTGCTTTAAAATAAAAAAATAAAAGACTTTAAAGGGGGCCTATTGAGATGGTTGAGAGAGTAAGGTGCTTGCCATGCAAGCCAAAACTGAGTTCAATCCCCAAATCTGGTGGAAGGAGAGAGCCTACTGGCTAAGTTTCCTGTTTGACCTTCACATGTGGGCTGTGCACAATATGAAATAATAATAATTATAATAATAATAACAACAATAATACATGTGGGCTGTGTACAATATGCAAGAGTAATAATAATAATGATAATAACAATACTAATAATGGTAGAAATAATAAAGATTGTAAAGTATAAATGTTTTTCTAGTATGGTCTAGATTATCTGATTGGCTAAATTCTGTTTCAGAAAATGAAATCCATTAAGAACTACTTTCTTGAGCATATGTCCTTGAGATAAAATGACCTGGAAGGTATATTCTCAAAAATGAAAGACTTCCTGCACATAGATGGTCTTTGTTTTGTTTTTGCAGCACTGGACATGCTTAGACAAGCACTTTACTGCTGAGCTACATCTACTGCCTTCCTTTTACACTGCTCATTTTGAGATATAACGTTGCCTAGGCTGGCCTTGAACTCACTCTGTAGTTCAGATATGTCTTGATTCTTCCTGTCTCAGCTTCCCAAGTAGCTAGGATTATAAGCCCTTACCACCAGACCTGCTAAGACTTCTTGACTAGAAAATAATGTGTGAGGGCACTTCCTGGGAGTAGTAATGTTTAATTTGATAGGAATTTAGATTGCATATATTGGGCTAGAGTTATAGCTCAGCATGAGAATACTTGATTAGCACACATTGCCCCTAAGTTCAATCCCCAATACCATAAGCAAATAATTCATAGATGGCATATGTGTTTGTTTGTTAGTAGCCATCAAGTATTTGCAGTTTTCATTATGAGAAATTCAGAAGGAAAAACACTATACATATTAAACTGTAGAGAATATATATGCAGAATTGTTGGGAGAAAGCATGTTGATGTCTTTGGCTTACTTTGAAATATAAAAGAAAGCAATCCAAAATGTATTGGTAAATAGGTGGAGAGATGGACAAACAGATTAATATGGCATAAGATAGCATAGTAAATACAGTAAAATGGTAATTGTTGAGTGCAGGGGGTGGGTGTATGGATTCACATGCAACTTTTACCGACTGGAGTTTCTCTTGTTGTGACATGTAAAACAATGCATTTTAGCATTTATTCTTAGGCAACTGACAACACAGAAGTTAATTTTAGATGGGCAAAGGAGTATTTCAAATGATACCAGTTTTGCTAGATTTTCTAAAAATCTGAGTTTATTACTATACCATTTACCATAACAAAATATTGGAGGTTGGATACTTGTATATAGTAAAGAGATTTATTTGGCTCATGATATGGTGGCTAGAAGATCCAAATGGCAATATCCTGTTGGTAAAACTCACCTGGCTGTGTCACAAGATGGCAGAGAAGCAAGGAGGAAAATACTGTGTGCAGAACGGGCCTGTGAACTAACACATTCCACGAGAGGCACAATAACCCTCCCGCTCTCCTGTCTGACCCAATTATCTTCCATCAGCCTTCCCATTAAAGTTTCCACCTCCTCAAACTGAGGACCAAGTTCTAAGGGCGTGAGCCTTTGGGAGAACACTCGGGCTGTGAAACATAGAATCTCTGTGGTACTGTCAGGAGATGAGGGCTGATGGTGAAAATCCACTGAAGCACAATTCATAGCAAAGACCGTGAAAGAGCTGTTGAGCTGACAGAAGGAAGAACTTATATACATACACACACACACACACACACACATATATATTATATATATATTATATATATATATAATATATATATATATGATAAACCGCTGGAAGTGGTGGCACATTTGTTTAATCTCAGCACTCAGGTGGAGGCAGACAGATTTCTGTGAGTTCTAGGCTAGCCTGGACTACATAGCAAATTCTGGGCCAGCCAGAGCTATGTAGTGAGACCCTCTTTTAAAATTTAAATAAAGATTAAAAAAAATAAAAAGAGAGAAAGGACAGAGAAGCTATGTGCTATGTCATATCTACCGACTCTGAATGACAAGTAGCTGTGCCATCTGCTGCCTAGAAGATTAAAAGACCCCACCAATAAATGAGTCTTCAGTAGTATTTTCAGTGTTATTTATCAACACCAGTGTATACAGTGAGTGAGTGCATCTTCTAGCCTTTCTTCATTGTAGCTTCACATCTGGTAACGAAGCATAGAAGGTGATTAATTGACCATTTTCTCATTGCCCCCAAAGATATATATCCCAAGGATACACCAATAAGACAAAAGTTAGTTTGTTACATACAGTGAGTGTCTTAGGGAAGTAGGACTTAATTCTCTCCTGGAACCCAGGTTCATTGGATTTTTTTTTTCAACAAATCCTAAAATAATTTTTTTTGGCTAGCTTATAGTGTTTATACAAATTTTATAGATAACATGCCCTTTGTTTTTTAGATTACAGGTCCACCAGGTTGTGGAAAAACTCAGTTTTGTATCATGATGAGTGTTTTAGCTACATTACCCACCAACATGGGAGGATTAGAAGGGGCTGTTGTGTACATTGACACGGAGTCTGCCTTTACTGCTGAAAGGTAGGTTGTTGTATTTTCCATTATAATGCTTTGCTTTTCTAGCTCCTACGCACCATGGGGCATTTATAAATTGGTCAACATTTAATTTTTAAGAACAAAGGGTGCTAGATACTGTTTTTAAAGGGTTTTTTTCTTTTGAAATTGATACAGGAAGCAGATCATTTTCTTCCTCTTCTATCCCCTTCTTATTGGTTTCATTGGGGTTCCTGTGTAAGCTCTGTTTTGTAGAAGGTTGAGAAGAAACAAGATGAAGATGGAGTGCGGGGGTGGGGGGATGTTAAGTAGAAAATGGGGAAGAGGGAAGACTAAAGAGGAAAGGGTAAGCTGTTTTACACGTTATTTCTAGAAGGAAGTAAAGTCTTGGTGAATGGACATTCATCAAATAGGAGATTATGCATACGAAGATCAATTCTTATCTCAGTCAAGATACACTGTAGGTATTGTTTTTGGACTCTTTGTCATTACATCATTATGAACAATTCTCTTCTTTATTTCTCCCTGAGTATTAGTAGATCAAAATGGATCTGATGAGGTATGATATTTAACATGGATCTTCAACCTAGCAGGATCTGGAATTACCTAGGAGACAAGATTTCATGTATGCCCATGGGGGATTATCTAGGTTAGGTTAGCCTCTCTGGTCAGGCTTGAGAAGGATTATCTTGATTAGGTTAATTGAGGTGGGAAGATTCACCTTAAAGGAGTGTGGAACCACTGAGTCCTGGACTGAATAAAAAGGAGAAAGCTACCTGTGAGTGAGTGTTTATCATTCTGGGCTTCCTGACTGTAGTCAGACTTTCTTCTTGGGACCATCAGCCCCCAAATAATGACATGGAGACTTATTATTAATTATGAAAGCTTGGCCTTAGCTTAGGTTTGTTTCCAACTAGCTCTTATAACTTAAATTAACCTGTTTTTTTTTTTTTAATTAATCTATGGTCTACCACATGTCTTTTTACCTCTCTCCCATTCTGTATGTCTGACTTTCTCAATGTCTCACTGGTGTCTCCTGCTGTGCCAGATTTTAACCCGAGTTTCTCTCTCTCCCCAAAAGTCCCATATTTAGCTCTTTATTAAACCAATCACAGTGACACATCTTCACACTGTGTAAATAAATATCCCACAACATTTACCCCTTTTTGTCTAAATAAAAAAGGAAAGGTTTTTAACTCTAACACATTAAAATTATATACAATAAGAACAATTATAACTTGTATTACCAACCTAAACATATCTTTTTAAACCTTAAAACATTTTTTTTAGATAAAAAACTTAAACTTTTATGTCTATCAATCTTTATAAATTTTACATCTCTTTTTGGAAGTTTCTTTTCTGAATTTGGTAACAAAGAAAATGGTATAACTCTCTCTCGTGATATTTTATTTGTGCTGAAATGTGGTGATATTTTATTTGTGCTTTAATAAATAAAGCTTGCCTGGAGATCAGAGAAATAAGAACAGCCATTATAAGTAAACAAAGAAGTCAGGCAACGGTAGCACATGCCTTTAATCCTATCACTTGGCAGGCAGGAATCTGTCTGGATCTCTGTTAGTTCAAAGCCACATACTGGAGACAGAGCCAGGTGTGGTAGCACATGCCTTAAATTCCAACACTAGTTAACCATGGAGGTCTGGAGGTCTGTACAGACAGACAGGATGTGACAGAGCTGGGCAGGAGGAGGAAGTGATGTAGCTGGACAGAGAGAGCAAACCAGATGGCAGAACAGAAAGGCATATAGACGTGGGTAGACAGGATGTAACTTGCATTTGGAAGCTGCGGAGTTGGTGAGGTAAGGTTAGCTGTGGCTTTCCCTATTTCCCTGATCTCTCTAAGGCTTTTACCCTTATATCTGGCTCTGTGTTTTTTATTTAATAAGACCATTTAGAAATTCATCTACAGCTATCTAGTTTTCAACCCCATCAGAGACCTAAGAAGGATAAAATATTACCTGAGTAAACAGGAAGTGCAGATCAAACAACTTTCAAAACTATAGAAACGGTAGAGACATCTGGCTGCCTGGACAGTCACCCAAGGTTCCTTTGCAATGTTGGGGCATCCATCTTTGGCCTACCGGCCTAGAATATCTGACAGACTTTTGTGTGAAACAGGAATTTTGAAGGACTGTCCTACCTTGTCTTGGCAAAATTTGGCAGTTGCCTTCTTTTGTGTTCTGCCTGTCCAATTTGGATAACATACTGTCAGCCATCCAGGCAAGGGCAGTTTTTTGTCCAATGGCTAACTTTGCCACATATGAAAGCAAACTCTATATGGAGGTTCTTTGATGCTCCTCATTTTTTTTTTTTTTTTTTTAAAGCAGATTGGTGCTTCCAGGAGCAGACCTATCTCACTGTCATGAAAAGCCTTATATTATTAAAATATCTTAAATGCTGTATTCTGTAAATCTCTGAAGTGTTTGAAGACCACCTAGCTATCTAAAATATATCTATTTAACCTTGAAAACATACCTAATGTGACTACAAGTTTGATTGTTATAGATGACTAACTACTAACCTGCATTTCCTAATTATCCTAAATAGTTTGTAATAATAGCTTTTAAGGACTAGAACATTACATTTTAAAATGAGCTGCATAGGTACAATACCTTAAATAAGAGTAGAAACATATATACAGTATGTTAAAACAAAAGTAATCTTAAATTTGTATCAATGAACAAAAACAAGAGTACTTAACCATTGTACTTAAATAAGAGTAGAAACATGTATATAGTATGTTCTAACAAAAATAACCTTAAATTTGTGTCAGTATACAAAAATCCATACCAATGTAAAATATTCGAGACTAGTAGTTGTTTTTTAGTTTAAAGGTAGATTCAATAATCTACTCTTTTATCCTATCATTCTTTTATCCCCCTTTTTATCTTTTCAGAAAGAAATCCTTAAATTTAACCTCCTTTGCTTAGTTTTTTTCCCTGACCATGACCAATAACAATTTGCAAGTAACCCCTGTAGCATGAATCTTAAAGGTACTTATTAATAAAATCAAACCTGAGGCCAGTTATTGGGGTGAATGCTGGAAGATCAGAGAAGCAGAACAAGCCACAGCCACCTCACCTCGCCAGTTCCTCAGGTGATCCTGTTTCCTCAGACTGGAAGCCTCTCAGTCCTCATCAAGAATGAATCACCGCTGAACTGTGCTGTTCAAAGCCTCAAAGCTTAACCAGCCAAATGCTTCTAGTTTCTGGTCTTCATGCCTTATTTATCTTTCTGCTTTCTGCCATCACTCCCTGGGATTAAAGGCTCACTTCTTGGGATTAAAGGTGTGTGTCATCATGCCTGGCTGTTTCCAATGTGGCCTTGAACTCACAAAGATCCAGATGGATTTCTGCCTCTGGAATGCTAGGATTAAAGGTGTGAGTGCCACCATTTTCTAGCCTCTGTATCTTGTGGCTGTTCTGTTCTTTGACCCCAGATAAGTTTATTAGGGTACACAATATTTTGAGGAACACAATACCATCACAAACCCTGCCTAAATAATGACAAATATCCATAACCCACTGAATGGCAAAAAACAAAACAAAACAAAACAAAACAAAACAAAACAAAACAAAACAAAACAAAAAACCACCCACCCTACCTCTTGCGAATGTGAGTATCATGTTCTTAAAATTACTTCCTGTTGTCTGGGGATGACAGTATCTTTAGGGGATCCTGAGAACATTGAGTTAATGGTCAAGTACTGAGAAAACTACCTGTAATATTTATTGTTCAGTCTCTGTGAGATGGGAAAGTGCAGGGCTTATCTGAAATCCTGGCTGGAATAGTCTGTGAGGCTGGATCATCTTAGCTAATCACTTTGAAGTTGTTCTGAATGCAGATTTTTGAGGAAACTTCGACAGAGGCATTCTGAGAGGCTGGATCACCTGGGCTACTTGTCTTCATTGGTATCTGGTCATTTTTTTCTGAAAACACACAAACTTGTAAAGGTAACATACAAATCTGCATTAACACAAGTATGGAATGTGTGATGTGTACAAATCAGCTAAAGATGATTCTCTGCTTTATATTTGAGCTGGTAAAAGATATCTGTTAACTTTATAAGTCTGTTTGGACTGTATAACCAAACTGTAATATAAATCTCCACCCATGCCCTATGAAAAGATGGCATGTAATAATAAGTCATGAGGATTCTATAGCCAACAAGATTTATCATGTCTCTTTCAGTCTCAGAGCTGCTCCCATATAGAGGGATGAGCATACACATCACTTCTGTAATCTTTCCTGGCTTCTCCCTCGTGTCTGTAGCCAAGATCCTCAGGAGTCCCCTCCCCCATCAAATCTGATCCCTATTAATTTTAAAGGAATTCATAGCTTTTTGTTTCCTGTGGAAACAAAGGCATAACCTCTCTCCCATCACAACACATTTCCTGACTTCTGTTCTGAAGTTAAGACATCCCCAAAATATATAGGCTGGTTTAGTTCAGCAGTCTCTTCCACAATCCAATGTCTCTCAGTAACTGTTCTCTGTTCATTAGCATTCAAAAATTTAAAATTAACAAAGTACCATATAAGGTCCAAACTTCCTGTGTTATAATATTTCCCATCCTTATGTGGCTTATTCTTTTTATATTACTTCCCTCTCTCTTTAAAAACTTTATTATTTTTAAAGCATTTTTTTTTCTATGACTGTCCATACCCAGTTTTACTGTACCTGTTCAGAAGTTTTCTGGGTCTGAACCTGGCTTTACTGGGCACATGCAGTATTCTCTGACCATGTGAGCTAAGCCTTAAAGGGCCAGGCAATCTACCACATGGTTCTGCTTAGCACATGGCTCTGGCAGCTGGCTCCCTCCCCCTTGGGTTGATGAGAGCTGAGCCTCAAGCCTGTAGGCAGCGGCGGGAACCACACCTCTGTATGCCTTCGGCACCAGCCGGCCTGAGAGACTACGGGACTAGTACGTTGCTCTAGTTCCAGTTTGTGTGTTTGGAACTCTTTTTTTTTTTTTAAGCTTTCTCAGGTCCTATGTGGATATTCATGCCTCTACTTTGGACACCATATGTAGTCAGACTTTTTCATTGGACCACCAACCCCAAATAATGATGTGGAGAATTATTATTAATTATGAAAGCTTCATCTTAGCTTAGGCTTGTTCCCAGCTAGCTCTTATAACTTAAATTAACCCATTTTTTAAAAAAATTAATTTACGTTCTACCACATGTCTTTTTATCTCTCTCTCTTATTCTGTACTTGGCATCTCCTGCTGCACGAGATTCTGAGTTTCTCTCTGTCCCCGGAAGTCCTGCCTAGCTATTGGCCATTCATCTCTTTCCTAAACCAACCACAGCGACACATCTTCACACAGTGTAAACAAATATCCCGCAACACCTGGCTGTGGGTGGGATGGGACCAGCTGCCAGGACTTCCTTGCCATGGTGGACTGTGCCCTGAACTGTGCCCAAACGGACCTTTCTCCTTGAGTGGCTTTTGCCAGGTGTCAGCAACAGGAAAGGTAACTGACACACAAGGGAATTTCAGAGCGTACATTTCTTTAGCCGTTTGGGCCCTGTAAGCTTTCTGAACTTCCTCTTCTTCCCCGCTCCAGGAGGGAAGTTTCAGTGTGCAGGAAGTAGCGGGCAGCATGGCAGCAGGAGGAGGCGTCAGTCTTCTGCATTTCTGGGTTTGTGAGGCTGTTTGGCCTTAGCTCTTCCCTTTGCATCTGCCCTTGATTGTATTTTGGATTTTTCGTATTTACTTATTTCTCCATCTTTTTCTGCCTTTATGTAGTGTTATTGCTTACATCAGAGGCAGGGTGGAAAGCAGGTATAATTTTAGTCCCTTTATATTTATGTTAATTGACGCTACGTAATTCATAAGAAGGTTATTTGAGAATGGGGTGAAAACTTACATTGTTTTTAGTTTTTTATTGCCTTTTTCATAGAGCTTGAGAGGTGGGGTGAGGTTGCTCCCACATAGACTAGGTTTTGAGAGCTGGTGAGGGTAAGGTGGAATCCGAGTTGCAGTGCCTATGGTGTGGCCACCTTCTGGAGTCTGCTGTGGTGGATCATGCATGGAGCCTGCTCTTTAGTGTCTGGGTATGTGCTATGTGTTCTGTTGCAGGTCTGTTCAACCCTGTTAGAAGTACAGGAGGAGGTTGGTCAGTGAATTGTGTAAGCTTTCTGCCGCAAATAAACGAACACTCAGAGAACAGTGGCTTGAACAAAATGGGTTCATTTTTCTCACATGTAAAGATCTGATTCAGCTGTTCATTTATGACAGGGACCTAAGGCTGGTTTATTTTAGGCATCTGTATCCATTCTGTGCTTAAGTTAGTGAGAAGAGAAAGGCCTAGCCACACCTTTCATCAGTAAAATATCCTTTAAAAAAATTTTGGTTATTATCTATCTATCTATCTATCTGTCTGTCTGTCTGTCTGTCTGTCTGTCTATTTATTTTTGAGACAGTGTTTCCGAATAGCCCTGGATGTCGTAGAACTCACTATGTAGTTCAGGCTGGCCTCGAACTTGCCTGCCTTTCCTTCTTGAGAGCTGTGATTAAAGGGGAGCACCATCATGCCCCCCTCCCCTTTTAAAGGATACCTGCTTTTCTCATCTTCTTATCTGCTGATGTTTTCTTAGACACAGTAATTCTGCAGATTTCTCACTAGACCACTTTTCTGTGGTAGTATGAGAAATCGAGGGCAAAGATTATCTAGCAGTCATGATGAGTTGTGAGGACCTGTTTGTACCGCTGTTTGAATAAAAATGAGACTCATAGCATGAGGAACTGGAATTGGGTTGGGCCGGTAAGTTTCAATGTTTAACCATAGCTTAGATTCTTTCTAGATTTAGAGAAGAGATAGATCAGGGAATAGGAGGCTCAAAAGGAATTTGAGAAAGTGCAGAGACGCTGAGTTGTGGACACCATCCTCTGGATTATTCAGAAAAATGCCTGTTTTTATTTGTTTTACCTATTAGACATCTGCTTAAAACACAGCATAGTCTTAGATGCCGTAGGGTTAGGTACATCTTGACAATATGGGTAAGTAAATAGTCCACTGACCCAGCTCTGTATTCCAGCCTATGGAAATGTGACAACTGGGAGAATTCCTGTACCTATGAGTTGAGTAAGCATTCTGTTAGGTTTATTGATGACAAGTAGGAGAAGATGGGGCCGGTAGCAGTATTGAGAATGCAGCTACTTTAGCCTGAAGAGTTCTCCTCCAGGGACCTTCACTGGCGGTGGCTGGAATTTGACTCAAGCTGCACCATGAGTCAGCAGGTAGCAGGGCTGGGATTAGGGCAAGGAGGTACTGCATTCTTTAGATGTGAGAGGGAGAGGAGAAACCCCCAAGTGTCTTAACAATAGCTGTATGTATGATTTGTGGCTTGTGGAGTTACATTGCTCAAAGGATGTAATTTATAACCAGGGCCAAAGATGAACTCTGTTTAAAAACTAAGTAAAAGGAAAAGAGCTGGTTTGCTTATTTCTCTTATCTTAAGGAATTCATTTTGTGTGTGAAGTTGTGGGGTGGTTGCTGGTGCGTTATTCAAGTTCATGGCTGAGGAGGGTTGATGAGGTGAAAGCCCAAGGTCACACATGCTTTGCCTTAAGCGTGGTTCATTAGTGATTTGAACGTTCTTGTTTTGAGATGTATCTCAGGAACAGTATTATCTCTGTAGGCATCCATTATAGCTGTTTTGATTTT
Source organism: Peromyscus eremicus (assembly GCF_949786415.1). NCBI lineage: Eukaryota > Metazoa > Chordata > Mammalia > Rodentia > Cricetidae > Peromyscus > Peromyscus eremicus. The sequence goes on from NC_081430.1 coordinate 77,260,413, forward strand.
GTTATTTATTATTTATTTTAGTTCTTGATTCTGTCAAGAGTGTGTGCATGCAGTTGCATGTATAGGTATGTGAGTACCTGTGCTAGTTTTTTTTTTTTGTGTGTGTGTGTCTGTGTGTGTGTGTGTGTGTGTGTGTCTGTGTGTATGTGTCTGTGTCTGTGTGTATGTGTGTTTATGTGCATGTGAACCCAAGATGACGGATAACCTTGGGTACCATTTCTCAGGTGCTATCGACCCCCTTTAAAAAAATTATCTTATGGGTGTTTGCCTGTATGTATGTCTGTCACTTGTGTGCCTGGTGCCCGAGGAGGTCGGAAGAGAGTACTGGATCCCCTGGAACTAGAGTTACAGATGGTTGTGAGCTTCCGTGTGGGTGCTAGGAATAGAACTTGGATCTTCTGGAAGAACAACAAGTGCTTTTAACCACTGAACCATCCCCATTTTTTTTTTCATTGAGATAAGGTCTCTCACTGGCCTAGCCTGGCTCTCTAGGGAGCCCCAGGGACCTGCCTCCCCATGGCTCCCCACCTCTGAGATTATAAGCCTGTGCTATCACTCCTGGCTTTTTCATGAGTTCTGAGGATTGAACCCAGGACCTCACGCTTGTAGAGTAAACACTTTACCAACTGAGTTATCGCCCTAGCTCTTCTCTTCGTTTTTGACACAGTCTTGCTGTATAGCTCACGTTGTCTCCTTCTTCCTTTACAGTGCTGGGATTAAGGCCTTGAGCCACTCCAGCTCTTAGTCTTCTGTAGCTCTTCAGTTCCGCTGTTGTAGCGCAGAAGCAGCTGTGATAGGAAGTGAACAAATAGGTGTTCTAATAAGACTTTATTAACAAAACCAGGTTATTTTCTGGTTTGGGTCTACAGTACGTAGTGTTTGACAACCTCTGTGTACTTATTTAAATGAATTTATGAGATTGCAAATAGCTGCTTCTGAGGGCTTTAATAATGCCATCATCTGCAGAATTTCTGGTCTTTTGTTAGTGGTTTACATGCCTAGTAATTAAACATTTAAAAATTTCTGTGTATGAGTGTTTGCCTGCATGTGTACATCTGTGCAACAGTCCTTGGTGCCCACAGAGGCCAGAAGAGGGCATTGGATCCCCTGGAACTGGAGTTACAGAAAGCTGTGAGCTTTCATGTGGGTGCTGGGTTGAAACCGAGTCCTTTGGTTCAACTCTAGAGCAGACTTAAAAAAAGAGATTTGTTATTTTGTATTTTATGTGTATGAATGTGAGCCAGCATGTGGGTGCTGGGTTGAAACGGAGTCCTTGGGAAGAGCAGCCAGTGCTCTTAACTGCTGAGCCACCTCTCCAGCCCCTTTCTTAATAATTGCTAAAATTGGTTGTTAGACATATTATGTTAGATGCTGGACTTAAATATACAGCTTTAAAGTGTTAGATTTTTGTTTTAATATACAGTTAAGATTATTTTGATTATTTTAAAGCTGGCCCTTCACATTTGTTACAGCAGATCCCAAGTGGTCTTTGAGAATGATTGAGCCTCAGTACTGTGAAGCCCTCTGAGGGCTCCGTCAGTTGCCTAGGGTATAATGAGATCTCTGCACTCCTTGTTGACGTGGGAACTTGCACTGTTCTCATTGTGTGTGGGTTCTGGGAAGTGTTTAGTCTCTGTGTTGTCTCCTGGTCCCTCCTGAGTAGTTTCCTTCCATCCATTATGTGTATTAGTTCTGGAGTGTACCGATCCACAAGTCCCCGCCAGACCTCACACCTCCTCTTTTCTGCCCTTCAGTCCTACCAGCTTGGCTTTCCCAAACTCTGATCTCATCCTCGCTCAGGTCCCACCAGCCTCGCTTTGGCTTCCCTTTTTTGTTTTGTAGAATGGAAAGTGCCTCTGGTGTGAGCCCGGGACACACTTCAGGTTCCTTTATTAGTTTCCTTTCTCATGAGGGTCAGTTTTGAACTATTGTTCAGTGTGTGAAACTGTGATTTCAGATATTTTGTCTGCTTTTCCAGTTGTTGAGGCTATCAGGGCCATTCCCAAGCCAGTTAATCTTTTGTACACAGAAGTAAAAATCGCCCTGTTGTTTTGTTTTGAATTCATTCCATCCTGGCTTTATCTCCTAGCCCTAGAGTGAAATTGATTTTTAAAACTTTAACTCAGTAGTATTTAAAACACAGCTATGTGTTGCTTAATGGTGGTGGTATGGTCTGAGAACTCTGTCACTGGACACTTTGTCCTGTGATTCTGTTACAGTGTCCGAATACTGTCCATTGCATAGTGTGTACTTGTCATGGATATGGCCTCTGTATACAGTCAAGAGACGTGGTGAGCAGAAATAATATGAAACTGCTGCACTGTGTTTTACAGAACTTAAAAGTGCTATAGTAATGATTGCTAGGGGAGTAAACACAACCAGAAACATAGCTGTCCATTGTCATTACCAAGTGTTGGATACTGTGCATAATCGTACATACTGTGCTTTTGCATGGCTGATAACATAGTGAGTCTGTGTATGCCAATATTACTACAAACCCATGAAAAATGTGTTATCCGTGGACAGCATGTCGGCTGTGACATCACTAGGAAGTGGGCCTTTTTCAGTCCGTCGTGGAACCAGCATGTGTGTGGTCTTGTAGTCCTGTTGATTTCTCCTCTTGAGCAGTTGTTCCTTTGAGTGGCTTCTCAGAAGCCGTCAGTCTCTCTTGATTGGATCCCTGTCTTCGGACTACTTCTTTAGTGTGTTGCTGCGTCCTCCTCAGTGTTTCAGCCTCTGAGCCTCGGGGAACCCTAGAACTCTTCTGTCTGTCCTCAGTCCCTGGTATCCATCCAATCTCATGATTTTAACAGGATTCTTGATTGGCACAAGGATCATGGGTTTATGTTCTGAGCTTTCCCTCAACCCCATATTCATATATATTTGCCACGTGACATAATAGCATGTTATAGTTATGTATATATATATATATATATAGTTATATGTTTATATATATATATATGGATAACTTGATATATCTGAAGATGAATTCTGGATTCCCCTTAAAAAAATAGAACACAGGAAGAACACCAATAACTAAACTCCTGACTGAATCTCCATTCTTCTAGATATTCATCCAATTAATCGAGTTCTTCCTGCTCCCCCTTTGAATTATGCTTCAAATCCAGGTACTCTAATTATCTGAGGTATTGTTTCCCTAGGTCAGGTCACCATCATTTCTTGTGTGGACTGAGATACTTGTTCATCTTGTTTTCATCCTTGCCCTTTCTATAGCCTTTTCTCCATCTGACATCTAGAGCAAACTGCGCGTGCGCGTGTGGATGTGCGTGTACATACGTGTGTGTGTGTGTGTGTGTGTGTGTGTGTGTGTGTGTGTGTGTAGGAGTGTGTGCCTGTGCCTGATTATGGAGGACAGAGGAGGACGTCGGTGTCCTGATGTACCATTCTTCCCCTAATTCCCTTGAGACAGGGTTTCTCCCTGAACTTGGAGCTAGGCTAGCAACCCTCAAGCCTCAGCCATCCTCCAGTCTCTGCCTCCATAGCGGGGATTTGAACTCAGAGCCTCATGCTTGTATAGAAGCATTCCTGCCTGCTGAGCCATCTCCTCAGACTCTAGAGCACACTGAAAAACAAAGAGAGGTTTATTTATTATTTTGTATCTTACGTGTATCAGTGTTTTGCCTGCATGCGTGTAGGAGCAACGTGTGTGCCTGATGCAGTGGAGGCCAGAAGAGGGTGGCAGCCCCCGGCCCAGATCTGGAGTTAAGGATGGTTTTGAGCCACCATCTGGGTATTGGGAAATGAATTTCATCTTCTGAAAGAGCAGCAGGTGCTTTCTAGCACTAAGCTACCCCCCCCCCCCAGAGCAGTCTTTTTATTTTTTATTTGTATTTTTTTTTTTTTAAATTTTTGAAGAAACCTATTGGGATGTGGTGGCTGAATGGTTAAGGTAACGGACTGTTAAAAAAGTAAACCTGATGATGTCAGTTCTGCTCCCAGACTTCTCATTTTTCTTAATAAACTCCAAACAGATGACCATAGAGCTGAGGATCTGAGGGGACCTTGATCTCTGGCTGCCTCTCTGGCTTTCTTTTAACCTTCCCCTGCTCCTGTATTCCAGCTACTTTACCTCTTCCCTCTGCCGGTGCTGCAGGGGGTCATATCTGCTGCGGTTCTGTTCTCTTTACCTCTTCCCTCTGCCGGTGCTGCAGGGGGTCATATCTGCTGCAGTTCTGTTCTGTTTACCTCTTCCCTCTGCCGGTGCTGCAGGGGGTCATATCTGCTGCAGTTCTGTTCTGTTTACGTCTTCCCTCTGCCGGTGCTGCAGGGGGTCATATCTGCTGCGGTTCTGTTCTCTTTACCTCTTCCCTCTGCCGGTGGTGCAGGGGGTCATATCTGCTGCAGTCCTGTTCTCTTTACTCTGTTCCCTCTGCTGGTGCTGCAGGGGGTCATATCTGCTGCAGTTCTCTTCTTCCAGACAGTGCATGCTTCACTTACTCCTCTCTAATCTTTGCTCAAATGTCTGCACAGCTCTGCACGAAATGCCACTTGTTTTCGCCTTCTGTTCCCTCGTCTTACTCCAGTGTTCTTTAGAGCGCTGTAGCTGGCCTTTGCTTTTCTCTCCGTCCGGAGTGTCTTAGTTAGATGAAACACATGACCCAAAAGCAAGCTGTGGAGGAAAAAGTTAATGGGCTTACACTTCTGCAACACTGTTCATCATCAAAGGAAGTCAGGACAGGAACTCAAACAGGGCGGGAACCTGGAGGCAGGAGCTGATGCAGAGGCTGTGGAGGGGTGCTGCTTACCGGCTTGCCATGGCTTGCTCAGCCTGCTTTCTTATGGAACCCAGGACCTCTAGTCCAGGGATGGCCCCACTCGCAATAGGCTGGGCCTTCCCCTATCAATCACTAATTCAGAAAATACTCTGCAGGCTTGCCCACGGCCCAATCATTTGGAGGCATTTTCTCAGTTGAGGGTCCCTCCTCTCAGATGACTATCGTTAGTGTCAAGTTGACAGAAATCTAGCCAGCACACAGAGAATGTAACTTCCTTTCTCTCCGTGTTCCTCATTTCCTCTTTTGGGATGTTGTAATGCCATATGCTCAGTACTTACAGTAGAGCCTGGCACAGGGTGTAGGTCCTCAGTAAATCTTGAGTGAATGAATTGTATTTTCTCTTATTAGTTTTTGGTTTTTCGAGACAGGGTTTCTGTGCGTAGTCCTGGCTGTCCTGGAAGTTACTCTGTAGACCAGGCTGGCCTCAAACTCACAGAGATCCTCCTGCCCCTGCCTCCTGAGTGCTGGGATTAAAGCGTGCACCATCAAGCCTGACTGAATGAATGAATTATAAATGAATCTTTTCAAAGGAATGCGGTTATTAAAAGATAATCAGTAGGTGGCACTGTTTCCAAACTTTCTGTGACTGTGTTGGAGGAAAAGAAAGATTTTTCTGTTGCTTGCCCTGAAATACAAGGTTTTGTGAAGATTGTCACAGGAGACCACTGGGAGATTAGTGGGATTAATGCCAGGCATGCAGAAAACTTAATTTATATTTAGCTTTGATTTTTATTTTTTAAAAAGTTTCCTAAAATAAAAATTATTTGGGGAAACCTATAGGAAATTGTAACATATTGATTGGTATGTTGCTGACTATTCAGTATAGTTATTCAGCATGGCAAATGTAAACAACTGTAACTCCTATCCACACACTGAGTGCTGAACTTACTGCATAGTTGAATAATAACAATAACAATAATAATAATGATAATTACTACATGTTTCTAACCAACCTTCCCGACTTGCCCATCTTCCATGGCCAATGCCATATCATTTCTCTGCTTTCCTTACTTCCTGTCCTTCTTCTTGAGCCCCTCTGCCTCTGTCAAGTACTCCTCACTTGAAAACCTCTTTAAATAGTAGTTTTTCTCTTGAAGCATTTTGAATCTTGTCTTATTGAACCAAATTGTATATTTTTCTTTTCAGTTTACTGAAAATACACTTAAAAGGTTGTTGATGGTCTTTATTTTTCTCTTCTTTCTCCTGTTTTAGGTCACCCACCCTTGCTTCTGATTGTAGCATATTTAAGGGATTTGTTTTGTTTATCTACTTGAAGTTCTCAGCCTCTTCTCAGAACCCTGTAACTGTTTGGACCCTGATCTTTTGTACTTCTGTGTCTCTGACTTGAACGTTGAGTATGGGATGGCTCAGTGTTTACAGTTTCTGTTCCAGGTCCCCTGGGTGACCAAGTAGGGCTGACAAATGTCATTTTAACTGGGATACAGTTATAACCAGAGTTTTGTTTTTGACTTTTAAATCCTATACATTTGTAATTTTTAGTAATGCTTTTATACCTCATGTGCCTCATGATATCATTTCTGTTTTGATTTATCACTCATCACTTGACCTGCCCCATATTATATTTAGCCCTGGGGTCTGAATTCAGTATTTAAAAAATAACTTTTTGTTTACTGAGAAGTAACTGAATAACATGCAGTTGTTTAAATAATAATTTTCTGTTTTCCAAGGAACTGCTAGATAACACTAAATTTTAATTGAGAAAACATGTTTTTCTGGAATGAGACATGCCAACTTAGATAAAAGTTATCATTAAGATAATATACTATATTTATTGAAATAGACTTTGTTCATTTAAGCAACTGGAAGCTTTTTCTTTTTCTTTTTTTTTTTTTTTCTGGTACTGAGGACTGAACCCAGGGCCTTGCTAGGCAAGCACTCTACCACTGAGCTAAATCCCCAACCCCTGAAAGCTTTTTCTAACTTCAAATATGTTAATATAGCTGCTAGACAAAAATGTTCCTGTTAACATATTATTTCCTGAAAATGAAATCTTGGAGACATGTTGCTTGTTGGAGTTTGGGGAGACCCAGAGGCCTTGCTAGCTTCTGTTGACAGCTGACCTCTGCTAATACGTGCAGAGGACACGTGCATTCCAGCCTGTGTTTGCAGCCTTTGGCCTACACCTGACGGGTGGAAAGGTTTAGGGATTTCCCGTGTAGCATGGAGACTTAGCAGTGTGGCTTCAGTATTCACCGTGTTCTCTTGTATTCTTCTCCCTTTCCTCCATAGACTGGTAGAGATCGCAGAATCCCGTTTTCCACTGCATTTTAACACTGAAGAAAAATTGCTTCTGATGAGCAGTAAAGTTCATCTTCACCGGGAACTTACCTGTGAGGGAGTTCTGCAGAGGTAGGCAGTTTCAGATTTGGATGTTTTAGTAATGCTTTGAAGGTTTTTTTTCTTCTTCGGATTTTCAGCTTCTAAGTAAAAGAATTTTTATGTAATAGAATTAAGGAAATACTTATTTCTGTACGCTTTATTTGTTGTAGTTTTTTGAAATGTTTCTTTAAAATGGAAAAATCATTTAAATGAATATTTTAGAATCTAAGTGGTTTATTATGTGTTGTTTTGTTAGCAAATTACCTCAAAAGTGTAGCAGCTTAAAACAACAAATATATATTTTCTGGGGTCCGGGCCCCTGGGAGTGGCTGAGCTGGGTTTCCTGCTCTGCTCTTGTCCAGGACTGGAGTCGTCTCATGGCTCAGCGGGCCTGGCACCTGTTTCCAGCCTCACTCCTGGGACGTTGGGAGGCCTGCTTTCTTACACGTAGTCTTTGTGCCTACTGTCTGGAACAAGAGTACCACTGTGTTGTCAAAGCTTTGGTCACAGGGCCCAACTCTTGTACCGTGTGGGAGGGTATATACGCATGGGGAGGGTATATTCATACAAAGATGTGACATACCAGGAAATGGGAAGGAGAGGAGAGAAGGCCATTTTGGTGACTGGCTACCACAAGTAGTTTTACTTTAAAATTACAGCTTTTGTAGTATTGTAGGACAACATGAAAACACTCTTTCTGTTTCCATAAGAGTGCGATATGAGAGGAGTGCTATCTAAGCTGAATTTCACAGTCACCAGTGTGGACTGTGTGTGTGTGTGTGTGTGTGTGTGTGTGTGTGTGTGTGTGTTCCTAGGATTGAACCTAGGGCCCAGTGTGTATCAGGCAAGTGCTTTCCCAAAGAGCTGCATCTCAGACCTTTTTAAATTTTTTGTTTTGAGACAGGATCATGCTTACATTACCCAGTTGGGCTTTGTACTCCCACTGCAGCCCAGTTTAGCCTTGAACTTGCAGACTTCTTTCTTCAGCTTCTTGAGTAGTGAGGACTACAGATCTGTGTCCCCAGGCCTGGCTTCTTGTTTTAAAGCTCATTAACCTTTTTAATGTTTTAGTGTTGTTGTTTTAGATTTATTTATTTTATATTTTATGTATATGAGTATTTGTTGTTTTAGATTTATTTTATATTTTATGTATATGAGTATTTGTTGTTTTAGATTTATTTATTTTATATTTTATGTATATGCGTATTTGTTGTTTTAGATCTATTTATTTTATATTTTATGTATATGAGTATTTGTTGTTTTAGATTTATTTATTTTATATTTTATGTATATGCGTATTTGTTGTTTTAGATTTATTTATTTTATAATTTATGTATATGCATATTTGTTTTAGATCTATTTATTTTATATTTTATGTATATGCGTATTTGTTGTTTTAGATTTATTTATTTTATATTTTATGTATATGCGTATTTGTTTTAGATCTATTTATTTTATATTTTATGTATATGAGTATTTGCCTACATGTTTGTATGTACACCTTTTGCATGCCTGATGCCCTTGGAGGTTGGGAGAGGGGGTAGGACTCCCCTGGAACCACCATGTGGGTCCTGGCAGCCAAACCTGGTCCTCTGTAACAAGTATTCTTAACCATTGAGCCATCTCTCCATCCCGTTGACTCTGTTTGTAAAAATGATGTCTTGGCAGTTGCTCACAGATCTTCGATGTTAAGCCTGCTTGCTTTTCTGAGTTCTAATCCAAAAGCATGACTTGCCCTTTCCCCACTTTCTGTCTTTTTCCTGGGTACCAACCAAAAAAATCCCAGTCATGTTAGTGTTTTCTCTGACCTCCCTTGACCTCACAGATGCTTGTAGACCTCCATTGCTGACCCTAACTCAAAGGGCATGATGTTCTCTCTTCTTCCCTAGCTCCCTCCTCCCAGAAGCTGCCAGGATTTACAGCTTGCCCATCCTGTGGTTAGCTTTTCTCTTAAACCCTAGTACAATGTTCTTCCATCTTCCTTCTAAAAACAAAGACAAATAAATAAATCATGTCTTAAATTTGTTCACTATTTTATAAATTCTACTTTCTTAGGCTTGAATCTTTGGAGGAAGAGATTATTTCCAAAGGAGTTAAGCTTGTGATTGTTGACTCCATTGCTTCTGTGGTCAGAAAGGAGTTCGATTCGCAGCTTCAGGGCAACATCAAGGAAAGGAACAAGTACTTGGCCAAAGAAGCATCCTTACTGAAGTACCTGGCTGAGGAATTTTCACTCCCAGTAAGTGTTCCCTTTTCCTTCTTTTTCTGAAGGTTGTGACCTCACAGGATTGAGTAATAAACTTAGAGAAGACTAGTAAGCAGGTGACCTTTTCAAGTTTGATTGCTCTAGCAGATAACTGGTTTCGTAAGTTACTCTGTCTGCTGAGATTATTTCCCCTTTTTATAACGTGACACTGGGTCACATTGAAGTGTTTCGGACAGTTCCCATCACCACTTTCTTTATTCCTTCTCATTGTGTCCTCATTCTGGATGCTTCGGATCACATCTGTCATGCTGAGGTTACTGTAAAGCAGTGCAGCCCACAGAGTTGCCTGGATCTGTTTCTGTGAACTCTCTTTGCAGTGGCAGGGTACCTTGTAGATTTTGTCAATTCAATCGTGTAGGGTTTGTTCAGATGTTACTGTGTTTAGCGCTGTTTTGGTTTGCTTCTGATGGGCAGAGGTCAGCCATGACTGGAAATAAAACCTTAAAAGAGCTGTTGGAATGGCTTTCTGTTGTGGGCATTGTGATCAGGACATCTGAGGGGGAGATTGTCTGGGTTTGGGGTGCACAGTTGACAGCACAGAAGGGCATAGTAAGTTCCACCCCCCTCGGCTGCTGCATGTGGGAGGGCTGAACTGCTTCCACAGCCTCAGGAGCACTGAGTACTGTTAGGCTTTCCTTTGCTTTTTCTAGACAGTCTTGCCGTCTGGCCCTGGCCATCCTCCCCACACCTTCCTGCCTTCCCTTAGTGCTGGGGTTACAGGTGTGGGGTCCACACACTGCCAGGCTTTTCAGTTTCAGCCATCCAGACAAGGCAACTCTTTAACCCGAGATAAAATTTGCTTGAGACTTTATAATTTTCATTTGTTTCGGGGAAATTAAAACTTTGGGTCTTTGTATAAAAAATGATACATACAAATTATGTGAGGCACCATGCAGCCTTTTGTTTGCAAAGCCAAGCAGGAAGTCAGGGAGTAGATGTCATACATGTACATTCTACATATTTTAATGGCTCTAAAACTCATAATTTAGGTTAAAACCAGCCACCGCAAAGTTTATCTTGAGAAGTGTTTTCTTTTAAAAATTTGCAGCTGCTTACAATGATATATTTGCATTTCTGTTGTTCCTATTCAAGTAGACTAGGAAAAACTTAAAGAATATTTCAAAGAGATACTTAATTGAATGGAAATTTAAGATTAGTTGCAAACTTATTTTATTAATTTACGGTTGCTTGACCTAAGCCTGTGTAAAATGTGAAAATTCACTCTTTAAAACTTGCTTTTCTTTTTTTGAATAGCAATTATAGCCTGAGTGCTTTGCAATTTACTAAGATAATTTACCTTTCTGAGTAAGAAAAAGGACTCTACTTCTCTTTGTTTTAGTAGAGCTCTCTGAAACAGCAGTTCCTCAGTATCTGCACTCTGAAAGAACATGAACATGGTTGTGATTTGACGTATGACCATTATTTGTCAGTCCCTAATCTAGATCCTTCTCCCTAGGCCCAGGACTCCAGATCTGATGCTGCTCTGAGCACAACCAGTATCCTATGGAGTTAGGAGGTGCACATGCCTGTAGTCCTAGAAGGCAGAGGCAGGCAGATCTCTTGTGAGTTCAAGGCAAGCCTTGCCTACATAGTGAATTCCAGGCCAGCCAAGGCTGTACAGTGAGACTCTTGTCAAAGAAAAGGGGCAGGGGGAGGGGAGGAAACGTAGAAATCTAATGGTTTCTTATATTTTCTTGTATTGCTTCAAGGCACTGACTCCCCCTTTTTCACCATTTAAGGAATTTTTATTAGAGCAAGAATTTTGTAATTCCAATTGTGTTTCTGTGCTCAGTTATCAGTTGTGTTACTTAAAACAGAATGGACAGTCCGAGTTATTCCATGTTAAAGAATTACAAGCTCCAAGAAAGGGGTGCTTCACATTTTTGTACTGTGCCAAAAATTCTTCTTTACAGTCTATAAAACATTCATTTGTCTTTATATTTTACCGTTTTTTTAATCAAGTAATCCAGAACTAGCATTGTTTGCTAGACCTGACATTTGCTAAGAACAAAAGGTTCAAAGTTTCCTTTCCTTTCCTTTTAAAATTTATTTTATATTTTGCAATTTTTTTATAATAACAATTTCAATGTTTAGATATTTTTCTTCTACAAAGCATGAGGTTTTTTTTGTTTGTTTGTTTGTTTTTGTGGTCCCCTGATCACACTGTTCACTGCTTTCTAGGGAGCCTCTTTTGCTTGGTGTGCTTGTAGTGTGGCTATGGTGTTGCCAGCCTTTGAGTGGAGAGACTCTGGATGCTCAAATGTGAAGGAATTCTACAGCCTGCTTGCTGTTCATGGTCAAGGTCAAGAACCTTGAACTGCTTCCATGTTGGCCTCTGCACCCCTTTGAGAGCAACAGCAAATGTTGGGTGAATAGGTGTTTTCTCTTACTCAAGCCATGCACCCTACTCTTTCAGACATTCTCTTGAACCCCATTGCTGACTCTAGTGTTATTACCACAGGAATATGATGAAATATGAATAACACTTCATAACAAATGATACTTATGGAAGTAAATCATCAGGTGTGCTGCGTTTGTAATCAATGAAATGCTGTACAAATAATTATACTAATTTAATGTTATAGATGATAACTTGATAGGTTTAAATGTTTATAATATGCATATATTAACCTATGTTATAGCTTCTTTTGATTTTAACATCCATGAGTTAATGTGATGACTCAGTTTTTTGAGTTCCTAGCGAACCTTTTGTTTGTCAAGGGTGACATCATTTGGACCTCATGTGGACAATGCATGTGTTTATATTTTAATTCTGTTATGGCTCTTGTCTACACTAGTCATCGACCATCAAAGAGGTTCTAAGTGACACCACTTTATTGGAAACACACATATTATTATGTTATGGAGGATTTGAGTTATAAAATTAAACGTTCTCAAGAGAATTTTATAGACTTGAATACATGAAGACTGTGGTTTGAGAAGCACAGTTACAGAAGTCTGGTGGAATTTTTCTCTCTGAAGCTTTGGGGAGCTGAGAGGCATGCTGCTATGGGGAGCATTGTCTTTCAAGCATGTTCATGATGGTAGTGGAAGAAGTAGTAGATCCCGAAAGTGTTTATAGATGCTTTGTGGAAATACCATGAGGAAAGGATTTAGATGCTGCCTTCTAAAGTCAGCGGAGACTGTGGTTGTACTGCCTGTCCGCTGCCACTTCTGTCCACCGTCTGCAAAGCAGTAACGCCACATCGTGAGTTTTGTAGGTTAGGGTCATAGGACATTCTTGTGAAAGGTTATGGTTAGACAGTTCACAGTAGCCCCCCTTTCTGTTTCACAGATGATACTGAAAGGAGGAGAGGCTTTTTCTTCACCTGTAGTTGGTAAAATTCAGATTATTCTAAGATATGACCATGGCCATTTTTTCTGTGGTTGCCCTCTGTGCCCTTGGTTCTGTGCTTTTGGGAATATGCATAGCTCTAAATTATTGCTTGTCAAGGCTTCTTTTGAAATAATAATATCTATTTTTATGCTTAAAACTTTAGAAAAATGAATGAAAATATGTGTATTTCTCATTTTGCTATTTAAAGGCATCTAGATTTAGGATCATCAACAAGAAGAAACTTTTTTTGTTTTAAGTGAAGAAAATACAATAAGATTAAATATTTTATTATTTGAGAAAGGCATAGATTTTTTTCCCTCAAATTCATCTGACCCAACTTTATACGAGCCAGAATTGGTCTTTTCTTTTACCTTCAGCTGTTTCATCGTGGAAGGTAGGTTTAATCTTGAAGAGCATACCTTATCATTGACAACTAATAAGTGTTAAAAATTAAGTTAGTGGGCAATTCATTAAATAATTAAGATTTTGTTAATTACAAAATTCTCATATTGTGTTTCTGACTTGTGGCATCGATTTATATGCCCAATTTTGCTGTTTAGTCTTTCTATGAATGTTCGGAGCTTACATTTTTAGGAGAGTCTCATGAAATTGCTCTATGAGGTAGAAATCATAACTCCTTGATGTATTAAAACACTGGAGTCAGAGTTCACACTGTGTATCTTTTCTGTGTGACTTTTCTGGAAATCAGGTCTTTGGGGTTCAATCTGACTGTTCATAGGAGTCACTGAGAACAAACACCTCGGACTTGGAGATGAGGAGGGCTCCTTGGGGCCTTCTGTTTGCTCACACTGGAGACCATGTTCTTTCAGCCTTCCACTTGCCGTCCATGGCCTTAAACTCCCTGTGTAGTAATTGGCCTTTGTTTCATCGGCTAATGGAGTCATGGAAATCCTCACTTGACTTTGTGTAGCTCTTTCTGATGTGGGGAACTTTGGTTTTATTGTCAGCTAAAGTCAGAAGCTAGAAACAGTGTACAGGTTAATGAGTAGGTGATTGGCGAGGTAGCATTGGTGTGTCTGAAGGGTGCACCCCATGCGGTGGTGGGATGAATCAGGTAGCCTAGGAATACACTCACAGCGAAGAAAGGGTAACTCAACTGACTCAGGTTGCTCAAATCTAGCTCATTTCCAGAAAAAAAAGTCTCCCTGTGGGGCCTGGCCCTTGGCTGAGTCCTGGGAGATGAGCTTCAAGCCCTGGGGATATTCTACCTAGTAAGTATTTCTGTGTGTGTGAGGGTTGAGGCCACAGGTACCAGTTTATGCAAGCAATGTGGTTTGTGGTAAGCATTGATTTTGTTCTGGGGACTGGAGTCTAATTAGCTGAGGTCATCTAAGTGGGTGCTGCATACCTCCTGATTGACCCCTAATAAAAATGCTGGACACTAAGGGCTGAGCCAACTTTCCTGATTAAAACCACTTCACACGTGTTGCTCCGCGTCATTGTTGTTGAGACAGTTCAGCACATCCTTGTGGCTCCACTGGGAGGGGACACTGGGAGTTTCTACCTGGTTTCCCTGAGCTTTGTCTTGCTTTGCTTTACTGATTCCGCCCCTCTGCCTCTCAAAAGTCATAGCCAAGGGAAGGGAAAAGAAAGGATGGGGAGAGAGAAGGAGCCTTAGCTGTAACATCTTTTCTGAGCTTATGTTTTTAAAACTATTTTTATTATTGTATATTGATATTTTTATAAAATTATAATTTTATCTATTGATGGGATCCCAAGTGATGTTATGATAGTTTAATGGTAACTGTTTAAGACGGGCAGGATTTAGCTAAAAGTGTTCCAACAAGCCTAATTCACTAGCTTTGATGATGTACTGAGATGTACTAAGTGAGTGAGATGGTAGGAGGAGCTGGGAGAAGAGAACTCTGTATTCTCTTTGCAACTTTATGGTAAATCTAAAATTATTGCAAAATAGGCAGTTTTTACAAAGGAGGTAAAGTGGGTGGTGTTCTTTGCCTTAGTTGGCCTGCAAAGTCATAAAAACACTGTACTGGCCGTGTCTGGAGAAGGGGATGTGCATTTGAGTACTGGCTCTCCTCCCTTTGGCCATCTGCTTCTATAGATATTATCTGATTCCTCCTTATTTTTAACACGCTTTTTATCTTTCAGCAAATCCTCCTGGCTCCATCTCCATAGTAAATTCAGTGTCTGCCTGCTTCCCCCACCTCAGTCCTACCTCCCTGGGTTCTGGTAGAGTGCAGCACCGGCTGTTTGTAGTTTGACTTTTCTTTGGGTTGCCAGCTCACAGATAATGACATGGAGACTTATTATTTATTCTGAAAGCTTGGCCTTTACCCTAGGCTTTTCCCCAACTAGCTCTTATAACTTAAATTAACCTGTCTTTATTAATCTACGTTCTCACACGTGGCTCAGTTACCTCTCTTCTGTACCGTTATGTTTGACTTCTTCAGTGTCCCGGGTGTCTGTCCACCTCTCTGCTTCCCACAGTTCTCTCTCTCCCCAGAAGTCCTGCATATTCTCTCCTGCCTATCTATTTGCCATTCTGCTCTTTATTAAACCAATCAGAAGGCAGAGACACATCTCTACAGCATACAAAAAGATTATCCCACAACAGCTTTGGATTTAGATGTTAGTTTGAGTGATAGTCTACTCTTGCTTATATTAAGACCTTGAGTAAGTGTATATGCTCTAACACTTAGTTTTCCTGTTTGAAAAATGGGCATAATATCTGACTTGTAAGGGTGTGGGGATTAAATGAGATGCCTGTAATGTTCTTCACCCAATACTTGGTCATTCTGTGAAAGGCAGCCATTAATTATTAATTTTAGCAATTACCCCATTTCAGATGCTTTGTATACTTTCTATCCTAATCTTTGTACAGTATTAAAATGATAAGGACAAACTGTGCTGTAGTTTTCATTGTTCCCTTCCTCTGTTTTGTTGATAGATACTGATACTGCCTGAAACCTCTTGTACCCCACATCTCCTACTTCTTTATATCTCATACTTTCTTCCTCTTTTCCTTTTTAATTTCACCCTTAGTAATTGTGTCCAGAGCTCTATGTGAGGCACAGTGAGGTCACGAAGACAAAGAAAACATAGTCTTTGCCTTAAGGCTTCTGTAAACAAGTCACCTGCAGAGACAAATAGCTCTCTGTGGTACAACGGAGAATAGAATGAGGATCTTGTCTACTGCTCTTTTTCTGTTTCTAACTGATGTGTAAGAAGCGTGGTACCTCCATTCTGTCATTGGGGCTACAGATTACACAGAGAAAATAATGGGAGAGCGGAGACCTTCTGTTTCCTGTTAAAGCCTTCCTCGTGACTAACCCTGACCCATACTGTCTCTCCCTTATTCAGAAAAGGCGTGCTCTTTTGGAGGTCGGCACTTGGTAAACCACCGAGGAAGAGGGTAGCAATGAACGTAAGTTGCAGCCCTAAGGTTGCCCTGCTGTACCACCCAGACCCCCACGTGCTGTGTGTTTTCCGGTGGAAGATCTTAAGCTGTGGCTGAGTGGCGACCGTTAGTTTTCCAGTGAGAGCAGGGATACAGTGAAATGAGGCGACTTACTCTAGACGCATTATATAATTAAGTAGTGTCATTTGCCACTTGTAGCATAGGTTTTTATTCAGTGTCTACTTGGTTCGCTTCTGAGTTTCCTGCTTAGATAATGGTGTGATACACATCAGTGCAATGGAACTTTCTCCAAGTCTATCTCTGACCACATCCTCTGCTCAGAAGCATTGTGTGGTATCATGTATAATTCAAGTACCAGACTATAAGCACCATAAGAACCAAGAACTTTCACATCTTTGGTCAGGTATATCCTTCATAACTGGGTCAGAACATTTGTTGATGGATTGCATTCCTGATAAGGCACTCAGGAGGACCCTTCCTTCTGGATCCAGCACATTCTTCCTGTCTTGCCTTTTTCTATGCATGTAGACTGCTGGTCTTCCTCTGCTTTCTAACTAGTTCCACTTTCCATCGCGGTACAAACATTGTGAACTTCTGTTTGAAACTTAAAGGATGTATATGTCTTACAGTGTCATTTAGCTTTTTGTGTGTTTGTGTCTGAGCCCCTGAAAACAGAACTATACACTCACCATAGCTACCTCTCTTGAAAAGTGTCTCATATTAAGTAGGTATCCGATACATATTTGTAGGATAGTTTATACTTTTAATTATACAATTTCTGAAGTGCATATTTAATTAAATGCTTATTTAATTCCTGTGCTGTTTGAAAGGACAGCACTCTAGTAATGCTTCTAAAGTGTGCAAAATCACCTGGAAACTAGGGCTTGGTGTCTTCATACTTCTTTTTTACAACTGAACATAGAGGTTAGCCGATGATTGGAAAACTCTGTTCCTCTAATGCCCTGAACTGCTCAAAGTCCTGTGAGATGTCGTTAGCTACAATTTTATATCAAAAACTGTAATGTAAGAATTCAGCATCAGTGTTCTGTACAGAGTGCTACCATAATGCCTCACTCCTAAACCATGGGCAACAAAACACAGTAAAATGGGACTGTATCAGACTTCAAAGCTTCTGCCCAGCAAATGAAATAGCCATCAATGACCTGAGAAACAGACTATGGAATGGGGAAGTATTTAGAAATCATGCATCTGACAAAGAGCTAATATCCACCATGTATAAAGAAATCCTCCAACTCAATAGCAAAGCCTGGGCAACAGCAAAAACAAACTGATTACAAACTGGCTTTAGGACTGAGGAGATCTTCCTCAGAGGATGGACACAGCCCAGTGTGGTGGCTCATGCCTGTAGTCCCAGCACTTGGGCGGCTAAAAGCGGGAAGATTGTGAGTTTAAGGCCATCTCAGCAATATCAGGATCTCAAAGCGATATCTGCGCTCCCACATTCATTGTGACATCATTTCCCCAAAGCCAAGTCATGGAAGAAGTCTAAATGTTCATTGTGACATCATTTCCCCAAAGCCAAGCCATGGAAGCAGTCTAAATGTTCATTCATACGTGAACAGATAAGAAAATTTGGTATATACACATGATGGAATATTACTCAACCTTAAAAAAAATTCTACAGTTAGTGATAACATGGGTGAATGTGGAGGATACTATGCTAAATTAAGTAGGCCTAGTGTAGAATACATACTACGTGATCCCATTTACATGTGAAATCTAAAGTAGTTCAACTCCTAGAAACAGAAAGGTGATTGTCAGGGCTGGGGGGACTGGACGGCAGGGAAGTATTGGTCAAAGGTGAAAACTTCCAGATATTAGGATGAGTCAGTCTTGGATGTGTGTACATAACATATTGTTTGAGTTAACAACATTGTCTTGTATTCTTGAAAATTGGTTAATCTTTTGTTTTTATCACATACACAGCAAATAGTGGGGGGAAATTTTGGAACTAACAAATGTATTGAGTGTAATAATTATGGAAACAGTTTAATGAAAATACATAACAGCTGTGATTGAAAACCTTTCTTACTGGGGCTGGAGAAATAGCTCAGTGGTTAAGAGCACTGGCTGCTCTTCCAGAGGACCCGGATTCAGTTCCCAGCACCCACATGGCAGCTCACAACTGTCTGTAGCTCCAGTTCCAGGAGATCTGGCACCTTCACACAGACATACATGCAGGCAAAACACCAATGTACAGAAAATAAAAATAAAAAAGTTTTTCTTCTAGTACTACTTAGACACTTTAAAATAGAGCATATGAAAAGTTACATAGTTCCCATTTGAACAATTTATTTACTCCCCCTGTGCCTTCTGTTATTAAAATTTTTGTTGTGTATGTGTGAGTGTACAGTGTATGCATTCGTGTGTATAGTGGTTCACACAGCTGTATGTGTGCACAGAGGTCAGAGGAGGATGTGAGCTGTCTTGTTTTATCATTCTCTACCTTACTCCCTTGAGACAGTCGCTAACTAACCCTGTAGCTAGGTTGGCTGGCCAGGAAGCCCCAGCTATTCTCTTATTCCCTCTCTTACTATGTAGTGGGGTTACTGGCAAGTGTATGACCACACCCTGCTTTTATGTGGGTTCTAGGGATTTGAACTCAGGGCATCATGTTGCACAACAACAGCTTTTACCTGCCAAGCCATCTCCCCATCCTTAACTTACTTATTTATTTACTTCTGGTGCTGGGAGTTGAGCCCAGGATATTGTATGTGCTAAATTAATATCTCACTACCAAGCTATATTCCTGTCTCCTGCTCTCTGCTTTTCTTTGATAGTGATAGAGATAATCTTATCAATTTCACATTTCCTTATTTTCATTTTGATTCTCTTAATGTTGCTTCACTGTCTATTGGGAAATGTTATATTGGGTTTTGGTATTCTTAAAACAGAAATGGCAAATGTTTGTACTAACTTAAATCTTGTGATAAATGTGTTACCTTAAAATAACTTCTAAATTCTTTGACTTTACGCCTCTCTTAGAGAACACCTGAGATCTAGATGGCCTCTTAACATCCTGTTTTGAGGTTTCATGAAAACCCAGTATATGCTGTTAGTATGCAGAAGATGTTTCACTTTTATGGTTTGTAGCCAATAAAATGGCCTACTTAGGAATTTAACTTAAAGCTCCTAGGGACTTAAAACATAAGGTAATTTTTATACTCATCATGACTCAAAGACTTTTTCCTGTACATATATGCTGTATATGTGAGGAAGGAGTAGTTATGACTTGAGCTGCATAAGTGATATCCATAGTATAGGGATAAAAATATGGTAGTGTGTGTGTGTGTGTTTGTGTGTGTATGTGTGTGAGATACAGAGACAGAGAGACACAGAGAGAGACAGAGAGACAGAGAGTTGGTGCACCAATGTGAGTATGCATGTGCATGTGTGTGTGTTTGTGCATGAGTGTGAGGTGTGTGTGTGTGTGTGTGTGTGTGTGTGTGTGAGAGAGAGAGAGAGAGAGAGAGAGAGAGAGAGAGAGAGAGAGAGAGAGAGAGGAGGGAGAGTTAGTTCATCCTTCAGTGTTGTTCCTCAGGAATTACCCACCTTGTTTTCTGAGGCAGGCTCTTTCACTGGCCTGCAGCTTGTTGATTAGGCTGGGCTAAATATGGACTGAGTTATCTCTCCAGCCAAAAGCATATTGTTTTAAAGAAATTATTATAGTATGAAGTTTTTTTTTTATTCTTCTAGTTAAAGCCATGAAAGTTAGTTCATTTCTTAGACCATATTATAATTATTTGCCTTTGTTACTCTGTATGATCTTTACTTTAGTCTACTGGAATGTCTGGTAACATGGGATGGACTGCTTGGTGGTTTTGGAAGTAACAGATCTTTGTCCAACAGAACAAATTTCTTTCCAAGTTCCTCTTCCAGTCTTTGGGAACCACATTTTGATGGTTAAGGATTTCATAGCAACAGCATGATGCAGTAGAAGAGACCCAGAATTTTCGGTTAAAAGATAAGCGTTTCAGTAACAAATGTGTTACAACTGGCTGTATGACCCTGCTCTATGTATGATCAGTTCTCTTTTCTGATACTTGGTGCCCCGTTATGTAGGAAGGGATTAAATTCCTCTATTGCAATGCCTAATATTATTAGTAATAATATTAATAAATGAATAAGAACTTAATATGTTGCTGGATTACTAAATTTATTTTTTTACAGTTTATAAATTACTTCATATATAATTTTGCAAGAAGGCATGTTTATATATAGTTATTTTAAAAGAATAAGAATATTATGTGTATATGAGTGTTCTTTCATTGATTTATGCACATCAGGTGTGTACAGGTACCTGTGTAGGCCAGAAGAGGGTGTTAGGTCCTCGGAGCTGGGGTCACAGGGATTGTGAGCTGCCCCATGTGGTTCTAGGAACCAAACTCAGGTCCTTTGTAAGAGCAATGAGTGCTTTAACTGCTGTGCCATCTCTCCAACTCTTTCTGTCTGTCTGTCTGTCTGTTATTGAGCCCTGGCTGGCCTAGAACTCACCATGTACATCAAACTGTCTTCAGATTTCTGGCAGTCTTCCTGCCCCTGCCTCCTCAGGTCTAGGATTAGAGTCAGGAACCACTGTGGTTACAACCACTTGGAGCAACTTTTTTTCTTTAAAACGATACTCTGCCTTGGTTATTAATTTTTTTTATAGTAATAGACTAGTATGGAGTATTTTCAGCTTTAGTTATTTGATTGATGGATTATAGTTTCCTAAACTTAGAGAATGTATTTAATGCATTTTATTCAGAGCTTTGAAATATTATATGACTAGTATTAATATTTCTTTAAAAACAACTTCTAATGGTTATGAATGATCAAAAGTAGTAGTTCCTAGTGTCATTTTTGAGGGCTATACCGAAATTCTCTTTTTACTAAGAATAAGATTGCCATCTAGTAATAACTCAGTGTGGTTATTTAAAAATAAATATTTAGCATTTGTGTTTATAGAGTACTCTGCAGTTGTTAATTAGCCTGAAACAGTGTTTATCTCTGTAAATGTCTGGCAAGTGCTTGTGTAAGTCAGCTTTGGGCAGGATTTCCAGTCAGCGTTTGGAGAACTTTTAACTCTGAAGTTAGCTGATATTTGTCTGTATACTATGGAATCTTCAAAGTATATTTGATTTTTTAACTATCCCAACATTGTTTTAGAGAAATTTTGAAATATTGCCATTCCAGATGATAAAATCTTTTGTTTCAATGTACTTTCTGTTGCAATAACTAAATGCCACAGACTAAGTAGTTCATAATGAATAAAGATTTTCTTTCAGCTTGTGGTTCAGGAGGTTGGGAATTCCAAAAGCATGTCTCTAGCAACTGCTGAGGGCCTTCTTGATCCACCACAATGTGCTGGATCCAGAAACTCACACCTTCCAGGACCTAAAAGTTAAGTGTAGTCCAAATATTTCCCTTTATAACTTGGCATTTTTTAAGAACATACACTACTGAAGACATTTTGTATTGAAATAACCTGCTTGATGGTTAATAATGGCTGTTGGCAGGGTATAGAATCACGTAGGAGACAGATGACTGGGCATGTCTGTGGAAGTTTCTAGATTGAGTAAATATAGATGACACCTTTCCATGGGCTGAGGTCCCAGACTGAATAAAAAGGATAAAGTGAGCCAAACACTAACATTCATCTAGTACAATCTTTGTTGTTCTTTTTTTCCTTCCTTCCTTTCTTTTCTTTTCTTTTTTTTTTAAATATTTAGTTTTTTGAGACAGGGTTTCTCTGTGTAGCCCTGACTTTCCTAGAACTCACTCTGTAGAACAAGCTGGCCTGGAACCTGGAGATCTGCCTACCTCTGCCTCCCAAGAGCTGTGACTAAAGGTGTGCGCCACCACCGCCTGGCTGTTCTTTGTTTTCTCAATGATATACCTATTGTGGAATATTATTTTAACTAGGCAAAGATGTGTTAAATTTGTTTATACTGCAGAATATTATTTTAACTGTGTAAAGGTGTGTGATGTTTTTTCCTGCTGCCTTTGTTAATAATGTGACGATGTGTTGCATATGTTTATGCTGTATTTGTTTAATTATGAAAAGATGTGTTGCTCTTTCACCTTGCCTGCCTAAGGTACCTGATTGGTCTAATAAAAAGCTGAATGGCCAGTAGCTGGGCAGGAGAGGGATAGGTGGGGCTGGTGGGCAGAGAGAATAAATAGGAGGAGAAAACTAGGGGAGAGAGGGAAAAGGGAGAGGGGAGAGGGGAGAGGGGAGAGGGGAGAGGGAGGAGAGAACGAGTGGGGGGGGCATGCCAGCCAGACACAAGCAGTGAAAGTAAGACAGACACAAAGAAAGGTAAAAGCCCCAAGGAAAATGTAGCCAAAGAGAAACAGGTTAATTTGAATTAAAAGAGCTAGCCAGAAAAGAGCCTAAGCTAAGCTGAGCATTCAAAACTAATATTAAGTCTCTATGTCATGATTTGGGAGCCGGCCGGTGGTCTAAAAGAAAGCCTGCTACACCCACCCATTCTGAATGGGGCGAGATGGAATTTCACTATAGTTTTGATTTGCATTTCCCCGATGTCTAACCTCTAATTTCTGAGTTTTTTTTTAAATTAATATTTTGTGGGTCTTAATCTCTTGTTAGACAAATAGCTGGCCAAGATTTTCTTACTTTGCATAGGCTGTTTCTCCATTCTGTTGTTCCTTTTCCTGTGCAGGAGCCTTTTGATTCGATGCAGTCCTGATTGTGAGTTCCTGCTATGATTTCCAGAACTCTTGGAGTCCTGTTCAAAACACATTGCCTGTATCTTGATGTATTTTCGCTTTAACACAGTAAATATTGGTAGATACAGACACCGACAGCTCCGCAGACTCCGCAGTGAGTTTTGAAGGATGTAGAAGGCGGAGCTAAAGCAGTCGAGTGCTGCTGCTCCAGAGGATAGGAGGGAGGGTCCAGCACCGGAGAACCAGCAGTTTGCTACAATAACCCAGATGTGAGGGGCAAGGACTCCAACTAGAGTGACAAGCGACAGGGGCACGAGAGGCAGAGTCTGTAGATGTTGAAGACAGGAGAAGGTGATAATATCCAGTGTCGGTTATGGTGTGAGAGGTGGAGACTGCTAGAGAGTATGTAACCTCTCACCGGTCCTTCTGGAGGGCAGCGTGGCACAGTTTACTTTAGGCTGTGAAAATGGACCTGTCTGTAACGTATTCTTTGTTGTAACAAGTGAGGATGCTTTGGCAGTTTTATGGATACAAACTTGAATGGAAGTGTCTGTCAGCAGAGCCTGACTAAATGCGTTGCATTCATTCCTTGGAATGTTGTGCATGCAGTAAAAATGGGGCTGATGGAGAGTTAACCATGCACACATTGCATTTAAGAGGTCATTTGCATAATATGGTTTCTCTATTACCAGTTTGGGATACATTGGTTTAAGGTTTATGCTTAGAAGTACCTCTTTTGTAAAACCTCAGGTCAACCAATAAGTATGATGTTTAGAAAATTATTTTTCCCTCGACCATTCCAGCCTTTGGCCCATTTTTAAATTGTAGGCCAAGTTATTCACAGTAGACATTGTGCTTTTATGAATATGAATATAACATTAAAAGGCACTGTGTGACAACCCTTTCAGAAACGATTGTTGCTGCATGTTTGACTAAAGTTTCAGGGTCTGCTTTACTTATAGATGTTTAAAGAAGCGTCATGTTGCAGGAAGGTGATGTGTATCGTATGTTAAAAAGAATGAGAAAGCTAACGTCCTGCTTGACTCTCTGTCATTGCTTGCTTTTCAACATTTATGGCCAAGGTTGATAATCTGTAAATTTTCATCTCATTAGATTATGTACCATGTTTGTGCAGTGATCTGGACTAGTTAAACTCAGGTCGAAAAGCATAGACCCACATCTGAAGAAAGTCTTGTACGGTAATGTATACTGTGTATCATTCTTTGAAATAAGAATTCTCCCTTTCCCGTGTTAGTGCTGAATCCTCGGGGAATGGTGAGCCCAATCTGCTTGCACTCCTTTACATTATAATTACTAGTTCTTGAAGTGTGTCTGGTCAGCGGGCTAATCATGCCTGGGATGTTTGCCTTTATGTTGTGTGAGTGAACAGAGAGCTTTTTACTGAGACGCTCCATTCCGAGCCTCTGTGCTGTGGAGCAGCGTTCTTGAGCATGTCTCATTCATTTTTCCTCTTTTCATCTCTCTGCCTTGCCTCCATTTCTTGAGTTTTGGGATTGCAGGGGTGCTCCATCATGGGGTTTATGTGATTCTGGAGACCGAATCCTGGACTTTGTGTAAACTAGGCAAACATTCCCCCGCCACCGGAGTTGCAAACCCAGTCCCACAGTCATGTATTTGGTATTTCTTTCAAAGGGGTCTCTGATGTAGTTTATCCGAAACTGTTTCAAGAAACAGATGATATTTGGCATTGATGACATATGTGTCTAAAGTATCTTTTTTCTTTATAAGATGTTCTCCATACTATTATTGGAGGACAATAATTTTAAAAGCTATCTTTGTTTATTTTGTGGGAATTGAACTCATGGCCTTGTTTATGCTAGACAAGTGTTCTGTCTCTAAGCTACATCCCCGCTTGCCTTTTGAGACAGAAAAATGTTATGCAGTTTAGGTTGACCTTGTACCCACTGTGTAGTTTGCTATGGCTTTGATCTTGAGTTCCTCTTTTCTGTGCTTCCCAAATGCTGGAATTATATGCCTGTGCCATTGTGTCTGACAAAAAGCAGCCTTACTGAGCTGTAATTTCCCATACCATCAAATCAATTTTAGGGGAACATTTTGCTTCTGTGGAAAAAAATCAATAGATTTAAGACTACTTCATGTATTACCGATCATTTATTTATTTATTTGTACTTCTGAAAACAAGGCATTTATTGTTAGATAGCGATAATCTTGTTGCTCTTGCTATCTTTATTGTGTTATAATTTTGAATATTTTGAAATAAGCTTCCTAAGTAGACAGGACTACAGGTACAGCTTTCTCTGCTATTTTGTATTGACAGAGTATTTTGAAATTACTTCATCAGTTGTACTGTACATGTTGGCATTATTTGCACTGCTGTGGATGAATCCCAGGGACTCACTTAGGTGGTAGTCAGGCATCTGTCATTTCAGATGCAGCTCCAGCATACTGTAGCATGAGTTTGAATAGATGAAGGAATGAAAGCCTTCTTAGAGAGTTCAGTACACGTCTTAAAGGTGTTCTAATGAAATGGATTTCAAGAATAGGGAAAGATGATGCAGTGAGTTCAGAACTAAATGATAACGTTGCTGGATGAGGGGAGGGAGACGAAACAAAGTCCATTTCATTGGCTATTGTTTCTAGCCTGTGAATCATCTGTTCTTTTCTCCTTTAGTGCTCTCCTGACTTTTCTCCTCCTGGTCCCTTCTCTTCTGTGCACGTGTGTCAGGAAAGCTGATCCCATCCTCATGGTGGGCTGATTGTCCAAAGATCACTTTCACTCTCTTACCCACCAGCAGTTCACATATGAGCATATGATCCAATTCTGGCGAGTGGGATGTCAGAAAATCTTTTAAAAAATATTTATTTATCTTATTTTTAAAAAGATTTTATTTATTTATTTATTTATTTATTTATTTATTTATTTATTTATTAATTAATTATGTGGACAGTGTTCTGCCTGCATGTATGCCTGTACACCAGAAGAGGGCACCAGATCTCATTATTGATGGTTATGAGCCACCCTGTGAATGCTGAGAATTGAACTCAGGACCTCTGAGAGAGCAGCCAGTGCTCTTAACCTCTGAGCCATGTCTCCAGCTCCATTAGAAAATCTTTTAAGCTTCTGGGAATATTCTTGTTGTTGAGTGAGATCTGTTGGATACTACTCTCTTTCTCAGGATATGTCCAAGGGTATATGACCACTAAGTCCATGATGACATTAGTGAAAGTCTTATTTTTGGTTAGCATTTATGTTTTTTAAAGGAAAATTTAAAAATTTTAATTTATAGTGTATGTATGTGTGTGTGCACACGTGTGTATGCAGGTGCCCACAGGGGCCTGAAGGGGACATTGGATCCTTTAGAGATGGAATTACAGGCATTTGGAGCTGCCTGTTGTAGGTGCTGGGATCTGAACTCTGGCCCTCTGATAGAGGTCAGTGCTCTTCACCACTGAGCCATCTCTCCAGCCCTGTATGTTTGTTAACCTGTGTATTTTCTTGTGGTCTAAGTTCTTGGGATTAAAATTACTGTCCATAGACTATCAGCAGCATCCTCTGAGGGCTTGGTAGAATTTCAGTCCCTCCCTTCGTCCTACTAAATCAGAGTCTCTGGCTGATTCTCTGTGCATAAAAGCATCAGAGGCGTTGTTTAAGCCCCCTCAGCTTGGGCTTTTATTTACTGGCAGCTTGGAAACATCCTGTTCTATTTTCATTTCTGTTGCTGTGATAAAATACTCTGACCAAAAGCAACACAAGGGAGTAGAGGGCTTACTTGGCTTATAGTCTAGGTTATAATCCATCATTGGAGGGAAACCAAGGCAAGGAACTCAAGCAGCTAGTCACATCACATCCACAGTCAAGAACAAAGAGAACAAACCTATCCTTGCTGCCTGCTGGCTTGCCTATGCTCAGCTAGCTCTCTTCACTCTTCTGCAGTTCAACATTCAGGCTGGGTCCTCTTACATCAATCAACAATCGAGACAATTCAACATAGACATGCCACGGGCCAACTCAACTTCGAATATTCTCCAGGTGAGGCTCTCAGATGATTTTAGGTTGTGGAAAGTCGACGGTTAAAAACTAGCTGGGCCCAGTGGCACTAGCCTTTAATTCTAGCATTTGGAGTCAGGCATTTGTGAGTTCAAGGCTTGCCTGCTCTACATAGCAAGTTCCAGGACAGCCAAGGCTACACAGAGAGACTCTACCTCAAAAAAGAAAAGAAAAAACCCTAGCTATCACACATCCTCTTATAATATTCTAGACTCTCTTCCTCTGAGGAGGCTCCATCTTTCCCATCATACCACATAGAAGCAGGGTAGGGCACTATTTCCTACTGTAATAGAAACATCAATTATTGGATCATTGTATAAACATACTTTCATCTTACTTTGAATGACATATAGCTTTAAAACTTTTTAATAGTTATTTTTGGTTGAAATATAAAACTGTAGTCCTTACAACTGTGGTCAAAAGGACTTTAATGTTGTTTTTGGCAAGTTAGGGGCTATGAGCTTAGCTTTGCTGGCTGCAAGTCAGCTTGGAGAATCACATTTTACCTCCCTAAGGATTCCTCCTTTCCACAGTCTCCCAGCTCTGTTCCTATTTCAGCTAGACAGGGTTCTGAACTGCATTTCTATTCTAGAATCATACATCTCCAGGGACCAACTCATGGAAACTGCTGACGTGTGCATTTCAGCTGCAGAGGTTCATTCCTGCTGTGACTGTGTCCGTTAAGACCAACAGCAGGGAGGAATGAAATCTACCTGCAATCTAGAAATTGTATTTAGTTTTTCTTTTGTTCTTTACATAGATGCCATATTTCAAAAAAGCAAAACGTCTTTACAGCTTTTCTTTCTTGTATATCTGTCTGGAGATCTTGAGAGTATTAGGTAGGATACGTGGAATTCTTCAGAGATTAGACTATTATTCTGTAATTAATAGATGGCAAACCGTCTGTGTTATGGTTTGCAGTGAGAATTCACTGAGGCTTCTCTGAAGGCAATACTTTTAAAGAATGTATGACTATGGTGATTGATTGTTATTCTTGTAATGTGCTAGTTTTCCTGTGTGTTGGGCTTTACACAGGCAGAGGTTGTGGAAATGAAGCTCTACATCCATCTTAGATGTGATCAAATGGAGGCCTGGGAGGTGAAGTAGCTCAGAAGAGCCTGTCAGGAACCTAGAACTACACTCCCCAGCTCATTGGCTCCTCAGGGCTGCAGGGCAGGTGGCCTTCTGAAGTCTGATTATCGTCAGGAACGCCTTTGCTGCTGTCTGGGTTGTGTATTAATGCTTATTTTCTTGAAATACTGCTTTTATTTGGAAAAAAAACCAATCTGGTTGATTATTTAGATTTTGATGTCTGGAGATATTAAAAAAAAAGAACCTAAATGAAGTTTTCATTGCTAATAATAAAATTTAAATTTTGAAACAAAAGTGATAATTTGTAAAACTCACACTGAAAAACATTTCTGATGAGACTGATAATGGTTGACACATGTGAACATTAGGAAGATCTTCATAACATCTTTCACATGATTGGTGTGTGGATTATAAAACATTGGTTAAAGATCTCTTTGGAGTACAAGGTGTAGAACAATAGATTTTAAAATAAGTTCATTTCTCTGCAGAGTTGGTAGGGCAACTACTTTTTAAAAATTGGCACTTGTTGAGGGTTGCTATGTTTTCAAGTAAACATTTCTGTAGTCATATGAAAAAGCCATTAAAACACTTCATTTTTCCAACTATGTAGGTAAAGCCAGATTATCTTCCAAGACAACAGCCAAAGCAAGGTAGTGCAACAGATTGCAGATGTAAACATGAGAGCATAGTTGTTTTCTATTGTGATTTGCAGACATTTCTTTTAAAAATGTATTTTAGGGCCTGAAGAAATGGCTCAGTGGTGAAGAGTGTTGACTGTTCTTCCAGAGGAAGTTCCCAACCTACATCATAGGTTATAATGCCAGTTCCAGGGATCTGATACTTTCTGGTCTCCAAGGCACCTGCATCCACATGTTCATACACAGACACAGATAAACATACATATTAATAAAGGTAAAAAAATTGTATTAGATGTATTAATTAAATTAACGTGCAGTGAGGCTTTAATTAGAATAATTAAACAATGAATTGTCATATAAATAATAAAGATTTCAGGTGGGCATAGTTCACACGCTTATGATTCTAGCACTTGGGAGGTGGAGATAAGAAGATCTGAAAGTCAAGGACATTTGAAGCTGTACAGGAAGTCTGAGACCAGGCTGGAATATATAGGGCTCTCTGTCTTTAAAAAAGTACATAGGCACTTAATTGGAATTTGCTTTATTTCAAATATGGTAAATATCAATGTGTAGCCTAGATGTCTGAAAGTTCTTTGGGAACCTTAGTAATTTTTACAAGTATAAAGCAGTCTTGGTGGATGAAGACAATTTTTAGTGTTTATCAGATAAAAAAGGTCCAACTTTTAAGTTGCTTTTAAGGCCTTCTGTAATGTGATCCTAACATACTTTCTCCAATTTTTTTTAAACTATTTCATTAATTTTTATTATGTACATGAGTATTTTGTCTGCATGTATGTATATCTGTGCACCATGAGCGTACCTGGTACCTGAGGAGGGAGTCAGATCCCCTGGAACTGGACAGTTGTGAGCCACCATGTAGATTCTAGGAATCGAACCTGGGTCCCCTGGAATAACTGCTGAGCCATCTTTCTAGTCAGCAAATTGTGTCTTATATTGGCCTAAGTACACCCTTTATAATATTCATTTGAGCGCTCATTCCGTAACACATTTGTTCATTCATGTTTTCATTCGGCAGACACAAATCCTTATCCTCCCTGTATTTGTATTCGAATGCTACAGTGTCTAAAATAGTCCTTAGCCACAGGTAGCTCATCACCTAAAATTAAATACATTAAACAAAACTGACAGTTCTGTTCTCAGTGGCTACATTTCAGGGGTTCATCACATGTGGGTAATGTTGGATGGCATAGAAAGCATACCCTCATTATAGAAAAGTACTCTTTTATAGTGATCCTCTGTTACTCGTTTGTATATCTGTGTGCGCACATGGAAGAGGTTAACTTTAGGTGCTGTTCCTTAGGAAGCATTCACCTTGTTTTTCTCTTTTAAAAGGTTTATTTATTTATTTATTTATTTATTTATTTATTTTCTTTTCTTTTTTTTTTTTTTGGTTTTTTGAGACAGGGTTTCTCTGTGTAGCTTTGCGCCTTTCCTGGGACTCACTTGGTAGCCCAGGCTGGCCTCGAACTCACAGAGATCCGCCTGGCTCTGCCTCCCGAGTGCTGGGATTAAAGGCGTGCGCCACCACCGCCCGGCTTATTTATTTATTTTCAAGACAGGGTTTCTCTGTGTAGCTTTGCTCCTTTCCAGGAACTCACACTGTAGACCAGGCTGGCCTCAAACTCACCAAGATCCGCCTGCTCTGCCTCCCAAGTGCTGGGATTAAAGGCGTGTGCCACCACCGGGTTTATTTATTTATTTTTATTATACATGTTTGAGTGTTTTTTTTCTACATGCATGTCTTTGTCCCACATGCATGGCCCCCAGGGGCCATAAAAAGAGGCATCAGATCCCTTGGAACTGGAGTTACAGATGGTTGTGAGCTACCCTGCAGGTGCTAGAAATTGAACTCAGGTCTTCTGGAAGAGAGGTCAGTGTTCTTAACAGCTGAATCATTTCTCTATTACTTTCCCTTGTTCTTGAGACAGTGTTTTCTTGGGAGCTTGCTGAGTATTTTGGGCTGGCTGGCCAGGACGCTCTAAAATCTTGCCTCCCCTCCATAGCCTCTTCTGTACAGAAGTGAACTAGTTCTCTAGCCTTTTTTTAAAATAAATATGTTTGTGTGTGTGTGTACATGTACACATGAGTACAGGTGCCCACGGAGGCCAGAAAAAGACTTCGGATGCCTTGGAGCTGGAGTTTCAGGTGGTTTTGATCTGCTGACATGGGTACTGAGAACTCAGAATGTCTGTCAGAACAGTAAGTGCTCTTTGTCTGATGAGCCACCTCTCCAGCCCCTTGTATTTTTTTTTAAATTGGAAATAGATTCTTTTCATATAATATATTCTGATTACAGCTGCTTCCCCTCCCCCAACTCATCCCCAACTCCCTACGTACCCAAATCCACACCCTTTTTTCCTTTCTCATTAGAATACAAACAGGCATCTAAAAATAATGATAAAATAAGATAAAATTGAAAAAAGATGAAATAAAAGTAAACAAACCTAAATGAAGCAAACGAACTAACAGACAAAAAAACCAAAGGAAAAGCACAAGAAACACATACTGATGCAGAGGCACATTCATACACACAGAAATCCCATTAAAAACCAACCCAAGAAACTATAATATACTTACAAAAAACCTGTAAGGAAAAAAAAATGATGAGTAGACAAAGCATTATGATACAAGGAATCTCTAAAATGCCATTGAGTTTATTTTGTGTTGGCCATCTACTTCTGGGCATGGGTGTAATTGGTTTTTTTTTTTTTTTTTTACTCTTTTGGGGTCCACCACCCAGCTCCCAAATAATCACACATGGAGACTTATTCTTACTTATGAATGCCTGACCTTAGCTTGGCTTATTTCTAGCCAGCTTTACTTGATTATTATTTCCTCTACCTTTTGCCTCTGGGCTTTTACCTATTTCTATTTCTATATGTCTTTTCTTTCCTTCTTAGACCGTGTCTGGCTGTGTGGCTGGGTGGCTGGCCCCTGGCATCCTCTTTTCTCTTGCTCTTCCCCCTTCTTGTTCTTTCCTTCTATTTATCCTCTCTGCCTGCCAGCCCTGCCTATCCTTTCTCCTGCCTTTCTATTGGCTGTTCAGCTCTTTATTAGACCAATCAGGTGTTTTAGACAGGCAGAGTAACACAGCTTCACAGAGTTAAACAAATGCAACATAGAAAAATGCAACACATCGTTGCATTATTAAACAAATATTCCACAGCATAAAAGAACGTAACACATCTTTAACTAGTATTCCACAACACATGGGATCTGTCCTTAAGAGTAGTTTGTATACCCAGTGAGACACTGTTGAAGAAAACTAACTTTTCCTTTGTGAATGGTTATTAGTTGGAGATAGCTTCTGAATTGGTGATGGGGGCTTTTGATTGGGGAAACCCTGTCAGCGCTGGGACCCCATCTGGCTTAGACCCATGCAGGCCTTTGCATGCTGCCACAGTTCATATGTGCATTGGTCCTGCTGTGTTTAGAAGATCTTGTTTTCTTGGTGTCTTCCATCCCCTCTGGCTCTTACACACTTTTCTGCCTCCTCTTCTATAGGGTCCCCTGAGCCCTGAGAGGAGGGATTTGATGGAGACATCCCATTTTGGACTAAGTGTTCCAAGGTTCTCTGCTGTGGGATATTCTGTATGCTGTGAATGTGTTGTTCTGATTGGTTGATAAATAAAAAGCTGATTGGCCAGTATCCAGGCAGGAAGTATAGGCGAGATAAACGGACAAGGAGAATTCTGGGAAGAGGAAGGCAGAGTCAAGGAGACAGCCCGATGTCCAGGGAGCATCATGTAATGGCACACAGGTAAAGCCACAGAAAACATGAAAATTAACAAAATTGGGCTGAGTTTAAGTGTAAGAGCTAGTCAGTAGGACAACTGAGCTAATGGCTGAGCAGTTTTAATTAATATAAGCCTCTGTGTGTTTACTTGGGTCTGAGCAGCTGCAGGACCAGGCAGGATACAGGAAAAAAATCAGCTACAGTTCTCACTCTTTATACATTGTTCCGTGTAGGTCTCTGTTTTTCTTCCCATCTGCTGCAGGAGGAAATTTCCTGATGTTGCCAAGCAAGACACTGATCTATGAGGATAGCAGAAAGTCATTAGAAGTCATTTTATTTTATTTATTTTATTTTATTCTTTTGGTTTTTTTGAGACAGGGTTTCTCTGTGTAGCTTTGCACCTTTCCTAGAACTCACTCTGTAGCACAAGCTGGCCTTGAACTCACAGAGATCCACCTGTCTCTGCCTCCCGAGTGCTGAGATTAAAGGTGTGTGCCACCACTGCCTGGCTTACTTATTTTATATACATACATATATATATAGTAGATATGTCCCTGACCTATCTGGTCTCAGGTTCTTGGCCACCTAAGCAGTGTAGGGTATGGGTTCCATCTCATGGAGTGGGCTTTAAATCCTATCAGATGGTTGGTTACCCCCACAAGCTTTTTGCCAACATTGCACCAGCATATCTTACTGGCAAGTCACCATTGTCAATAAACGGGTTTGTATCTGGGTTAGTGCTTACCCTTCTCCTCTGGTCGTTTGCAGAGTACTTTGTTTTGGTTTTTTTGAGTTGGTCTCAAACTTGTGATTCTCTTGTCTCAGGCTCCTGAGTGCTAGGACCACAGGCATTTACCACAATGCCTGACTGATAGTGCTTGTCTTACAGATAGTCTAACTTTTTCATTCCCACCCAGATCACTTTGCATTCTCCCTTTCTTCAGCTCTTCTTAGCCCCCCCACTCCATTTTGATTCTCTATCATATACCATTTCTGTCCTCTAATTTTATGGCATTTTTCTTATCTTATTTTTATTAAATACCAAATCTTGACACAAGGCTAATTGCTCTAGCTGGATATAATTTTTATTTCTAGTTTATAATATTAATTTCATTCTGTGATACTTTTATCCTGGAGGAGGGAAGTTAGGATGCTGCTTACCAAGTTCACTGAGGGTAGGAATTTTGTGCAGTAGCCGTCTGCTGTATCCTAGCTGGCAACTGTAAACAGAAGGATGGAAAAAACAAAACGAGGCACAGGTGGACCAGATGAATTTGATGATTTCACAATTTTATTTATACCGAAAAGCTCTCCTAGGCACATCTATCTATAAGATGGTTAGGATTTCCTAGGAATAAGAATTTTATTTCTATTGGTTTTCTTCTTTTGGGTCTCTTTGTAGTTTCTGACTGTACCTGAGGTATGTCTTCTCGGATCTCTCATAGACACTTCAGATTCATTATGACTAAAACTGAACTTCAAAGTCATTGATTGACTCTTTTCTGCCAAGATCAGTAAGTTTGAGTCTCAAACCAAGAGACAACTGCAAAATGGACAGAACTAGTTGAAACATTTAACTTGTTTGAAGCCACCAAAAACAAACAAACAAACAAACAAACAAAAACAAAAAAACACAACCTGTCATTAGTTACTGAAAGAATGGCAAATTCAAGTAACAAATTAAGCATCTACTCAGGTTATAATATTAACTGGGAAGCTTATATTATTTCAGGGAAATCAAGTAGTAAGGAATTTACAGAAAATTCCAGCTGATAAATTTAGAAGACCTATAGAAGGTTTTCAGACCATCAGTTTTCAAATGCTAAAAAAGTAGTGATTTAGGGAAAAAACCATCAATGGATGAGTATTGAAGGCAAGGTTCGTTATGATACACATCCTAGTCCTGGCCTAATATGCATAAGGCCTCTTTACCTAAACAGGCATCTAAAATAGTACAATGTACCTGAACTTGAGTTTGCTCATAAGATGCAAGTCACCCTCTATTTGGCAGGTATCCTATTGATGTGTGTTCCTTTTAGTGTGTAGCAAAAGACACACAGTCGAAATCTGTCCTGCCTGTGCAATTAACCTGGATGGCTTTGTTTAGGATGTGCCTGTCCAGTTTCTATACTACAAAGTGACTGCCTTCCCCTTTGTTAGGAGACACTCTAAGGCTGTGTGTTTATAACTCCTCAAATTTTGAATATGTTTTAGCATTCACTGATACTCCTCATCCAAATCACAGGTTGAGAGTTCCTAATATCACAGTTCAAAATGTCCTAAAATTCCGAACATTTTGGACATAGTGTAAATTAGCTTTTTCATCACCGTGACAAACTCTTGAGAAAATCTAAAGCGAGGATTGGTGTCTTAGGGTTTCTATGGCTGTGAAGAGATACTGTGACCATGGCAACTCTTTAATTGTGGTGGCTTGCTCACAGTTTCAGAGGTTTCGTCCACTATTGTCATAGTGCAGAGCATGGTGTCATGCCTGCAGACATGGTGCTGGAGAAGGAGCTAAGAGTCTTCCATCTTGTAGGCAACAGGAAGTAGTCTGAGTGTCATACTGAGGGCAGCTTGAGCAAAAGAGACCTCAAAGCCCACCCCCACAGTGACACACTTCCTCCAACAAGGCCACACCTACTTTAATAAGACCATACCTCCCAGTAGTGCCACTCCCTATGAGATTATGGGGGCCAATTACATTTAAACTACCATAACTGGTGTATTCTGGCTCGTAGTTCAGGAGTTTCAGTTTAGGTCAGCTCACTGTTTCTGGGCCTGTTTTCATGTAGAGAATGATGGTGGGTGGGTTGGTAGGGGCAGAGCTGTCCACTTGTGGCCACCACAGAGCAGTGTAGAGAGGAACAGGACAAGACATGGATCCTCAAACCCGCTCCCAGTGACCTACCTCTTCCACGTTGGCCCTGCCAACTCCCAGATATGAATCCTATACCTTAGAGTCATATTGTTTCTCTTGTGCTTTAAAAATTTTCTGACAGAAGAGAGTGTTTTGTGCTCATCTTGTAGTTTTCCAGTTCTAGCCCTAGAACCAGTCCTTGGTCCTTAAATTGACTAACTGGGCTAGAGGTCTCATGGTGCAGTCACTTCTCAGTGATTGAGTCTACAAACTGTGACCAAGCCTTCAACACATGAGTCTTTGTTAGGGAATGTCACTTCATATCTGAGCTATGTCAAGCACCCATCACACCTCATGTCACGAGGGGTGACATTAGAAACGGCCACACTGGGAATATTTTATAAAATTATCCTCCAGCTATAAGTTGTAAATGAAACAAGTGAATTTCATATTAGAATTGGGTTTCATTCCCAAGACATCTCATTATAAATCTGTAGAGATCCCCAAATTTAAAAAAATGCTGAAATCTAAAAGCAATTTGGTTTCAAATAAATGCAATATATAAATTCTTAGAGCCTCCTTGTTCCATTTAGGAGACAGTAATGTTCAGGAACCCAAAGCTGTACTTGTGCTCACTGATTCTAGGTTGTCTATGGAGATGGGACAGGGACAGTGTTGTGTGTGTACATGTATTCCGTTGCACCTGTATGTCTGTATCTTTACACATTTCCACGTCTCCCTATGTAGTCCTGACCTCGTGCTGATACGTCCAGTTCTGATCTAGTACCGCGGCCCGTGTAGTCCTCTCCGCCCCCATGTCTGTAACTCCCTTCCCTGGGACCAAGAGACACACTCGCACTGCTCAAAGTGTCTTTACTTATTTTTTCAATTTTAGACTGTACAGAAAATAGTTTCAGAATTGCTAATTTATTCCTCTGGGGGAAGAATCCACTGTTTAGATTTTGCAATTTATTTGGAGTTAAAAAACAAACAACTTTGACCCCAGGGATGTATTTCAAAGACTATGGTTAAAAGTTGCTTGGGTTGCCTCTCCCCAGAGCAACTGTCATACATTGGAAATGTAGTGCTATTAGCATCTCATGTTAGGATTGGCCTCCCACTTTATGTGTTTATGCTAATGTAATCTAAAAGTCAGAATTGTGCAACAGGGTGCATTCGGGCACCATGTACCCTCCTTCTTTTAGTTCC
Source organism: Peromyscus eremicus (assembly GCF_949786415.1). NCBI lineage: Eukaryota > Metazoa > Chordata > Mammalia > Rodentia > Cricetidae > Peromyscus > Peromyscus eremicus. Next base: position 77,296,831 of record NC_081430.1, read on the forward strand.
ATCTGTTCCATTCACCTGCATATCATTTCCTGCCTGTTTATCATATCTGCCTGTCCACCCCCCTTACATAAGTTTCTGGGTCATCTTTTCTATATTCTTGCTCTTATTTCTTATAAAGTCAGCATACTGAGGATGCTTTTTTAAAAATTGTGTTGAGCTATATAGTTCATAGACTGTAGCATTCACCTTTGTGCAAACACTACCACCGTTTCATTCTAGAATGCTGCCCCCACTCTGAACAGGACTCCTCCTGGTACCCCTTGGTAGTTATTCTCCACCCCCAGCTCCACCAGTCAGTCTCTGTAGGTTTGTCTTTTACGAATATTTCCTATAAGAGGAATCCTACAGTATGTAGCTATTCTGTACTTTGATTTATTGGCTTAACTGCAAATAACTTCCCCAGCTCATAGATGTCTCCCCCACTAAATCTACTCTCTCATAATCAATTAAATGAGCCAGTTTGAATTCTGTTTATCATATATAGGAATTTCCTGTCCTCAATTTTTAATGTATATGCTAAATAGTTCATATTTAAAAGCATTTTAAAATTACCTTATGGAATCTGATAAAATCTTACTAAAACATATAAGTGCTCAATGGAAAGCATATCACTGAAAGAATAATAACACTCAATAGATAACTGAGGGGCCAGCTAAGTATTTTCTAGTAAATATGCACAACATGGGCTTGCGAGATGGCTCAGCTTGTAAAGGCACTTGCCTCCAAACTGGGCAGCCTGGATTTGATCCCTGGAACCCACACAGCGGGAGGAGAGAACTAGCATCTGAAATTTGTCCTGTGACCCACACGTGTGTGCTGTGGAGCACATGCCTGTATATACACACACATACATACACACACACGAATAAACACAAGAACATAAGTAAACCGTAATTTTCTTAGTACCACCTTTTCTTTTTTCTTCTTTGTGGTTGTGTGCCTGTGTGGTGTGTGTGGTATGTGTATGTGGTCTGTGGTATTTGAGGAGTATGTGGTGCATTGTGTAGTGTGTGCTATGGTGTGTGGTGAATGTGTGTGTGTGGTGTGTGGTATATGTGTGTAGTGTGTGTGCTGTGGTGTATGTAGTTTGCATATTGTTTGGGGAATATAAGGTATATGTGTGTAGTGTGTGGTGTATGTGGTGTGTGGTGTGATGTGTTGTGCATGTGTGTAGTGTGTGTGCTGTGGTATGTGGTGTGTGTGGTGTAGTGTGTGGTGTATGAGGTATGGATTTAAACTCAGGTCCTCAGGTAGGTAAGCACTTTTGTCCACCAAGCCATGGCCACAGCCCCATCCCCCCTTTAGGCCCAAATTCTTTCATTAGGTCTCCCTTTCCCCTTTTCTTTTCCTTTTATTTATTTATTTATTTATTTATTTATTTATTTATTTATTTATTTATGAGACAGGGTCTCTTGGATCCCAAGATGGCCCCCACACTTGGCTTGTATTCAAGTCTGGCCTTTGAACTCCTATTCCCCTGCCTCTGTCTCCTGAGTTTTACTCTTTTCTATCATTCCGATGTAAACATTATAGCTTCATAGCACACACTGCAATGGTAACGTTTAAGAGCATAAGCACACACATTTGAAGACTACTCAGTTTTCTTGAGTCTCAGCAAATAAAAAAAACATTTCACTTAGATCTTTGAGAGGAAAAATAGTGTGCTTTGTTTAAATAAGAATTCCTGTAGTAATATTAGATTTCCCAAGTTTTTACAGAATAGATTTTCTTTCTCTCATTAAGATGCTTCTAATGTTGGGATGATTCATACACATACCCCTGCTCCTGCAAGATAGCCCTGACCTTGACCAATCTGCTTCCCTCTCTGCCCTGAGTCCCCTGGAAGCCCTGACCTTGACCAATCTGCTTCCCTCTCTGCCCTGAGCCCCCTGGAGGTAGCTGCGACTGTTGGAATTCTCCAGATGTCGCTGGCATTTCTCTGCTGTTCTCCCATATCTACTGTCAGAACCTTCTCTCCACCCATGCAGGGGTCAGTTGGGTACTTGCACTCTGCGCTCGCCCATACTTCCCTTACAAAGACCGTTCTGTGCTTTTTGTGTAAACTACTAACATTTTCCAACGGATTTTAAATTTTCTTTCCTCTAATTTTTGCTTGTGGTGTACCTTTGGAAAGACTTATTTTCAGTTTTACGTACCTGTGTGGATATGTACATGGGAGTGCAGGTGCCCCTGGAGGCCAGAGGCATTGGTTCCTGTGGAGCTGGAGTTCCAGGCAGTTGTGAATTGCCAGATGTGGGTTCTAGGCAGCAAGTTCAGGCCCTGCCCTGGAGCAATATATACTCCTAACCCCTGAGCCATCTCTCCAGCCCTAGTGGTTTTTTTTTTTTAACCTATGATGTTTTGCAAACAGTTTCCCTGTTCTTTGACTGCCAGTTTTCCCCTATGCATAAGGTTTTTTTAAAAATTTTTTCTTTAAAAAATGATTTATTACTTTGTGTGTGATAATGCAGGGATAGGGGAGGAGGCATGCCATGGCACACATGTGGAGGTCAGAGGACAACTTATTGAGTCAACTTTTGCCTTCCACCTTTGTCTGGGTCCTGGGGATTGAACTTGTTGGTTAGGCTTTACATCATTGGGTGGCAGAGGCCTTACCCACAGAAACATCTCACTGGCTCCAGGTTTCTTATTTATATGTAATCAAATGCATCTGTATTTTATTGTGCTGGGTTTGAGTCAACATACTCATGTTTCCTGCAAGTGTGCATATATAGTTGATCCTCATTGTTTACAGATTCAGTGTTGTGAATTTGCCTCCTCATAATCACCAAATTAACATTCTTGGAACTTTCTGGTCATTTTCAGACATGTACTCTGCCCTCCAAGTGCCTCCAGTGTTGAGCTGGCCAGAGGCTCCCAGCACCGGTCTCCTCAGATGAAGACTTCATTATGTAGGCAGATTGATTGTGTCACTGGCCACAGGGAGTCACTAACTTTCAGGCCCTTTCTCCTCTCCGGAGGTAGAGGCGTGAGTCCCAGTCCTGTTAGTTAGCATACCTTAGTCCCCATCTTGAAGCTATCTGGGGCTCCCAGCCATTAGTCCTCTTATCAAACTAAGGATTCTTTCATCACTGTGAAGAGTCCAAGGGCTTCTGGAGCTTTATCTTAGAAAAAAAGGGGCAAACCCCAAATCTGTGTTTTGTTTTGTTTTGTTTTGTTTTTCAGTAACAATAACTTTATTTTCTAACAGGGAATTTTCCCACTGCTTCAGTATTTTCCTCTCAGAAAACACAAGTTTTAGAACTGGATCACCTGGCCCTTTCTCTTCTTGTCTCCTCCCAGTTCAAAATGCTTGCACCTCTTAATGGCCAGCATCCTCTTGGATCTGCAGTTGGGCTCGACACACTCAAGCCTGAGCACAATCTTCTTTGTGGTTTTGGCCTTCTTTCGGAAAATTGGCTTTGTCTGCCCACCGTAACCACTCTGCTTCCGATCGTAGTGCCGCTTTCCTTGGGCGTACAGGGAATCCTTGCCCTTCTTATACTGGGTCACTTTGTGAGGCTGATGCTTGCCACATTTCTTACAGAAAGTCCTCCAGGTTTTAGGTACGTTGACCATCTTTGCAGTAGAGGTGTCTATGCGATGAAAACGAGAGACCCGGCGTCCGAGATCGCCGCTTCAACCACACGAGCCGAACAGGAAAGGGCCGAGCTGAGCGGAAGTCCCAAATCTCTGTTTTATCCTCTCCCGCTTTTGTAATTTCTGTATGATTGTTGGAGACTAGTCTGTGTCATGTGTCTACTATGTCAGTGGGGACTTGTTACCCTTGTTGGACTTCACACTCTCCTGTTTTCAGGGATGCCATCCCTCCAGTAACACGTGTCTGCGAGTGGTTTGGGGGTGTTAAGACTTCCAAATGGGGTCTAGTTCCCAGAAGAAGGGAGATTAGGTATCAGGCAGTCAGGAGCAGCTGTTTACCGAAGTATCTGGGTAAAGCTTATTGGGTAGGCTTGAGTTGAGTTAGTAAATGGGTAAATTGTGGTATTTCTGAGAAAGGAAAGGTCCTGAAGGATTTGGGGGGGGGGGGCGGGATTCCTTTCTGCTTGTTTTCCATCGACTTTGGCAGTAGCTGACTGTTTCAGGACTGCTTACTCTAGCTTTATGGGCTTCAGTCATCCTTGCTGGGGGGAAGTGACGTCAAGAAAGGGCTGAGTGTGAGGGAAACTAAGCAGAGGGCCCTGCTGCCTGCAGCTTTTGTCTTGCCTACCAAGACACATAAAAGGCCTTCCTCTTGACTCAAGGGGCAATGTGTCATTCTTACATAACACATAAAACATGTATCCGATTGCATACTTGAACCACAGGAGTTTGGTTCTTCTTGTTAGTATTTGTCTAAAGTTACAGCATGTAAAAACTCTTTATCCTGCTTTCGAAGCTTGCCAATACGGGAAAAAAAAAAAAAAGATATTAAGGAACGTTTCCTTTTGGAGGCTGGAGCGTTTTTCCTCTCTAGCTCTTATTTAAAGAGAATATGTAATTTAGATGTTTGAGTAAGAATCAGGGAAGTGGCCAAAGCCTTTTCAATAGACTGCCTGAAATACACGACTGTTTCCATCAGTGAGAACTCATACAGGGCACAGTAACCTTGGCTTCCCACACCGCTCTCTGCTAAAGTTCCTCTCAGGATGAGTTCCCTCTCCTGGGTATCCCTTTTCTCCTCTCTCCAGGCTCTCTCCTGCGTCAGAAAGGATACAGAACGATATGTCCAAGTCACAGGAGTGTTAGACTCTCCCCATCCTTTTTAATTGAATTTTTCTCCACTCGGGAGCGTTGAAACTGAGCTCACTCTCTTTGTCCTCTCGTCAGACAAGTGACATCCTTGGCAGAGCTGTGTTGGGCTTTGGACGTTGGGTTTTTCTAGCCGTTGTCCGCTGTTTGCAGTCTTTCTAGACGGTGCGCTGGTTGTTATGGTGCCTCCACATCCCACAGCTCAGCAGCAGCCATCTTGGAACTGAGATGCTCCTTCCTGTAGACATCTTCACCTCTGAATCTGTCCCACTGTCCGTGCGGTGCCCATTTCCTTAATAGTGCCGGAACCGCCCGGGGAGCTTCCCCAGCTTCCTCCCAGTCTGGTGAATGCTCCCACTGAGCTCAATACTTCACAGCGGACTCGGTGGGAGGTATCAGAGCCTGGCTGGTTGTATCCTTCCACCGCTCCTTGTCTCACCCGTGGGCCCTAGTTACTGTGCTGAGGCAGTAGGACAGCTGCAACCTCACCTCTTCTTGAACTGTGATCAACTGCAGGGGACATTATTGCAGGTAGAGGAAAGCATGCTTAGATTTTTGTTTCATAGGGTTTAAAGTTTCTATTAAGTAAAAGGTCTCTATATCCCTGTGCTGTTTATGAGAAGGAAGTAACCACTGGTAAGAAAGAATCAGTATATGTTTAAGTGCAGATATTTCTCATTGGTAACTCACAGCTTGCTTAGAGATGTTAAAGGTCTTGATGAGACTATGCTGCCTGGAGACCAAGCCCAGACCAGCCGACAGGAGGAATCCATTCTTGCTGCTGCTTGCTGCTTTCAGGCCCCTGCACCTTAGGGATAGAAGGAGCTAAACCACTAGGGGGCGCTTTTTAACAAAAAATGTTATGCCTTCCATCCCTGCTACTACTGAGACATTGTGACCTGCTCAGTGGCAAAGCATTGTCAGTGACAAGAGCTGGTGGCAGTTCCTGAAACCTAAGAAAGATTTCAACTAAGAGAGAAAGGAAGAAATGAAGGGAAAGGAGGGAAAAGAAGTATGAGGGCAGAAGAAGAGAAAATAGCCAAGAGTTGTGCAGGAAGTAATGACATGTAGTAGCGCCCGCAGGAGTGTGGTGTCAGTACCATCTGTGGCTTGCAGCTGGCTTGGCTCTTAGTTTATCGATTCACCCACACCTGTGTAATGAGAGTCAGGGTTTCTATTGAGATACCGTGGTGGACAGGATGCTGTTCCCAGCCTCTCAGACTTTACAGGTTAAGGGATTGTTAAAAGCTGAACTTAAAAAAATGTTGATGTCCTTCCTCATCGATTATGTTAAATAATATAGAAGAGAAAACTCCTTTGTTTTGGGTTGCTTCATATTCTCCATTCCATTCTCTTACCAGAAAAAACAAACAAAACAAAACAGGCTATTAAAAAGCAATCTTGTTGACTTGCGTGGGATATTGGCTCTTGGAGGGCAGGTATTGTTTCAGACTCTAGAGCATGTAGTCAGATGCCCAGCCCTTACTAAGGAGGTAGTGCATGCATGTGTGTCTAAAAAGCATTCTGTGTTTCTCCATACTAGTGAATTATTTTACAGTAATGTCCACTAGTAACTTGAATTATTTATATAACCATGTTTGTAAGGCTGTGCATGCTCAATACATTTTGGTTGAGTTAATAAGCGAAACTGACTAGTTACAGTATACCTGGTGTAAGATAGCTCTCATAGGATCCTTTCCGAAAGGCTTAGTTTTGAGACATACCAGAAAAACCTGCCTTTAACATCCCACATATACTCATGTATAGGCAATTGCCTTGAAGTATAAGACGGTTCATTTTTAGAGATACCCAGAAGACAGGGTACAGTGCCCATTCTGTAAATATGTCTTGTTTCCATTTTAATATGTGTAGCTTGAGTTTTCCTGCCTGGCCCACAGTCAGGGCAAATCTCTCTCACCTGCCAGTCCCACAGCCGCTCAGACCCGACCAAGTAAACACAGAGACTTATATTGCTTACAAACTGTATGGCCATGGCAGGCTTCTTGCTAACTGTTCTTACAGCTTAAATTAATTCATTTCTATAAGTCTGTACCTTGCCACGTGACTCGTGGCATCTTCACATGTTGTTTCTCATTATGGCGGCTGGCAGTGTCTCTCTGACTCAGCTTTCCACTTCCCAGCTTTATTCTCCTCCTTGTCCCGCCTACACTTCCTGCCTAGCCAATGGCCAATCAGTGTTTTATTTATTGACTAATCAGCAACACATTTGCCATACAGAACATCCCACAGCACTTCCCCCCCCTTTTTTTTTTCAAAAAGAAAGTGGTTTTTCTTTGCGTTTCTAGTGCCTGGTTACATTGGCAGTCATGTGCTTACTGGCCATCTATATATCTTTTTTTTTGAGAATATGTTTTAAAATTTTGTTCATTTATAATTGGGTTATCTTTATTATTGAGTAAGAGCACAGTAGATATTAGATACAAGTCCCTTATAAAATAATTGTCTTTCCCCTGTCTGTCTTTTTGCTTTTTATTGATGGAAGTATTTTTACATTTATTTTTTTATTTTGAGTGTGTGTGCACTCGAGCATGCACACATATGCATGCATGTACTCACGCATGCCATATGCGCAGTGGAGCTCAGAGCACCACTTTTCGTAGTGGATGGGGTGGCTGGGACTGAACTCAGGTCACCATTCTTGGCAGCAGCCCCCGTCCTACTGAGTCATCTCACTAGAACTACTTTCTTTAAAATTTTTAAAAAGTAATTCTTGGACAGTTTCATACATTTATAGTGTAATTTGACCATATTCACCCAATCTCCTCTTATCTCACCCACTCTCACTGATGAACCCCGTCTTCTCACTTTCTTGGTAGCATTATTTGAAGCAGCAGTGTCTTCTATAGATATAGTGTATGTTGGCTGACACAGGGTGCTTTAGAAGCAAGTGTTCTATTAGTAGGTTGTACAGAGAGGTAACAGTTGTCTTTACCGAGACGCTGTGCCCATGTGCAGGATGCAGAACAATGAGAAGGACACAGGGAATGGAAACTGCTTAGTGAAACATAGCCACCTCTAGCACATACACACCTCTATCCTAAATGCAGAGATTAGGGCAGTAAGAAAAGAACGGCTGTTTTCCCCTTTTTGTGGCACAGCAAGAGGTACCGCTAGAAATGTCTAAGAAGTAAAACCACTCTGAGTGACACCCTGGTTCCAGCAGGAATGATGGATGGCCAGCATCCTCCGAGGTGTTCCCTCACAGGTGGTCAGGACACAGCTGCTGCTGTCCTTCTCTCCTTTAGGTACAGAGGAGTAACGGACTGTGATTCGTATTTCAATAGGTGGGAAAAAGTGGACTGTGTCCTTGGCATGGTCTGAGGGCAGATGTTTCCCCATTGGTAATTGAGAGCTGGATGGCCTTGGGGAGTGTGGATTGCTGACATGGGTACCAGAGCTTGTCCCCTACTGGCCATTCTCTCCCAGTACTTCAGGTGGTGGTTCTGAGTCCTCTTTCCCGACCTTCAGCCTGACGTCAAACACAGTGGCGATGTGGATAAGGATTGATCATGAGCAGCTAGTTAGAGGCATGATGAGTGCTTTTCTCTCTTTCGTTAACAGACCTTAGAAAAAGTTGTTCTTTCTCCTCAAGGCTTTCCCCTTGAGTTGCCCATCAAGATGGTCAGTGTGGACTTTGACGTTGGCTTTTCAGTTGTGTATGTGAACAGATACAGGTTTTGTGAAGTAGCCTGTTGTGTGCTGCAGTTCTTTACAATGTGCATATTTGCAGTCTTTCAGTAGATATGGTGGTGTGCCTGTAATCTCAGCCGCTCCAGAGGCTGAGGCAGGAAGATTGTGAATTCAAGACTGGCCTGGGCTACATCACAAGACCCTGCCTCAAAATCAAATAAGATAAAAGAGAGGGAGGGAGGGAAGGCGGGAGGGAGGGCAGGAGGGAGGGAGGAAGGGAGGCCGATATCCCTTTGACTGGAGTCCTGTGACCTGTTTAAATCTTCAGCCGCTTTCTCCCTGACTCCTTCCACACCCAGAAAGTGCCTTAGATAGTCTTGTGCTTTGAGCACAACGAAGGGTGAGTCAGAGAGGGTTTCACACTGATGACGATCTTTGGGAGGGGGTCATACAGCCTTGTTTAGAGTCTGACATGGCGTTAACTGCCACTCTTGCTCCTTTGAGAAGTTTGTAACATGAGAGTATTGCATAAGGCTGACATAATCGAGGGTGTAGGTTCCTTGAGAACACAGCCCCCAAGAGACTGCCGAGGACAGAATGTAAAGATCTGAGATGATGAGGGACCTCTCGGCTGCCGAGGTGCAGGGATGTCTCCTCCAGTCTGTGGATCGTCTGCTTTATAGAGGATGCTGTTCTTCAGTGGGAGGCCTTTTTTATTTATTTGCTTCCTTTTGGGCCACATGTCCTGTTGGCACCTGTGATTAAGGATAGTTCAGATCCTGTGAAATGAAACTGTCACGTGAGATTGTGTGCTTGCCCAGACTAAAGGTCAGCTGTGTGTGACTAAGGAAATCATCTGCTTTTTATCTCTGGGTGCTGAGGTGATGAGATGACCACTGTATTGATTACAGTCTGGGGAGATAACTGGTAAACAAGGATCTGGGGGTAGGAAGAGGTGTGCTAGATAAGAAAAGCAGTCCTCAAAGGCCCAGTATTTGTTGTTGATCAGCTCTGCCTGTGAAGCCTGTGAGGCACTTGGGCTGAGATGAGCTGAGAAACACTGACTTCATACTCAGCCAGTTACTGTGAACTCAGAGCCAAGTCAGCCGTGATCTCTTATCCTCGGGCCTTAGACGACGAGAGACATATAGGCCAGTACTTAACCATGCTGAGGGAAAGACGCTGCACATGCTGTCTCTTAAAATCCCCTTTCCAGGTGAAATAGACACAAAGGGGAGCACGGGAGGGATGGCAGCAGACCTATTTTAGGCGCATATCTGTACCCAGCATGCGCTGCGTGTCACATTGCCCTGGGATATAAGCTTTAGAAAGGGAGGCACCCATGTGCGTATCTGTAGTGTGGCAGACCCAAGACTGACAATGTAAGAGGAATACTAAATTCCTTAAAAGAAATCCCAATAGCTGTGGCCCAAAACCATTTTTTTAAAAGAGGAAATAATGAAATAGATGCATAATTCAGAATAGCGATGACCATGGACAGGCCACCGTGTGGGAAGATGGCTTGGCTGCTGCGTTGTGACTTCTCAGCTAGAGCCGCGGCAGCACCATGGACTGGGCGGAGTAAGCAGAGAGTGAGACCGGAGTCCCATGAGGTCAGGTGCTGGCTGGAGGCCTCCTCCTCCTTCCCGGTGCTTATGCTGCCAGCTTCAAGGCCTGGCCTAACCAGGCCCCTGTCAAAAGCTTCATGGACTCTCACACCATCACATCAGGGATTAGGGCTTCAAAAGATCATTTCTGGGAGAGATGTAAAAATTTAGTCTACAGCAGATTACCAGATTGGAAATTTCCCCCAGCTCCTGTCCTCCTTTGTCATTGCTGAGGACTGAACCCAGGGTCCTGGGCATGGTAGGCAAATATTCTGCCACCGAGTGACATTCTAAGCTTTTCAGACTGGAAGAATGCTAATTAAAAAAAAAGGTGGGCGGGTTCATAGGTGTGTATTCTAATAGCTATGCTTCATAACCTACACAGTGTGTGAATGTGTGTGTATTCTGAACTTATCAAATGTTTAGTTTTTTTTACAAAGCCATGATATTTCGGTAGTTAGACATTTTCCGATCTGAGTTTTTTCCAGGGCTTTTGCTTATGTTAAGTTGCAGGAGAAAATGTTGAAGACCCGGGCTTAGCCAAACTCTCATCTCCTGTCTTCTCCTTTATAGAGCCATTCACTTTCCTTTTTTTTTTTTTTTTGGTTTTTCGAGACAGGGTTTCTCTGTGTAGCTTTGCGCCTCTCCTGGAACTCACTTGGTATCCCAGGCTGGCCTCGAACTCACAGAGATCCGCCTGGCTCTGCCTCCCGAGTGCTGGGATTAAAGGCGTGCGCCACCACCACCCGGCTCACTTTTCTTTTTTACTGTGACTTTATTGAAGCAAAGTTACAGTCTGCTGAGGAGAGGTTTTTAACAGAAACTTAAGTGTGGGAAGTGGAGAGAGACAGACAAAGGAATCCTTTAATCCTGGAAACACAGCAGTAATGTAGATATCTTTCACGTGGTCTGTGTCCTGTGTCTCTGCCCCCATGTTTCCATGTACTCTCCTCAGACCCAGCTTCCAGGTCAACAGCATTCTGTCTGGGCTCACTGGCCAGACATTTAAGTATTCATTACCTCAGTGAGGGCATGTGTATCTGTATTTAATGATGTTTGTGCTTTGCTTACTTAGGGCTTTTGAAATCTTTGCAGGGTTTCCCCACTGAAAGGCAGTTTTGGAATTAAGGGTCATCTGTTGAGGGGGGGCAGGCAACCAAACAGAACGACACTGTTTCCTCTTTCATCTGTGTCCCATATTATACAAATGTTCCCTGAAAATAGCAACAGATTTCTGGGAAAGGTCCCGACAGAGGCTGTTCTCACCCTTTACCCCTGCTCTCCGATTCACGTTTCCTTCTTCAGTGTGGTCATGTGCTTGCCCAAGCCTGGCCCATGAACCGTGTAGGATATTCGTGGGGTTTTGTTTTTTAAGCCATACACTGTGCACATGATGCAGTATTTAATTTGGAACGAGCTCCGACTTCAGTCACACGTGCTTCTTGTGGTGTTTATCTTGGAGTCCACAAGTAGGAGGGAAGTATTTTTGCATTTATACATCTGGACACTGTTCATGGTCTTTCTGGGACTTGGGAATTGTGTGTGGGGCAAAATCCAAGGAACAGTATTAAAATAACATGGAGTTATAATGAGATCTGAGTACGGCCCCTTGAGAGCACCCTTCTGATCCCAGCAGAGTTTGAGTTTTGAGGTGGTGAACTTTTCAGCTGTGTGGTTCACTGGTGGCCCGAGTAGATGGCTGGGATTGTAAGTTACCTGACACCTCCCATGCAGTGCGTGTGCTGCCAGACGTGAAGTCTGCAAGTCTTTGGCAAATTTGGCTCTTTAAGGAGAGGATTTGGACTTGGTTTTATATGGGGCAAGATAGCCAAGGGAATTCTGCTCACCGCTGCTCTGTCTGCTCGTCCACTGCATCTTAGGAGACCTTTTGGGTCTCTCCAGTACTCATTCCATCCTGCCTCTCAGTTCATGCATCCCAGAACTACCATGGTCCAGAGACTGTCTCAGGCTGTGTGTGAGGGCTGAGGGGATGATGGTGTCTGCTGACTTTATCCTTTCATGATCCCACACAAGAAGTTGTTCTCTGAGATGGGGTCAATATGATGTAGTACAGTACCACCTTCTTCTGGGCGGGGGTCTGCTAGAGTGGAAAAGGCGAGGAGGGGTGTTTACAGTAAGTGAGCCTGCAGAAGGACAGTGTTGCTTTTTTGGCCTCAGCCTAGTTTTCTTTCACTTCCATGTCTCGTCTGAAATGCCACTGCAGAAGCACTCTGGGGAAGCAGAAGAAAGCCCCACATGAATTTGCACTTGGGTAAAAGAGAGCGGTGTTGTTCTTCTGTGCTGTCCATAGTACAGATGTTTGGGTGGAACACAGTTTGGGCTTTTACTTTCAATGTAAGGGCTGTTTGCTTTTCCTTCTTTTGATGCAGTAAGGAGAAGAAAATCTAATTAAAGTAATTGGACCTGCTGGTTATAATTCATACAGATTTTTCAAGAGTGTTTACTAGTGGTCTCTCATCCAACTATAAAAAAATAACTAATTGGAGAGAAAAGGTCAAAATTGTGTTAAAGTTTGAGAAGCAGACAAGTCTGAGAGGCAGTTTGAGTGATTGGGTAGACTGCTCATCTGGGAGCTGTTGCTTGGTGCTGCTTTTGGGGTCTTTCTTTTGGGATTCTCCCCCCCTTTACTTTTGTAATGCATTTTGCAACTTTCAGTTAAAAAATAGCCATCAAAATTTAAATGTTAGCAAATAAACACATTGTAGTTCTATGGTGGGAATCACTGGGTGGAAGAGAATGGCCTGGCTTCATTTGAAGAGAGAGAGGTTCATGGTAGGAACTGCAAGAGTTGACACCAGCCTCATGCTTGTTTAGAGTGTTATTTCACGAGTCCCAGAGGAAATGGTGAAATCTGCTGATGACACCAAATTGTTGTGCTTGATCCTAATAGGGCTTTCTGGGAAGCTGCTTTGTAGTATTGGAAATAGTGGGTGGGTTGGGCAATGTGGGCAGACGCGCTGAACTTGCAGTGGAGGGTATGTGAGTATAAGGAGTACATCAGTGAAGGTTCAGAGCCTCCCTCCTTCCCGAGGAAGACTAGAGTCTCCAGAATGTGAAGACTAGGACAAAGAACATCTCCATAGGAAGTGAAAGCTGCTGTGGTGGTAGTTAGAAGCTACAGTGATGGAAAAATATGGCAGCTGAGCATCTTTTTGGAGGCCAGAAGTGATATATAGAGTGGATATTGTTTCCCCTCAAAACAACCATGGGATATTTTATACTTACTTTCTATATGCTTGTTCTTTTGATGGGAGGGTCTGGCCCTTCGTATATCCTTTTAACTATTTTCTGTAGTTTGTAGATTATTTTTTTTTTTATTTTCAAAGAGTCAACTGTCATTTAGAATCTGAGTAAGATCAAATTTAATAATAGACTTAAAATGTAAATGAAATATAAAGTCATAAAGTGAATTATTTACTTCCAGGACTTGTTCTAAAGGAAATTACCATGAGATATTGCAAGGGGATTTGTGTAATAGTAGTAGAATAAGTTCTTAATTGAAACAGTTCACAAATGACTCATTTAAATGTGTAAATTATAGTGCCATCTTAACATACCCACTTCATTATATTATGGACTCAATATAATCATGGGATTAAAGCCAGCCCATTGTGCATGTCAGGAGCATGTTACCACTGAGCGCCAGCCCCAGCTGCACGCATCACATCTCTTCCACAGTCTACTTCTCTGTCTTCGGTCATTATTCTTAGAAGAAGTGGGATGTTGTATAGTACGTACAGATTCCCTTAGTTCAATCATGTTTTCTGCCTAGAAATCACTTAAAATGAGAAAATCAGGAGACCCTCTACCCAAAAGTAGAGGAATTCCTTTCTTGAGTAATATCATCCTGAATAGCAACACCCCCCCCCCCAAAAAAAAAAAAAAATCTCCATGGTTCTAAATGCAAGGCGCCAGCCTGGTTGCATCAGAATCACTGGAGGCCATTTGTTAAAAACAAAGATCTCCTATTATAGGGCTGCTGATATAGCTCAGTGGTAGAACTCTTCCCTAGCATGCGCAAGTCCAGCATTTGATCTCAGCACTATAAAAACTGAAAATGAACAGAAAGGCAAAAATGACTTCGATTCCGGTTTTGATACTCTGAATTAGAACCTCCAGAGTAGGGCTCCTGTGTTTTAATACATTTTCAGCATAAAACAATACTTTCTAAACATAGATGTATATTACACTCCCACCCCAAAACAAAGCAATTGGAAAATAGAAGGTTGCTAAAATGTGTTGAAATAAATACTATGTTGTAGAGCTTATTCTCTGAAGTTCTAGTGACCAGAGTGTGATTAGTAATGATTTTCAATCCACTGATAGTAACAGAAATATTGGTATTGTGGTTAAAACATTTACTCTGAGGCCAGAACGTCTCGTCACTTACTGGTTATGTGACTTCAGAAAAATGCTTAATAACTCCTCAGCAGTTCATTTTCCTTTGCTGTGAACTAGAGATTTTTGGATTTGATCCTCAAACCCACAAAGGCAAACAAACACACACAACAAACAAAATGGTTGTTATTTCCGTTTCCCTAGCGTATAAAGGAACTAACTATCTGGTCTCTACTGTGATGCTTTTTTCTATGGTCAGTCCTATTTAATAGGAAGGTGAAAAGCCCAAGAATATTATCCAGAAGTATATGCTGGGGGTAGACGGGCCTCTTTGGTGTCTTTGGAACAAGACTTTCAGGTGACATCCCGAATGTACTGTGCTTTTCATTTCTGCAGTCTCCTCTGCTCCAGAGACCTGTGATGGAGCAGACACAGCAGATGGCGCTTTAGACTTAGTTTTCAAAGAACCTAGTGTGGGGTAGAGGTGGGGGAGGGACTGGAGCACACGTCAATAAGCTCCCCCGGCCAAGACCTCCTCTCTGCGTACGTGCCTCTAAGAAGTAACTTTTTTTTGGGGATAGAGCTAGAGAATAACATCAGCAAAAATAAATCTCTCAGTTGCTATATTTGGGTGAGTTTTGTCACTTGGAAATTATCACTTGTGCTTTGAGCCATAAAAATATAAAAGAGTTATTTTCTTTCAAAACATTTCCTTATTTATGAGGGTTTCCCCCCAATTGTCTTTGTATTTTAGTATTTCTATCCCTTCCTAGGTTTTTCTGGCCTTTTTTTGTTGTTATCTAATAAAAATGTGATTATGAAGTTAATTTGAGTAACTCCAATTAGTTATGTTTTTTTAAAAAGTCACACTAAATACCCATTCAAACAGTATATGTCACATTAAGGATAATTTAGCTTTAAATTTTGTTTAGTTATGTGTATAGGTGTTTTGCCTGCTTGTATGTCTGTGCATTGTGTGCATGCCTGGTGTGCAGAGGAGGGTGCCAGAGTCCCTGGAACTGGAGGTACAGCAAACTGAGCTGCCCTGTGGGTGTGAGAATCAAATCCTGGGTCCCCTAGAAGAGCAGCCAGTGCTCTTAACTGCTGAGCCAACTTTCCACCTCCAATATAATTAAAACAACAACAACAACAACAACAACAACAACAATTCTCTCGTGTGCTTTATGCAGTTGGTCTTGTTTAGTCTTTGTAATAACTCCGAGAACTGTTATCCCCATTTCTAGATAAATTCTCGGAAATGCTCAGTAAATTGATAAATTCTCATACTTAGTGCTCGAACTGTAGCTGCTGTAGAGTTCTGTCTGTGCGTTGAAGTTGCAGTTTTTGAGCACATCTTCCTATGTGCCAGGTATGCTGTATGCTGGGCATACAACCGGGACCCAAACTAATGTGGGTGCCACCATCATGGCCCTGACAATCATGAAATGGCCAACAGAGTTCTTTTGAAACCTGATGCCTTGAGAGGGGGCGACATAAACAAAGGGAGATGGGTCAAGAAAGGAAGGTGACTTGCCGTGCAGTCATGAGGACCTTAATGAAAACTCCAGGACCCACAGGAAAGAACGGTGTAGTGGCCTGTGATCATACTTCAGCTCTGGGGAGATGAGAGGGCCATACAGCTTGCTGGCCAGCTAGCCTAGCCAAATTTACTAGGTCTGGGCCAAATGAGAGACCCTGTCTCAAAAAAACGAAATGGATGGCACCTGAGGAACATCTGAGATTGACCTATGGCCTCTACACACTTGCATACATACATATGTGTATACTCATACCCACATATGTAACACCCCCCCCCCCCACACACACCCACATATGCACACAAAGATGGGGGGAGATAACACAAAGATATGTTCCAGTCTCTGGTTATTGAGTAGGTCAGGGAGCTGCACGTTCTTCAAAGAGAAAGATAGATTATACTATACTAATATTTATTTGGATATACTTCTTTTATCCAAGGAATCAGCAAGACCTTCTTCCTTCCTCAACTCTGACAGTTGGACTATGAAATCAGGGGCCGGGGAGGTTGCATAAGGGAAAGCACTCACTGTGCAAGCCTCAAGACTCAAGTTCTAATCCCCAGGCCCCAGTAAAAGCTGGACACTGTCCTCCTGTAATCCCTCTGCTGGGAGGCAGAGACAGGAGGATCCTGGGAGTTTGCTGGTCAGCCAGTCTAGCCAAAATGGTGAATTTCCAGTTTAGTGAGACCCTGCCTAAAAAGTGAGGTGACATGACTGAGGAGAGACACCCCAAGGTTAACCTCTGGCTTCCCACAGGCATCTGCATAGGTCAGCAACCTATGTACACACCATACACGTGCACACAGAGTACTAGTCTAAAAATTAGTAAATCAGCAATGAGAGAAAAATAAGGTGAAACTGTCTTCTAGATTAGAATCAGGAAGAATAAGTAGAATCAAATGATAATCTTCCTGCTGATTAAATGACATTATTTAAAGCAAGGTATTGGTAGTGAAAATATACAAGATTGACTTGTGCAGTCTAAAATTATAGAAATGTTTAGATTGTTTCTCTAGTGCTATTTAATGAGACTTTTGGTATCCAGCCAGCCTAGGAGTACCCCACATTGACTTGTACCCCTTTCTTTGATTTTTGGACATTTGACATAATTCTTTCTATTGGCTTTTCTTGAATAAGTGTGAACTTATTTTCTCATATGATACCAGGATTTCCTGATATTGAAGGAAACATGGCTGATGAGAAAATGTAGACCAGTCGTTTTTAACTGATATCCTTTGACCGTGCTTTAGGCCTCCTGAAATTATGGAAAGTGTTCGGTGTAGAATTCGGAGCATGTTCCGAGAAGGGAATCCACAGCCTTCATGAAGTTCTCTGTGACTTTCATGAACCTCAGAAGGTTAACAGTTATAATTGTGGCTTTACTGAAAGAGTCTTCATGATTCACTGCTTCAGGGTTGTCTCTTCCCAATTAGACATTGTAGAGAGGACGAAGGCCCTGAGGTTCTGAGTGCATTTGGGGTGTGAAGTGTGTGTGATCCCCCAGTCTTAGGATAGCCTGTTTGGAGGTGAGGACTGCCTTGAGTCAGATGAATGGTTATTTTTTGGAAATGAAGTAGAAAGGGAATAGTAGGAAAATAAACACCTGGAAAAATTAATTCCTAAATCTTAAATTTGCATCACATTAAAACAGTGGGTCAAAGCACTTCGATACCAAGCTTGGCTACCTGAGTTCATTCTCTGGGACCCAAGTGGTGGAAGGAGAGAACCAGTTGTCATAAGCTGTCCTCTGATCTGCAGGATCCTTATAACTTAAGTCTGTAGTTACATCCTTACCTCTGATTGAGTAGTTAACACTGGGTCTAGACAAAAGAATCAAGACGTAAAGTTATACTTTATTTGTTGGCCTATTTCAGTTCCTTATTGTGATAGGTTTTTTTTTTTTTTCTTTTTTTGGTTTTCCAAGACAGGATATCTCTGTGTAACAGCCCTGGCTGCTTCTGAACTCACTCTGTAGGCCAGGTTGGCCTTGAACTCAACACACATCTGCCTGCCTCTGCCTCCCTAGTGCTGGGATTAAAGGTATATGCCACTGCCGCCCAGTATTAATAGAACACTTTTGATCAGTGGTCTGTTCTGGGAGGATAGCTTGAGTCCAGGAACTGGAGACCAGTGTGGACAATGTGGCAAGACCTGGCCCCATACAAACCAACCAACCCAGTGATATTTTAACACTAAGCTTGTCATACAGAGTAATGGTATCGACCAAATAGGATTTTGGTGAGGAGTAGATGGGATAACAACCAGATATGTAAATAACTGTAAATGGTGCAATGTCAGGAGCTTACCTACCTTCTAAGCAGTCAGTATTGGTGTCGTCATCATCAATACCGTTTACATTGTATATTCCCATGACTGAATAAATGATAAAAACCATCCACAGATGTAGAGGAGAGGAAAGGTCAATCTGATGTGCCTCTTGTGACAGGGATTTGAAAAGAGTTTCTTCTTTATTTTAAGTTTTTTTTTTATTTGTTGTGTATGAGTGTTTTGCCTACATGGATATTTGTGCACCATGTGACTGCAGTGCCCACCGAGGCCAGAAGGGGGCATTGGGGTCTCTGGGACTGGCTTAAAGATGCTTGGGAGCTGCCATTTGGATTCTGGTAATCAAACTTGAGTCCTTTATCAGAGCAACCAGTGCCCTTAACACGGAGCTGTTTCTCCAACCCTCTGAACAGAGTTTCTTACAAGACATATCACTTTTGCTCATGGATGAATGGCAATATAGATATAGTTCTTTTGTTTTGCCAAAACTCTAACAATGGGATCATATAAGTTAGAAGCTTCTAAGGACAGGGACAATAGCTGTTTTGTGACCATATCTCCTTTGCTCCCATTTTAGTCCTCCGACTAAGGAAAGTATTGCATTAAATACTTATTTTCCTCAGTGTTTTTCTTTGTCTTCCTTTTAGCTTTAAAAAATAATGGATGTTTTTTATACCTAGCATTTTTGCTGAAAGTCAAATCAGTAATTTAACCACCAGAATTGGTGGTTAAAATGGATCTTTCTTGGAATGAGGTTGTTTTGTTTGAAGCAAATGACTTGGGAGACAAGATTTAATTCAACTTAAGACTATTTAGACTTGCAGTGTTTATGTTAGTATGTTCTCTGTTTCTATAACAGAATACCTGAGATGGAGCAGTTTATAAAAGAAGTTTATTTTTACTTTGATTTTGGAGGTGGGGGTGTCAACCAAATGCATGGTGTTTGTATGTTTTGACTTTTGGTGAATGCTTTGTGCAGCTTTAGCACAATGGCGGGAAGCAATAGGGCAGCTGGGCTGTGTAAAGGAAAAAGAGGGGTCTGACTTCTGTGGTTGCTAACCCATTCCCCCAAGAAACCATTAATCCACTCATGGGAGCGTGCCTGACACGGTCTAAGCCCTCTTACTAAGGTCTGCTTTCCAACAGTTTCACATTTAGGGGGAAAAGCCTCAACAAAAATTAATAAATTTCAAATTTGTAGGTGTGTGTGTGTTGAAAAATATGTGGTATTAAAAACAATAGATTTTATTTAAATTTGAATAAGCATTAGGCAGTACTTAATATCAACCCGTAAATTGCTTTGCATTAAAAATACTTATGTGATAATGGAAAAATCTGCCAAACGGTCTGGTTTGTCCCCCTGCCCTCCCCTCCCCTCCTCCCCTCCCCTCTCTGGGTATTGAACCTAGAGCCTTATATGCACTAGGTGACTGATCTGTCAATAAGCTGTACCCCAACCCAGCTGTTTTCAGTAAGGTATGATGCCGCTCTCCCTGCCACCCATTCAAGTCTCATGAAGTTTCAGTGTTTCTAAGCTGGTCAGGAACCCCAGGGTTCAAGTGATCTTTCTCCTCAGCTCCCCAAGAAGCTAGGAGTACAGGTTTGTACCACTGCACCTGGCTAAGAGTGTTTTTCAAGTATTTTATTAAGTCTGCCACAGCAGTGTGTGTCTGCACTTCCAGACACTTGGGAGCCTGATGCAAGAAGATTTTATGAGCCCAGGGTCTCAGGGCCAGTCTGGGCTATATAGTGAGATCTACTTGGAGATAAACAAACAAACAAACAAACATTTTACTTAAAAAATGTTTATTTTGCAGGGCCAGTCTGGGCTATATAGTGAGATCTACTTGGAGATAAACAAACAAACAAACAAACAAACAAACATTTTACTTAAAAAAAGTTTATTTTTATTTCAAATGTTTGAGTATTTTGCCTGCATATGTATATGTGTATGACATGCATGCCTGGTGCCCTCTAAGGCAAGAAGAGTTTGTCAGATCTTCTGGAACTGGAATTACAGTTGGTTGTGAGTTGTCGTGTGGATACTGGGAACTGAACCTGGGGTCCTCTGCAAAAGTGGCAAGTGCTTGTAACCCGTGAGATCTTTCCAGCTCCACATAAACACCCCTGACTCTCCCATCTTAGAGGAAAATTCTATGTAGCTCACTTGCCAATATATCTTGGATATTTCCAACTATAGGAAACAGCCCGCTGTGGCAGAATGTGACCAGAGCTGGTCCTGTTTTAAAAGTGCACATTCACGTGGTATAGTTGGTTTGAGGAATACCCAAGACTGACTTGGGATGTGGAGACATTTTGAACTTCTCTGATCCTAGAACCCCTCTTTCCACATTTTCTACAAATATGCGATGAACTTTGGACATGTTGTGGACTGAGTGAAATGGAACCTATCTCAGGCAAATGGAGCCAAAGTCTGGAGATACAAACTACACAGTACTTTCAGTATTTTTGTTTCGATAGTGAATTTTCTTACTGTTTATGCAGTTGGAATCCTGTGATTTATAATCTACTGAAAGGCAGTACCATTCATTCGGTCTGGAATTGGGTGAGGGTTATAATAACAATGCCATCCTCTGTTTATCACAGATGTGGGACCTTTCTTTTTTCTATGTAGGTAGGTTGGTATTATCAAGTGAAATTTTTATAAACCTTTAAAAATAGAGGTTGAGTATTAAGTGGTTTATTTACCAAAATAGGAGAATTACTTTTAGCTCTTGATATAGTATCCATTTTTTACTAAGGATTATGCCCTCTGGTTTAAAGGCTTGGATAGGAAGGAGTAACAACACAGATAGAAATGGAAAATTAGAGTCTGTTTGCTCTTGCTCCTGCAACCCAAGAGTCAGAAGAGTAAGGGCAGAAAGAGCATTACTTCACCGGGGGTGATATTTTGGGCTTATCTGGATTTAGAACATATTTTAGCAGCACTAGTGGTAATTTATGTAAATAACAGTTGACGTTATGCTACGCTCTTGTTTTGTGAGGTGACTTCATGTGGTTTCTGAGTTGTTTACGGTCCACCCTGAAGGTTCCTAATTGTCACTGTCATAGGGTCATATTTCATAGCTTACTGCTCATTTGCAAAGTAGTGACACTTTTCTCTTGTCTTATTAAACTGATGGAACCACTTTGTAGCATATGGAAACATTTTTTTCCCCTTATGT
The DNA here is from genome assembly GCF_949786415.1 of Peromyscus eremicus. NCBI lineage: Eukaryota > Metazoa > Chordata > Mammalia > Rodentia > Cricetidae > Peromyscus > Peromyscus eremicus. The sequence continues at coordinate 77,318,206 of NC_081430.1, forward strand.
TCTTTTAACAAATAACCCCATGTGACTTACAAATGTTGTGAAAGCAGTAGATATTTGCAAAAGCTTTGTGAATGATTAAACTAATGTATCCTTAGGTTCTAAAAAGGGCTTTCTCAGAAACAAAGAAGGCCAGAGTGAAATGTGGCTTTCAAAGAAGCCCAGCTCTTTCCATGCTAATTCCAGAATCTCTTTGACTTTTTTTTTTAATTGTTCCTATCATACCAGTATTTTCACAAAAGATGTATGAGTCATTTTCTTAGGTGACCAGGTAATGTACAACCTATGTGTACAAAATTTTCTCCAGTTTCATTTATTGAAAAAAATGATAACTGGAATTAAACACTTTTAAACTTTTAAAATGAAGTAATATATTTTAAAGTATCATTGTTAATATTAAGTACACAGGAGTATAATATTTCAAACAGTAATAAAATCTATGCCTAGAAGAGTAAATGGAGAGTGTGTCTATAATATTAATGAAGAGACATATTGTTGGTTATTTGCGGTGCTCTTACCCTGCGAGGAAACGTCATAAAACACAACAGAATCCACTAACGAGAGTTTTATTAAGATAAGGTAAAGAGACAGAGGTGCACAGGCCTGTGGAAAAGACATGTGAGTCAAGATGGAGCCGGGTTTATATGAGAGAGAATTGTTGAGACCAAGGTCGGATAAAGCACAGAGACAAATAGCCAAACAAACGGAAACACATGAAATATGAACCAATGGCTGAGGGGTCACCAACTGGATCAGGCCCTCTGAGTGGGTGAGACAGTTGATTGGCCTGATCTGTTTGGGAGGCATCCAGGCAGTGGGACCAGGTCCTGTGCTCATTGCATGAGTTGGCTGTTTGAAACCTGGGGCCTATGCAGGATCGCTTGGCTCGGCCTGGGAGGAGGGGACTGGACCTACCTGGACTGAGTCCACCAGGTTGATCTCAGTCTGTGGGGAAGGCTTTGCCCTGGAGGAGATTGGAATGGGGGGCGGGCTGGGGGGAAGGTGAGGGGGGCGGGAGGGGGGAGAACAAGGGAATCTGTGGCTGATATGTAGAACTTATTTGTATTGCAAAATAAAAATTAAAAAACAAAACAAAAAAAAAAAGATGGAGCCAGGAATCATGGCGCCACTTGGCGCCGGCTTATAAAGGCTGGGCCGTACCTGCTCACACAGGCCTGTGTGGCTATTCCATGCATGCATGTAGATCACATGGTTGCACTGCGCGCTTTATGCAACCACACAAAGCCACAGGGTCCTGGTGACGCGAGACGTTTTGACTAGGCAGAAGTGACTAGGTCCCCGCCGGGCATGCGCAACCATGCCTAACTGTAGGGGCATGTTGTGAATCCATATCACATATAATGAGAGAAATAATGCTAAATTTTGTTAAACATTTATCAAGTGTTTACATTTAACAAATGATGTACCTGAACAAAACAAGACCACTTATAAAGATTAGGAACATTTTATTGAAATTGGGTCCATGTCTTGTGGTTTAAATTTTGTCTTGACATTTGGCTATGTCCAAAAGTAACTTTTGAAGGACAGATTGTATAGTTGCTGTCTTCAGAATGGGTGGGTGGGTGCAATATTCAACCTCATATTAAACCTAATATAGAGTACGGTGTTCCTCTGAAGAACTGGCAAGAAGGGGGAGCAGAAGAGGAGGAACAGGGAAGAAGCACCTTACTGAACGGACACTGAAGCAGAGTTGGAAATATCACAGTGTCTAACATTCAGGATTGGTGGTAGAGTGCCACTATCTCAGGATTCTGGGAGCAAAAGAATAGCATTTTTTTTCAATGTGATTTTTGAATCAGATGTTCTTTGACTTTTTTTTTTTTTTTTTTCTGAGACAGGGTTTCTCTGTGTAGCTTTAGAGCCTGTCCTGGATCTCGCTCTGTAGACCAGGCCGGCCTCAAACTCACAGAAATCCGCCTGCCTCTGCCTCCTGAGTACTGGGATTAAAGGCGGCTTTGTATTTTTTTTTGTTTGTTCTTTGACATCTTGAACAATACCTGTAATTACATCGGCTGTTTTGTGACTTCAGTAATTCTATAGATATTCTAATCCCACCTAGCAAAGAACATTATCCTAAGTGTTGCAGAAAGAGCAAGATTAAGAAGATATTGCATCCACCCTTGGAGAACGTCTTATCTAGCAAAGGGAAAATGAATGTTCAAACATCTATGGAGCAGAGAGGACTTCATCATGGGGACGAGACAGGTTTGGCTCTTTCATTAACACCAGTGCTTTATGGAGCAGGGGTGTGTGAACAGGCAGCATGTGAAGAATGTGGATGAGGAAAATGGAGTCAGGTTGTGAATGGCATCAACTGAGATGGAGCTAAGGGAGGAATGTCGGGCCTTGATATGATGGAGGATGCTCAGTTCAGATAGCATAGCTATTTCTTTGTTGTTGCCTCCTGGAATTTTGTTTTGTTGTGTTTTTATCCCTTGCTCTTAAACCAAGAAAAAATAAACAGATGGTGTATTATTTAAATCTGAGCCATAAATATCTCCATTCAGCTTAATGGAATGTTAAATATCTTTACAATGTTAACTATTTGGTATATGCAAGATGATTATGAACAAGATCTAATTCCTGCCCTCAGAATGCACATAATCAGTAATGAGAAATTTCACTTATGAAATAATGTGAATTATATCAGTAATTCACTTTGCTTCAAAGTTCAGTATATATAAAATGTAAGCAAGCCAGGTTGTGTATAATGTTTTATATTCCCATTGAGACTCTAGAGTTAAACTGTTCAATATGTTCATCACTAACCATATGTGACTAGTGAATGAAAATTACATACAGTGAAAAATTTAATGCACAAGTTAGGTTTCAAGTGTTGAGTAGCCTCATGTGGCTGGTGACTAGAGTATCGCCCAGCATAAATATTAGATATTACTAGTTTTGCAGAAATCCCCACTTGGAAATAGTGTTCTAGAGGTGTATCAACACTTTAATTGTGTCAGTCGTATGAGTGGCCTGTCATTGATCCATGCCACCAAACTTCATTAAATGCTTGCCGTGGTGGCTGGTGCTGTCAACTTGATAGAACTAGAGTCACCTGGGAGATGGGCCTCTAGGTGTGCTTGTGGGGAATTATCTGGGTTATGTTAATTGAGATGGGAAGACCTGCCCACTGTGGGTGTCACCATTCCCTGACTGGCATCCTGGGCTGTGAATGAATGAAGGGGACTGAGCAACATGCATGAGTTCATTATTCTCTTCTTCAGGATGCAGATGCCATGTGACCAGTTGCTTCAAGGTTCTGCTGCCTGGACTTCCCCTCCAGGACGGACTGTACTCAGAATGATGGGCTAAAATAAACTCCTTGATTTTGTCAGGGTGTTTTACTACAGCAACAGAAAAAGAAACTTAAGACAGAAATTGGTACCAGAAGTGGGGTCGTTGCTGAACCTGACTATGCAGTTCTTAGGCCTTTGGAACTGGTTTTCATGAGGAGCTGAAAGACTTTGGAACTCCAGGCTAAAAAAAGGCCCTTGAGTACTGCAAGCAGAGCAAAATGGGACGTTTAAAATGGAAGCTTGAAAGACCAGAATGCTGAGAGAAATGTGTATAGTGGAGGGCTGGCTCGTGAGGCTTGACAGGGAGAACAAGAACACTATCAGGAACTGTGCTGGGGCCATTAGTGTGATATTTGGGGCCAGAATCTGATTTTATTCTGCCTGTGTCTTGAGAACTTAAGTGAAGTTGATTTTGAAATTAATGAAATAATTAATTTGTTTGGCAGAGAGGATTTCAAGACAGTAGAGTGTAGGCCAGTGCTGAGAAAGTAGCTGTCGTTGTTAAAACGATCATTCCTGTTAAAAACAAACTTTAGTGAAGGTGTTGTGAGGGCAAAATCCCACTTTTTGGTGACGTCATCTTGTAAAGATCCAGGTTTATTTAAGAGAAGAAAGCCTAAACCGAAGGAATTCCCTGCTCCTCGAAAGCAGCTGCCCAGGAAAATGTTCCCCCAGGGTCAGCACACAGAAACTGATGCATCCTAGGGGACCAGGCTCTCTGCACAGCTGGCAGCAAGCTTGACAAGATCACATCTATAGTACTGGTGTTGAAGGCATGAAAGATGTAAGATTGAGGGAATCCTGGTGAAAAGCTGAGGCCAGGCAATGTGTGTCAGGGTCGGAGTCCCTACAGAGAGGTCCTGAGAGGAGATTGTACGAAGCTGTAACAGTGAAGGCTAAAAGTCATGGAGGCCCCAGGATGTCGGATCTGCCAGAACCCTGGACCTCTGCCAGGCAAGCTGAATTCTATGTGGAACAGTTAACTCAAAAGAGTGAGATGTGGTATAGGCAGCAGAGCTGTAAGAGTGAGGTTTCCTGAGCGCTTTGGAGCCTAGCCAATTTCGTCTTGAGTCCTAGGTGCCAGATAAGGAGCTATAGGATTTGGTGTTTGCCCTGCAGGGTTATGGTTTTGCTTTGGTGTGACTGTTTCTTGCTGTGCCCTGGTTCTTCCACTTTGGAATAGGAATGTTTACTCTATGCCATTATATTTTTGAAGTTTGTAAGCTTATTTTTGATTTTATAGGAGCTCACAGTTAAGAGACTTTGGACTGTTAATAACTATGAGTACTTTTAAAGTTGGAATGTATTTTACATTCTGAGATAACATGAGACTGAGGGAAAAGGAATGGAAAGTTATGGCTTAAAAGAACTGTGTTTTAAAAAAAAAAGTGCTGTGTTTAAGTGTCAAGCTGATAAGGGGTAGAGTTGTGATGGACAGTGTTGTCAACCTGACAGACTCTAGAGTCACCTGGGAGATGGGCCTGGGTGTGCCTGTGGGGATATCTGTGTTACGTTAACTGAGCTGCTCACGGTGGGTACCACATTCCTTGGTTGGCATCCTAGACTGTGTAATTGGAGAAAGGAAACTGAGCAACATTCCTGCATTCATTGTTGTCTTCTTCCGGCTGCAGATGTAGTATGACCAGAGCTGCTTCAAGCTCCTGCTGCCTTGAACTCCCCTCCGTGGAGAACTGTGGGCAAAAACCCCTCTTCCTTCTTGAAGTTGCTTCTCTTCGGGCATTTTATCGCAGCAGCCAAGAAAGAAACACTGTGTGGCTTGTGCTTTGCTAGAGGTGGGTGGAAGATTCCTTTCAGTCCTGTGAGAGGTTGAGAGAAGGGAATAGAAGATAGAATGGGATCTGGCAAGCAAGCACCAGCCTAGAAGGGAGAAGAAGGTCTAGAAAGGTTTGAGAAGTACAAAAGCAAAACTCAAAGTCTTGCCCCTAGGGAAAGTTGAGTAAGGTTTGGCTTGGTTACCTTTGGCTTGATTAAGTTGAGAAGGAGTAGGAGAACTCGTGATTAAAGCCGTGTAAAACACCTGGATGTGAAAGCGCATGGCATAGTTGAGGGAGTGAGTGATGTTCATTGTGCCTGGAGCCCAGGCAGCCCCTAATGTCTCTGCAAAATTTGTCTTTCTTAGGACGCACTTCAAAACCAGAGTCTTTTCTTTCTCCACACTGAAGATAGCCTGCCACAGGGGAAGCACCCACATTCCCAGCTGCTTGGGAAGCTGTGTCAGGAGGATCACTCGAGGCTTGGCATTGGTCAACTGGTGACAGAGTCAAATATTGCTTCCTATTAAAAAACAAAAACGTACATCCTTGATGAAAAGGCCCTGGCTCCTTCCCACTATTTGGGGAGCTTCTTTAATTACTTTTGAAAGTGTTTTATTGAGCTGGTGTTCATGTGTGTTTATGTATGTGGGTGTTACTTGCCATGTATGTGTGGAAGTCAGAGGAGTCTGTTCTCTCCTTCTACCGTGTGGGTCACGGCAATTGAACTCAGGTGAGTCTTGGCAACAGGAGCCTTTACCTCTACCTCCTGAAGCAATTTGATGACCCTTGGGGGCCTTTTCATGTTTATTTTATATTTGTAGATCTCATAGTCAAAGAAGGACAAGAAAAATTGAAAAGACAAAATCTAGAGGGACTGGGCAGTGGTTCTTAACCCCTGGAGGGCTGTTGAATGACTCTTTCATAGGGATCACCTAAGACCCTTGGAAAATACAGGCATTTATATTACAATTCATAACAGTAGCAAAATTACAGTTATGAAATAACAATGAAAATGGTTTTATGGTTGGGGGTCCCCACAGCATGAGGAACTGGATTTAAGGGTCGCAGCTTTAGGAAGGTTGCGAACCACTGGGAGAGAGATGACTCAGTGGTTAAGAGGACTGGAGTTTGGTCCTCAGTTTCCAATCATCTGTAACTCCAGTTCCAGAATATTTGAAGATCTGATGCCCTTTTCTAGAGTATGTGGGCACCTGCGGTGTGTGTGTGTGTGTGTGTGTGTGTGTGTGTGTGTGTGTGTGTGTGTTTGTTTTAAAGTTCTACTTGCCAGGCATTTTATTATAGTCAGTTTCTCATGAAAAATATTATTAAACTTTATTGACTATACTTCCTGGAAGTATATTTGCTGTCTATTCACAGTTAGTGTGTTGAGTGAATAATCATTTAAAAGTTTAAATACTTCATCTTCATGTCAGCTTTGGTAGATTTCAAGTAAAATTAGAATTGATTTTTTTGAAAAAGTGACTATAGTCTTATCCTAGAAGTAATAAATTTATTTCTACATCTCCATCTATCTGTGCACATTTGTGAATTTTGTCTGGAATGATTCAATGATTGCTGGATATTTTCAGTGATGAGATTTTTAGATGGTTTGCTGCTTTCTTGGGGATATATTCTATTTGAGTATTTGCAATGAGGGAACTTTAATGAAAATGCTATAGTGAATTTATTATTGTGAAAAAATGAATTTGCGCTTGCACAGTTTAATGTCTCTGTCTTTTAAAATTGACCGTGATTTCCTCTTTCTGTAACTTTTACCAGCAGCATGGTATTTTAGGGTGTGCTATATTTCTTTCAGTCTGCATCTCAGCTGCTTTATTCATAATGACAGAGATGGATGTGGATCCTTCTCAGTGGTAGCTGCTTTCTCATAAATAAAACAATTTATAACTCTTGGCTGAGTCCCTCACACAGAATATAGTCAAAAGCTGTGCATATTAGATAATTGTAACCAGGTTTTGGTCAGATTCCCCATTTCACCCCCACTTTTTCTTTTTGTGGACTAGGCATTTTACCCAGATCTTTTTGCATGTCAGGTCCACCCTGAGCTAAACTCAGTGCTTAGCATCAGTGTATTGAAGTTAGAGGGGTCTTTGAAAAACACCAGTCTTTTCCTAACATTAAGTTCTTAAGTAACACCCTACAGCCAAGGGAAGTGAATGAAATTGAGCCTCTCTCTCCTGGCTTCCTATGTTGTTGTTTCTCCAAAGGTAAACATGAATGCTCTTTTTTTTTTTTTTTTTTAAATACAGAGGGAGGGCTAGACAGAAGGATCAGTTGGTAAAAGCACTTGCCAAGTAAAGCTGACAGCCTGTGTTTGGATTCCCAGTACCCACGTAAAATCTAGATGTAGCACACATCATCTGTAATCCCATGGTTCCTTCAGCAAGGAGGGAGCCAGACAGAATTGCCTGGCAGCTGGTGCACTGCCTAGTGTGGTGTAGAGAGCAGAGCAATAGAAATGAGAGGAACTCGGCCTCGAAATAAGGTGAATGGCCAAGAACCGTCTCCTTGAAGGTGTCCTTTGAGTTTTGCGTGCCCAGCAAGGTGTGTGAGCATGTACACATGCTCACCAACACAAACAAATGAGCAAATAGAAGAGCAGCAGACAGAGAAGATGAGAACCGAATAGTAGCCCCCTTCCCATGTATAGCCATGCAAGTATCCAGGGATGTCCTTAATATGTAAGCATTTTCTTCATCACAAAAAGAGACAAGCTGTTTGGCCATTATTGAACCTTCAAGCTCCAGGAACTAGACAAGAAAGTTAATGGGCTTCTGGTGAGGAGGAGAGCAGTCACTTGTAAAACATTTGGAAGTTACTGTGGTTACTGAGATGAAATAAAATGCAAGTTTCAGTTGGTAGAGGGTTAAAAACAAAGTTGCTCCCAAGTGTGGCAGTCCTGGAGAAGATGCGTCACTCGCTTCTTCTATGAAGCCGTCACTCAGTCCTTCAGAGTAGTGGGGGCAGGGAATATTGCCTCTTTGTTTCTGGAGCTGATTTATTTAGTTATGATTTCAACATGCCTACAAGGCAAACCCCAGAAAACATTGCACAACAACATTAACCAGAGCAAATGGTGCCTTTTTTTTTCTATACCTCCCGCAAGGTCTTTAAAATAAAACAGCAGTGAGGTTTCCATCTCTCCACTCCTTTTTCCAAACTCAAGTTGTTTAAATTGCTCGGGTTATGTTTGACCAGTGGGTGTGGCAGGCTTTAGAATCTTAAGTGGTAGTCCAGGTTCCTGAGCAAGAGAGAGAATGTGAGGTGATGTGACTCCATTGTGGGACCTTGTAGAAAGTGAAGTAGTGAGAGGCACTATGGTCTATGCAGGCTGCTCTTAGCAACAGAACTTCTTACTGAAAGCCCTATTGTTACTGCACATTTATTTTGGAAAGCAAAAGAAATTTGACAGAGAAGTGAAACAGACCATTTTGTCTCCTCTTTTCTTTCCACACAACCACTTTGAAGAGACAGCTTGATACTGTCAGGTTTTGATTCTCCTGGCCCAGGTTAGCATGAATGCCGTTCTCCCAGACTTGACTTAAGCTCACATGGCATTTCGCTGGGTACATAGCACAGGGGAAATTAGCAAACGAGAGCCTTATCCTTAGGAGCTTGGTAAGAATTCGTATCAAGCAAGCAGTTGAGCAAACTCCAAGCTCATTTTTCCATGCACACGTCATCCATCCACCAGCCCTCTTCCTATATTCTCTGTGTTCATTAATGACTTCCGCATCCTCTCCGTGGATACCTCACATTCATCTTGAGTCCTCATGTTCCCTTCGTCTCCACAACCGATCTATCAACAAAGTCCTGTCTCCTCTATCTCAGCAGCTGCCTTTGAAAGTTTCCTTCCCTTTCACCATTGCCTTGGACAGACCCTTTTCATCATTCACTGTGGTTCTTTAGCAAGCCTCTTATCTACTTTCCGTCTTTCTAGTTTCCTAAGCTCACTGTTTCCTTGTGCTTAAAAGGTTATGCATGCTGGTCCTTGCCCCATGCACACAGAGTCCTCCGCCCTGGCTAATACATTGCTGCTAGTATTAGAAGAACCGAGGAAGCCAGGGGTTTTAAAGAATAGTTAGCTGGGAATGAATGGTATATCTGTAATCCAGCTCTTGGCTTGAGCAGGAAGATTGCCTTGAAATTGAAGCCAGTGAGTATCAGGCCAGCCTGGGCTATGTAGCAAGACTGTCTCAAAAACCAAAACCAAACGACAATGGCAATAAAATTACCCCAGATATGACAAAAGAAACAGCCACTGGGCATCAAAGGCAGGAGTCAGAGCAGGTTCAGACCAGCTTCAGACTTGTAGGGAAATCTGTAAGAGGCAGCTCTTATTTTTGCAGATGGAGCTGAAAGAAAAGAGCCACAGAGGATTCCTGGGGTGGTGATTAGGTTCAAGAATGAAGAGAAAACTTATATCTGCCATATCTCACTTTTCAAGGGAGCACCGAGTAGTTAAGAAGCAAGAGTTTCACATTAATGCATTAAAAACTTAACAGTTTTGGGGGTAGAGGTATAGCTCAGTGGTCAAACACCAGCTTAGCCACATGTGAGGTCCTGGGTCCTATCTCCAATAAAAACAAAACGAATAAAAACCAGACCTTACTAGCTGGGTGTAGTGGTTCACCCCTCTAGTCCCAGTGTTTTGAAGGCTGAGGTGGGAGAATTGCTACAATTTCTGGGCACTGGTGAGTGCTAGTCTAGCCTGGGCTATTGAGTGAGTACCCTGTTTCCAAAGAACCATAGCCAACCAAACAAAACAACAACGTATCAAAAAGACCCAAATATGGTGACTTTAGAATAGACACAATGAAGGACAAGAGAAGCTTTGACCTGGAGAGGAAGGGGACCATTCTCATACCTGTGCCTAGTCTTGCTGACTCATGCAGAAACATGTTCAACTCTTTTCCTTTTTATCCATGTCTTTCAAACAACTAGTTTTATTATAAAAGTAGTGTGCTACTGTATACAAATATTCAGAATATCTCAGAAGTTCCCCTCACCTCTGTCATGACAACAGTCCCTGTTTCGTCCCCTAGTCGATTGAAATCGGTGCCACTGCGGCTTGGTTTCTGTCCCGTGGACCTTTCCTTGAATCCACTTGGGGAGGATGTGCGAATGGATGAGCAGGCTTATTCAGGCATGCAATTCTGCCGTGGTGGGAGTGCTCCTCACAGAAACATACTCTGGCTCTCATCCTGAAAACTTGCTTTCTTTGAATCTAGATTATAACTTCACCATGTCCTGTGACTGCATATGGATGGTTTAATTGCTTTTTTAATTTTTTTTTTTTTTTGGCTTCTACACAGTAGAATCTTTGGGGTTTTCTTAATTCTATCTTTTCATAGTAATTGCACATGCACAATTAGAAGGTAAAAATGGAAAAAATTTAGTAAGTCAGTATTAGGTTTGAGGCCAATTAAAATATGAAGAAAGTTATAATTGTTGGCTCAGGGAGAAATTTTTCTTTAAAAATTAGACCATATTAGACACTGTTGGATTAAGTTCAGAGAGATTAACACTGCTAGACCCCCACTCCTCAGTTACTGCTGATGCTGAAAATGAACCATACCTGGGACTTTGGTGGTATGTCTACATCTGCTTTCCCCTTTCTCATATGCGGTGAGTTCTCCCCCCTCAATTGCCCTGTTAGCACAAAAATTCCCAAATTAATTCAAAAAGTAAACTTGAAATCTGTGAAAAAGAGAGGACTTTTGTAATCTTTCACAGCTCTGGGATTCACTTAAACTATTGGAATATTTTCAGAGAATATAGTTTGCTAAACTGAAACTTTCTATTGTTGACTTAGGTTGTAGCTAATTGTGAACATAAATGATGAAATTGATGAAACCTTGCCACTTATTGCTACCTTTTCTAGAAGAACATTAGCAATGATCATGGAATGTTCTAAGCAAACCTGCCAAGTGACTTGATAATCATCAATATTATTTTCAGCAAACTCTTGACTTTCTTAAATCAGACTGCTACTGTCTGATTGTTGTTATTATATAAAACTAAGAAATAGAGGAACATGAGTTTCTGAGAAAGTGCTTGTCAAAGGTTTGTACTCAATATGTTTTGACTATCAGAATCTTTGGAGGCACCATCAGGTAACAGAGCAGAGGGCTGGGGGCCTAAAATGGAGAATTATTCCCAGGCCATTACTCTTACTTTGTAGTTGCAAATACTCCTTGTTTATTTTTAGCATGTGGTAAATTATTTTTCTTAACTGACTCAAGTATGTTTTGTGAAATGATAAAGACCATCACTTTGAGTTATTTTGTGCTCCTCAATAAAGACGCAATTGAATGGTGGTGGTGGATAATTATCACATTGTTTAAGATCCCTTTTTTTTTTTTTTTTTTTCAAGACAAGGATTTCTCTGTGTAGCACTCCCTGGCTGCCCTGGAACTCACACTGTATACCATGCTGGCCTAGAACTCATAGAGATCTGTCTGTCTCTGCCTCTTGAGTGCTGGGATTAAAGGTATACACCACCACTGCCTGGCTTTTAAGATCATTCTTGAAAGCAAGTACTCAGAGCAGGTCACATCAGTTTTTATTTCTTGGAGGCAAAGTGTGTTCTGTCATATAGAACTTTCTCATGAAAACCTGCACAAACGCTGAGGTCTAAGGCTCCTGCAGCAGCCATTCTATGATGCATTTAGTTCATGCCAATTCTAACATCTTAGCTGCTTGCCTGTTGGCCTTCTATATAGTTATATTTGTATGGTTATTTTTGCTAGAATATTCTTCATGAGTTCTGTCATTTAGGTACCCTCCAAATAGAAAATCATGTAAACTTTCCCCTTTTCTCAGTAGAATGTGCTTTGTGTTAGAAATACTGCCAGATTCTCCTTCTAAATTCCATTTTTTATCATTTCTGATTGGTTGCTTGTTGTTATAAAACCATGAAAAAGACTCTTACCCTGTTAATGAGAAATAACCAGTTTATTTTCTCATAAAGGAAAAACAATTGTACATAAAGGTAAATATTTTTTGTAGGGACCCGTTTAAAGAAATTCCTTTTTTTCTTTTTTCACTTTCTTCTTTCCAAGGTCTTTCAATGTTTGGTGTTGACTTGGGGACCAAAAGTGACACTTGATTGCCCGAAATCCCATAGCCTTTGCTTTGTATTTTCTGCATCTGGGGTCTATTTTTTTACCATATACAAATATTAAACACTGCAATTTAAAACTATGTTTTACAACCAAGTATTTCTAAATACATATGAAACTTGTTGCAAGTATAACCTGTACTGAGATAGGATGCCATGTTTATAGTGTGGAGGTAAATCACTCTGGGATGTTTCAGATCAGGCTCAGTGGCTGCACGATATTTTGAACTGATGCTGTAAGAAGGCTTTTTGTTTTGTTTTTCTTATTCAGCCAGTTTCATGTGAACTAAAACTATAACTTGTGTTTGATTAGTTTACAGCTTAAGTTTGTTATACTTATTATGTCAATAGAACGTTCCTTTCTGTCATATTTAGCGTTCTTCATAGACTATGGTTGTGTGGGTAAAAAAAAGTTACTGTTTTGATTTCCCTTCAGCTTAGGAGCCTGTCAGGAAGCAGGGATGCAGTTGGAGAGGACAACCACGGGCTTGCATGGCGTCCTTGTTTCTTCTTTGTTTGCAGATGTAAACTGACGAGAAGCGTTATGCTCACACACAAGTTACTGTCGCAGAGTGGCTGCAGGGCAGTGAGCTGCAGTAGACTGGGCTTGGGCTTGAACTGAGTCTTGAAGAACACCTGGTTCTTGATACTTTCCAGACTGCTCCTGGGACAGTTTTTTTCTTGTGTGGTTGCTAAATGTCATGTGACTGTTTGCGGCATTCTGTCTTGGTGGAAAGACGTGCTGTTTATTTTCTAACTACAGTGGAGTCTTAACACATTGCCATGGGTGAATCGGCTCATTTTGCTTTGCCTCAGTTACTCCCTTTGTTAAATGGCTGTGTAATTTGAGATTCATTTAATGTATTGGAACCGAGCTTTTTAAAGCTGTGTAGAACTAGCTTCAGTATAAATGAATTGAAGACGTAGGCTAGGATTGCCTCAATAGTGCATCCCTCCACTTTTAAGGAGTCTACTGCCTGTTTCTTTATCTGGAATAAAAACAACAGTTAGGCATCTAAATTGTTTGCATGCCCTGTGCATGTCCTAGCTGGAATAGTAATCTTAACCATTTTGTACTTGGCATCTGATTTCTGTGTGAGATGCCTATAATTAACTAGTAGCACTTCTGAATCTTGTTTTTTAGGAAGGTTCATCATATACTTTAGGTGGTGTTAAACCTCAGGCAGAGGATTGAATAGTCTCTCAGCTAGAAAAATTTTGTCTCCATGATATTGATACTGTTAAAATAAAATGTTTAAAAAATTGCTTTCCCTGCTTATTTGACATTATTGATGGCAATATTGCCTGAACAACAAAAGAAACTGAAGTTTCTTTGGTGTAGTTTTAGAAGTTTAAGACAGCTGGGAAGAATTCAGTCTTTAGAAGGGTCAGCTTTAAGGTATTCAGAAATGTTATGCAAGAAAAAATTATTGGGTTATCTTCTTTTCATGTATGTATTTGCCAAAGTAAAAAAAATTTAGAGACCAGAGTTAGTTTTAGTAAAAGTATTCATATTTGTAGCTGGAGAGTTTTCTCTCTGGGTCCCGCCATGCCCCAGCAGTCCCTTAGCCCACTTACAAAATAAACATACAGACGCTTATATTATTTAAACTGCTTGGCCATTAGCTTAGGCCTATCATTGTCTAGCTCTTTTATATTCAGCCCATTTCTATTAATCTATACTTTGCCACGTGGCTCGTGGCTTACTGGTACCCTCCATCTTCCTTGTCCTGGTGGTGGCTACAGGCAGTCTCCTCCTTCCCTTCCTGTTCTCTTAATTCTCCTCTCTGTTAGTCCCGCCTATACTTCCTGTCTGGCTACTGGCCAATCAGTGTTTTATTTATTAACATATTTGCCATACAGAACATCCCACAGCACATATTTTATCTTCCCAAGGGCACAATGACTTTGTAATATATGTAAAAACTCAAATACTTTATATATAATATCAAATAAGGTGAGTCTGTTTCTTGATTAGCTTTCAAGTTGGTACACATCCTTTGTGTGTATGTGTGTGTGTGTGTGTGTAGCTGGAGAACAAATCTATGCTTGTGTTTGTCAGGAAAGCATTCTACTACTGTGCTCCATCCCCAGCCCTGATACATGTTCTTATTTCTGTGTTTTGTTTAATCCTCATTTATCAGAGAAATGTTAAGTACAATTGCCTGAAATGAAACTTGATAATCACACTAGACTCTTTTGGTTGGAATTATTATCACACCATGAAGTAAGAGCTACTTAGTCAACCCACTCATTTGGAAAACTCTCATCTCACATTTTGCTTGAAACCCACGACTTCTACTGGAAGGAACATGATGAAAGGCAACACTCAATTTCTAGGTCTAACACTTTTCCTGAAAAATCTCAGTAGCCAAATTGCTTTGTTTGGGCCAACATAAGGCTAGAGATTGGTTAATTTCAAGTTTAGCATTCTTCTAGGGCTGGGTCTATGAGAGCTAGACCTGTAGAAAAAAATATATCAACATGGTGGTGACAGTGTAACTAGCCGTATCTATCAACAAGAGACAATCAGTCCTGTCTGAGGCCACTGAAATGGTGGTAGTGACAATTCTGGCTCTGCCCGTGGGAATCAATGACCTTGAGGGTTTGGGATTTCAACCTACAAGAGGGTTTGAATCTGACCTGGAATCTCCTCTCTGCTTATAAGTAAAGAATGTGCTAAGTTATGAAACTAGATCACAGTGAAGCTTACTGATTGGATATGTTTGAAAGAGTGAGAATTTGGCAGGAAGAAGTTTCAACAGACAAATGTGTGCCACTACCAGACTTAAAACAGCAAACAACAAAAAACTCTGCACACTGTTGAAGTGGATTTTATGTAAATTGTTCATGCTAAACATTCCCTGTGTATATCTGTTCCTCTGTACTTCTCATTTGATGAAAATTTCAAACTGTGGTTTGATGGGGGGTAACCCCAAACCCAAACCGCATAGGACAAATTGAATTACAAACCTGGTGTGGTCCTTTAACTCAATTACATCTAATTTGTGTTATTTTAGTCATCCTGGGGGGGGGGCAGCTGTTTTGTGTAAGAGCCCACAAACATTTTCAATGTAAGAATTTGTCCTGATTACAACTTCTTAAGATTGGTAGTGGCCTGTTTATATTTTAAGTGGCAAAATTGTAGATTAATTTGGGACCACTTTAAAATTTAAAATTTTGTTGTTCTTTGAATAAACTTAAAAATTGAACATTCAATGTTCACTCTAAGTATCAATTTTTAAACACTTTTCTTATGCTTCTTAAGTGTCTCTTAAAAGCAGTTTTCTAATTACTTTAGGTAGTTATCACTCATAAAAGTCCTTTGATATTTTAACCCCCAATTTAGGATAATTGAGGAAGAAAAACATGCAAGATTATGAATTTTGGATCCTATAGGTCAGTATAACTAAGATGGAGGACTGGGTTAGGATTGGGTATGGAGTGAGGTGAACACTTAAGCCTTCCTGCAAGAGCACAAAGAGTTTCCAGAAAACCCACTCAAACACTGTCTTCAGGGCAGTAATTCTGGTTCCCGCCTGCTTTCTCCATGTCCCCTTGCTGGCTTCAGTATAGATATTGCTGTAACAAACCGCTTCAACGTTAATCTTAAGGAACATTTGTCATCCCCGTCTCTGTGGACCAGGAGTACCCCATTTGTCTTATGTAGGGCCTTATGATAAAGTTGACAGTTAGTAAATGCCGACTGCTTGCTAAGTGGACACTCTCAGTCTGAAGCGTTTGGTGCTCCACGCGTATGTAGCTTCTACAGCTGCTTTGCTGGCTTCTACTTTTTGTCACATGTGGTTTTTAGAACCATCCTTTCCAAAGAGACTCATGTCACCGCCGCCTTCCTGGTAATAACCAATTAGGACTCACTGATCTAATCTTCAGGTTTATATCTGCCTCCCTGGCATCCAAATCCTACCATAAGCCAGGCTTCCTCCATTTATTCAACTGTGTTTCTTTTTTAAAAAACTATTTATTTATTAAAAATGTATGCCCATGAGCGCTTGCCTCCGTGCGTGCGTGCGTGCGTGCGTGTGTGCGTGTGTGTGTGTGTGTGTGTGTGTACCACACATGTGCCTGGTGCCCACAGAGAGGAGAAGAGGGCTTTGATCTCCTGGAACTGGAGTTATGAACAGTTGGGAGCTACCATGTCGGTGTTAGGAACCAAATCTGGGTTTTCTACGTGATCATCAGCAAGCTCTTCTAACCATCACTCCAGCTCCTCAGCAGTTTTTGTTTTTTGTTTTTAAACAAACCCCTGCTTTACTTAATTGCTTCCACCTTAGGATAACCTCTGTCCTGATCCCCACGACCACATGCCGAAGTCCGACTTTCCTGCTTTTCTCCTTCCTTACACTGTCTGCCCTCCCGTCTTTTCAACTCTTACTGATTCTGCCCACTCAGATCTCATTATGTCTTTCCACTCTTGTAAAGCCACTTTAGACAGGCCCAACTCGTTCCTAAACTTCAAATTCCTGATGTATTAATATGTCATGCCAAACAGTTGATTTCTTTATTTTTAATTCGTTTAAGTGAGTTAGTTAATTTCTCTTTCCAAAGAGAATTCCAATTTTCAGAAAGCAATATCCTGTGTGCCTGTTGCGGGGTGCTCTGTGTGTATGCCGGCGGATTGAGAAGTTAGGAACCTGGACTTGGCTGTAAAAACTTCTCCCTGTGATGCTGATGAATGACGGATGACTCCCAGAGCCGTTCCTGGGGATTAGCTGACTTCAGTACAGTGTGTGGCTACATTTCGTCATTTTCTCAATGAATTGCTATATGAAGAGATTAATTAAAGAAAAACTTTTCCTTCTGGCTAAGGATCAGAATTGGCATTTAGCCTTGAACTGTCAAAGCAAAAGTGTACACGTTGCCTGGAGCAGGACAGATGCTAACTAGCAAGTAGCTCAGGCCCCTGTCCTGCTTCAGTTTGAGCTGGCCTAGCCCTTTGGCTGAGATAAGCGGAATTTACTTCTGTCTTCTCTTGAAAATTTCATGAATTTGATGCGCGCGCGCGCGCGCACACACACACACACACACACACACACACACATACACATACACACACACAAAGGGCAAATAACTGAAATTTAGTTTCAGCAGCTTCTCATTCTCCGAGAAAAGTTAAAATAACAGTATGAATTTACAACCTGAAGCATAGTCTATAAATAATTTGGCTAATTGTGTTCCATAACATTCTTGGCATTTCTAGTACAGCCCTGTAGAATGAGGCTAGAGAGAGAGGTAGTGGGAAAGAAGGCCTGAGTTCTTTGGGTGACTTTAAGTTCTGTGTTTTTGCTAAGACATAACTCTATTCATGTTATTAGTTCTACTAATATTCTTCAGGTTTTCCTCCTCCTCCCCTTTCCCCTTCCCCTCTTCCTCCTCCATTCTCCATCCTTACTGTCTACTCTTCTGTTCTTCTACTCTTCACCCCTAAAGACAGAGGAAGAATGTTTGGTTAAAGTGAGAATACAGAGGCACATTTGACTGTTTTTAATTGAAAATAGATTTTTTTCATACATTGTATTTTGATCGTTGTTTTTCCTTTCCCATCTCTTCCCCAATCCTCCCCATCTCTCCACCCACCCAACTCCATGGCTTCTTTCTCTCTTTAGAAAACAAACAGAAAATAAATAAATACCCTCGAACAAACCAGCATTAAATAAAAAAAAGGAAAAAGCGCGTGAAAAACACAAACACATATCAAACAAAACCCATAAAAACACAAAAATCAGAAACCGTAATATAAAAGCAAAAGACCAGATAGTAAAAAAAATGCCCAAATAAAGCAACATGAGACCAAAAAAAATCTACAAAACTTCTGCTGAAGTTGTTTCGTGTTGACTGTCTGCTGTTGGTCATGGGGCCTAAGTGGGTTATATACCTAGTGAGACTCCATTGGAGAAAACTGATTTTTTCCTTTGCAAGCGGTTGCTGTATCCACTGCTCCTTCTCGAGGCCGGGACCCCCATCTGGCTGGAACCCTTGCAAGGCCCCATGCGTGCTGGAGCACTCTCTGGGAGCTCATTTGTGAGTGAGTCCTCTTGTGTCTCCTCAGTGTCCTCCATTCCCTCTGGCTCTTAGTCTTTCTGCCTCCTCTTCTGGAGAGTTCCCTGGGCCCTGAGGAGGAGGGCTTTGATAAAGACATCCCCTTTAGGACTGAGTGCTCCACAGCCCCTCCCTGCGCACACGGTCCAGCTCTTTCCGTAGGAGTTCCCATCGACTTCGAGAGGCCTGAGTGAGACAATGATTCAACATTTGACTTTTTTCCATTCTCACCATCTCATACTCTGTTTAGGCTTGGTTTTAGGATTACTTATAATTTGAGTCTGTGATTCAGATTATTATTTGAACGTTTTTGGTTTCCTTGTGGCTAAATTACTGGTGTTTACACAAAACTAAAAACCAACAAAACAAAACAAAAACCAAACTCTCCCTGTTATTTGTGCACATGTGTGTTTAAGAAAAAAATTCCTTACTTTATTGCAGAAACAGTTGAATTAGAGAAACTAAGAACTAGAAAAGGTTACACCTTTTGAACCCTACCTTCGATCCTTACCGCTAATGATTTCTTGGGGAGCATGTCCTTGGGAAGGCAAGACTTAGCAGATATGTCCTTGCCTGTTTACTGTCTCATCTCCTCTGTTGACACCTCCTGTCTGCAGCCAGTCCTCCCATGGAGCACCCTGCTGCTCTCTCTCCCCCTGCTGCTCTGCGCTCTCTGATGATATTTCTTGGTTGGTTGTCCTTCCTTCCTCAGGACTGTACTCCTCACGCACGTGTCCCCCTCCCTGGTGTATGGAAAGGAGGTAAAGAAGTGAGGGGGAGCGAAGGCATGGAGTGACAGGAAGGAGCATGGTGTGGCTCTCTGAGGACTCTGCTCAGCCTTCTCTGTCTGCTGCCCCATTCAGCCTCATCCCTTTGACCACCACTTCATTGTTTGAATGAAGAATTTAAAATAAAAATTAGCTCATTTACTTGCAAATTTCTAAAAATCTTCCAAGTCCTGAAGGAGTTTTTACTCAGTTTCCATCTTCCTTGATCACTCTGCTGCATTTTAGACGAATTTGAACATTCCCTTCTGCACAAAAGGGAAAGGATTTATTGAATGCAGTGTTTGCCACATGAATCTCTGTCTAATCAAGCTGACTTGAAAGTGTACATTTCACTGAATGGCATTTGCAAATTGTTTTCCTCCCTACCCCACCAGAGCTGACAATATGAAAACGCTTCCATATGCTGAAAGATGATGGATTTATCTTGCTAGAAGGGCGTGTGTGTGTGTGTGTGTGTGTGTGTGTGTGTGTGTGTGTGTGTGTGTTTGGGGGGTGGGGTGGGCGGTGTACTTTACTCCCTAGTTATCTTCTAAACATGAAACTGCCAAGTGGGCAGATTTTGCAATGAAAACCCAGGGAGTTCACTGTAAACATCTCTAGAGCCCTGAGGCTTCCCTACTGTTCAAGAGAAGTGTGCAAAGTTGTTTTTACCCCACAAGAGTGAAATTTGAAAGTGCAATTATGATTTGCATATGGCTTGAAAATCTTTAATTGAGTGCAGTTAGAACAGAGCATTCAACTTTAATTTTGAACAGGCCTGAACATTTTAAGTCAATACACGCTTTTTGCTTGACTACCTCAAGGCATTTCAGAACTGCCACTGGAGGCTCCTTGTCCGTGATCTTCCGAGTGTCAGCTGCTCCCCTTTCCACTTGCCCTGCCTGCTGTTAGCAGTGTAGGCTAAACGCTGCCCCGCCGTTATGCTCTTTCTTCCCATTGAGTCCATTTACCCTAATCTCATCACCGTTCCTCTCCAAACCCGGTTTACAGTTTCCTTTAGAGAGCCTTCATAATAATCCTGCCGGGTCTTATTTTTCCATAGTGTTTGTGGACCACATATTTCCTCTGTTATTTTTATGTTGATTTACTTTTGACCTTTGTGAAGTGAATTTATATCTGTACTTTATTTCTCAAGTGGAGTTCAGTGCAGTAGAAACACTGTCTCCTATTGTCATTGAACGTGGTTTTGTACTCTTTTAAGCATGTAATAGGTGTTACATATGTAGTCTGTTACTTCCTGTTATTAAGTTTAAAATTGGGGCTATTTAAATCACAAAAGTGATTAGATATAAGCTGAGAGATAGTTTCTGCAAAATGCTTAACACTTTGCAGGAGAGTATTGCCAAAATCTGCACTTTTTGTGCTTTTAAAACTTGTTATTTATGTTTAACATTTAGAATTGAGAATCCATTATTTAATTTCCATTACTATAGTAACAGACAAAACAATTTTTTTTTTTTGTAAAGAACAACTTTAAATACAGGTGTGGTGATATATATCCCAGCACTCTGTGTAGGGCTGAGGCAGAAGGATGGCCATGAATTCAAGACCAGCCAGGACTCTGTAGAGAGTACCAGGTCCGAGAAAGAGATAGATAGATAGATAGATAGATAGAGAGAGAGAGAGAGAGAGAGAGAGAGAGAGAGAGAGAGAGAGAGAGAGAACGAACCAAAGAGAACCAACAAATAAGCAAAGGACTTCCTCTTCCTGATTGAAAGATGGATGAGGCTAGAGTGACCAAGGCAGAGCCTAGAATTGCTGTAAAGGCAGAGGTACAGATTAGTGGAGTGTGGAAAGTCCCGGAAGAGATGCATAAATAGATGGGCAACTTAGTATTGACAAAAGTATGATTAACTGGAGAAAGGCTAATCTTTTAAATTTTAAGAGATGGTGCTGAAATAATTGGATGTTTATGTGAGAGAATTATTCAAATTACTCTTTGTATAATATGTAAAAATTAACTTAAATGGGTGATAGATAAAAGTATAAAATTTTTAAAAGGATAAGTAAGAAAATTTTTGTTGCCTCAGAGCACAGGGCACAACCTATAAAAGAACCAATAGATACCCTGAACATCAAAATTAAATTTTTATCTTTCCAAAAAAGAACGATAAACCATAGTCTGGGGAGAATATTTGCAATTCTTATAATGAATATGAATAGATAAGATGGGGACTTAGAACCAGAATATACAAATTCTCGCCATTAAAAAGGAAAACAAACCAATAACAAAAATTATGCACATTCCTGATGTAAATAATTTGAGAATATACACAAGATTTTAGTAGTTGTGCCATTGAATATGTATGGATGACAAACACAAAAAGAAGCTCAGTGTCAGTATCAGAGAAATGTAAATTAAAATCACAGTGAGATGCCACACCTATTTGTAAAGCTAAAATTAAAAACACTCACCATACAAAGTGTTGGTGAGTATGTGAAAGAACGTAACTCCACTCTTGTAGACAATGTAAATTGGCACAATGACTTTGAAAACCTGTTTGGCAATGTTTTAAAAATATTAATTATGTACCTACTATGTGATTTAATCATTCTATTTTTTTAATACAAGAGAATTGAAAACATATATTTGCTCTTCCACTCCATCCCTTCCACAGCTCAACCATCCTGTTCCCTCATGTTCTCACCCCCTATCCCCTCCCCTCTATTGCCCCCCCTCCAGTTTACTTATGGAGATCTCCTCTGTTTCCCCTTCCCAAGGTGATCTAAATGTCCCTCTTAGGGCCCTCTTTGTTTCCTTGCTTCTCTGGAGCTGTGGATTGTAGTCTGGTTATTCTTTGCTTTATATCTCGTATCCACTTATGAGTGAGTACATACTATGTTTGTCTTTCCGAGTCTGGGTTATCTCATTTAGGATGATATTTTCTAGTTCCATCTATCTGCCTGCAAATTTCATGATGTCATTGTTTTTTTACAGCTGAGTAATACTCCATTGTGTATATGTACCACATTTTCTTTATCCATTCTTTGGTTGAGGGGCATCTAGGTTGCTAGAGGGAGACATTGTGTAGTAAGGGAGAAACCTGATGCTAGGGAAATTCCCAGGAATCCACAAGGACGACCCCACATTAGACTACTAGCAATAGTGGTGAGGGTGCCTGAACTGGCCTACCCTGGTAATCAGATTAGTGAATACCCTAACAGTCATCTTAGCACCTTCATCCAGTAACTGATGGAAGCAGATACAGAGGTCTACAACCAAGCACCAGGTCGAGCTCCAGGAGTCCAGTTGAAGAGATGGAAGAGGGATTATATGAGTAAGGGGAGTTGAGATCATGATGGGGAAATCTACAGATACAACTGATCCAAGCTCATAGGAACTCACGAACTTTAGACTGACAGCTGTGGAATCTGCATGGGACCACACTAGACCCTCTGCATATGGGAGGCAGTTGTGTAGCTGGGTCTATTTGAGTGTGATCAGGATCTCTCCCTGGTGCATGAGCTGGCTTTCTGGATTCCGTTACTTAATGTATAGTCAGATACTTTGCTCACCCTTGATGCAATAGGGAGGGGCTTGGTCTTGCTTCAACTGAATGTACCAGGCTTTGCTGTCCCCCCATGGCAGGATTTATCCTTTTGGATAAGTGGTTCGGGGGGAGGTTAGGTGGGGATGAGGGGAGTGGGAGGAGGGATGAGAGGGGGATCTGTGGTTGGTTTGTAAAATGAATAAAAAAAATTTAAATAAAAAAAGAAGAAAACATACATTTGTTCAGGTCAGTATGTGATTACTGTAGCAGCTTTATTTGGTATAGTCTAAACCTGTGAAGTCATGCAAAGACCCACAAACAGTAAATGGATGAACACATTGTAGCATATACATACAATGGAATACTACTCAGCAATTATAGGGAACTATTGTTAAATATAACAACAATATATTTTGAGAGTGAATGACTCTCAAAATAATTTTACTGAATGAAAGAAACCAATTAAAAGAGAATATAAACTATGTTTCACATATAAAACTTCTAGAAAATAAGAAATAATCTATACGAATGTCAGATTAATGGTTCCCTTACAGTGGGAACAGAGAAGAGGAAAGATTACAGAAAGACAAAAGGAAACTTTTTGGGGTTAAGGATGTTTTGTCTTAACTGTGAATATAGATTTTTCAGGCATATACATAACTCAAGATTATCAAATTATACATTTAAATTATGTACAGATTTTTATAATGCAATAAAATTATTCCTTAAATACTGCAAAGAGACAGTTCATCCATAAAAGCAACATTATTTACCATTTATGTTACTGTGTTATAAACATGATATAAATATAAAATTAACAACATATATATATTATGGATGAGGTCTGAAGATTGTTTATGAGCTTTTATTTTATGGTGTTGTTAGAATGAGATTAAAGAAGACTATTTACAAAATTTACTGTACCCTGGTCATCCATTTTGTCTGGAGGATTTGTACTTCTATTTAATATAGAAAGATTGCATCTATTTTTTTTTTTTTTTGGTTTTTCGAGACAGGGTTTCTCTGTGTAGCTTTGCGCCTTTCCTGGAACTCACTTGGTAGCCCAGGCTGGCCTCGAACTCACAGAGATCCGCCTGGCTCTGCCTCCCGAGTGCTGGGATTACAGGCGTGCGCCACCACCGCCCGGCGCATCTATTTTTTTTATTATGTTAGACCGCCTCAATCTTTATGGAAATACATATTCATTTGTACTTTCTTGAAAGCCTTTTATTTTTTCCTTCTCATTGTGGTCTCTTAACAAAAATCCTTACAAAAAGTAGGTGGATCTGTAGGAGCCATATAATGCTATTATACCATGAGGTGGTTTGAATGTAATTGGCTCCCATAATCTCATAGGGAGTGGCACTATTAGGAGATACGGCCTTGTTGGAGGAAGTGTGTCACTGTGGGGGCAGACTTTGAGGTTTCCTATGCTCAGGATACTTAACAGTATCTCAGTCGCCTTCCTATTGCCTACAAGATGTAGGACTCTCAGCTACTCCTCCAGCACCATGTCTGCCTGCATACTTCCAATGCTCCCCAACATTGATGGAACCTCTGAAACTGTAAGCTGCCACCTCGCTGAAATGTTTTCCTTTATAAGAGTTGCTATGATCATGATATCTTTTCACAGCAATAGTAATCCTAACTAAGACGTACTGTACTGGTTAAGGGACTCATGTGTAGTATAATTTGGGGAAAGAAATTTTTGCATTTTACCACAAGTGAGGACTCAACCAAAGTAATGCAGTAGTTATAATGAGAAATTAAGCCAAGGAGAGTATTATCATTGTATTTCATGTATTGTGCTTAATTTAGCCACTAGATACCATTGGCCTCTTTATATAAAAAGAAAAACAAAAGAGGAAAAAAATACTATGGAAGCTTCTTGTGCCAGTTTGAATGAGAGGAGGTAGTGCATTTATGCCAACAATGACAACACTGGACAGCTCCCCACTAATGTATCACATTATGGGAAAGTCAGGCAATTTTACTCTTGTTGAAGCTATTAGTAATTATTTTATGCATAAAATGGCATTTACTGAATATTTATGGGGGGCTGGAAATGTATAGCTCAGTGGCACACTGCTTACCTAACACACACAGGCATGGATTTAAACATCATTTTCATCATCATCATCATCATCATCACCATCACCATCATCATCACCACCACCACCACCACCATCACCACCATCATCACCATCATCATCACCACCACCAGCAGCAGTACTGTCACCACCACCACCACCACTGTAAGAACACAAGTGTTAGAGTGACTTATACTTACTTAAAAAGTTCTGTGATGATTTGTCTAAGATGAGTTGGCAGAGCTAATATTTCTTAATCTTAAAAAAACCCCACAAAAACAAACCCCCCAAACTCTACCTCAGTTATAGTAACAAGCACCAAAGATGACCTTTAATTTTTTTTTTTAATATTTTGGGAGAAAGAGTGTGTCAAGCTAAAAATTTTGTTATAAAGTGACAATTACAAACCAAATGGAGTATATTAAAAATTTCTGAGTGTTATCTTTTGATGGAAAAGCACGTCGGTCATTGGTAGATGTGAAATGGGTTACATAATTTCTGCAAGTAAACTAATAGGCAGAGCTAGGGTTTTTCTTTTCTTTTTCTTTTGGTGTGTGTGTGTGTGTGTGTGTGTGTGTGTGTGTGTGTGTGTGTGTATATGCATGCGCGCGCGCACTTGTGTTTGTATAGATTCATGTGCATGTGTACACGTGGAAGCCAGAGGTCAGCCTTGGGTGGTGTTGTCCATTTGGTGTCTGTCTACCTTCTTTCCTGAGACAGAGTCCCTCACCGGGTCCTAGGGCTTGCCAATTAGCCTAAACCAGATGGCCAGCGAGCCCCAGGTCTACCTGTCCTCATCTTCCCAGCACTGAGAATACAAGCTTGTAGACCACACCATGCTTTTTACCCTCCATGTAGGGTCTGTGGATTGAACTAAGCTCTCATGATTGTGTGGCATGCATTCTCTGAGCTATTTCTCTAGCCAAAGCTAGGTGTTTATTCAAGATTCCATTTGTTCTTAGAGGTCACAGCAGTCCGTTATGTAATGGAGTAATAACTTACCAGTCTCTCTAAATTTATTCCATAAAACATGTCTATGGATTATCCATAAACATTGGCAGTTTCATGACACCTTCTTACTGGAATTCTTTTGAAGTCACTCTTTACCTAAGGAATTAGTAAATCCTCCTCCTTTTATTTATTTTTATTAATGTTTAAGTTAGCATGCACAGTAGTGTTTCCATATGACATTTTAAGACACATATGTCATTATACATTGTTCTTATTCACTCTCTCCCAACATTCCTTGGTTTTGTATTCAAAACTTTTTAAAAATCTGTTACTTAGCTATCTTTCTTCTTGTTTTTCCTTCTTTTTGTCCAGGGTGTCTTGATCTTCCTGCCTCAAGGGATCTTCTTAGACCCCTTCTAATGCCTCCTGAGCAGCTGGAACTAGAGGTGTGCACCCCTGTGCCTAGTCTGTGAGGTTTTATTTTAGCTTATATGTTCATTAAGGTAAAAAAAATTGAAAAGGTGAAAGTTCTAAGTATAATACAATCAACTCTTATAAGGCATTCATGTATTTTTTCAATTGTTAACAGTTTGCTGCATCTCCCTCCCCCCAGTTTCTTAGATACACATGTACATACATGCATGCATGTATAGTACTGTACCTTCTTTTTTTTTTTTTTTGGTTTTTCGAGACAGGGTTTCTCTGTGTAGCTTTGCGCCTTTCCTGGAACTCACTTGGTAGTCCAGGCTGGCCTCGAACTCACAGAGATCCGCCTGGCTCTGCCTCCCGAGTGCTGGGATTAAAGGTGTGCGCCACCACCGCCCGGCCTGTACCTTCTTTTCTGAGCCAATTCTTGGTAAATTGCAGAGGTTATGATCTGTACTATAAATACTTTAATGTGTATCTCTTAAGAACAAGTATATTTTCTTATACTATTATGGTATAGTGATCAAATTCAATATATTATTATTCAATATATAGTTTATGTCCAGTTGTTACTTCTTGACCTAGTATGACCCTTTGTAGCAACATTTCACCAACCTAAGTATTAAGAGAAAAATTTTGTTGTCAGATCTCTTTAGCTTCCTTTAATAGATCAAATTCTTAGCTTCCCTCACGGATATTTATTCTGAGTATGAATTCTTACTTTTGTATAATGCCTCATTGGGATTTTTGTAACTGTCTTCACTGGATCTTGATTTGTTTTCTTTCAGGATTTTAATTCTGTTGTGTGTACCTGTGTGTTACATTACACTTTAGCTTATGATGTGTCTTCCTTTCTAGATTATACATTCTTAGTAGGTGGATGATTCATCCAGTTAGCTTTCACTCTTCATATTTCCAAGAACACGCAATGTATAACATATCATAAAAAATAAATATACCCATGTCAAACATCCTTATTGTTCTGTAGATTGAGGTGTTACTTAAAACAAACAGAGAATGACATATCAAATTGATAAGCTCTCAGCACTAAAGATGTCAAGAGCTGTTGAGGGAACAATGGAAGTACGATGGTCTTTTTCTTTTTTTTTTTTTGTCCAGTATGGAAGGAAAGTGGATCGTACAAAGTATACTACATGGGATGTGCACAAACCCTGAGAATTCTGAGCTCACTGGCCTGTGCTGTTCCTTTTCAGTCTTCCTTTGAGGAAACCTTTGAGGTTTTGTTTGACTGCCTTCCCATAGGCAGGTTCCAAGAGCATTTCCAGGTGACCCAGCATTCTAATGGGCAGTGAAATTAACATGAAAGACTTTTGACTTTTAAAATATCGAGAGTGGAAATATCTTGGGGATAAGGGTTTTTTAAATTATCCATTTGTTATCAAAATAAACTTAACAAAGTGACTAATTCAAAGTTTAAAAGATAATTTCAAGAAGTTCAAGAGTATCTATTTCCATTTTTTCATTTCAGTCAACATCTGAAAAGATAACTGTGAGAGACCCTGATTTCCCTGAAGCCATTCACTTGCTTGAAAAAGGCCACGATGAGCTTACATTTATCATCTAAGACTATTTAGGATTTTAAGTCTAATTGTTCAGAAACCCTTTTAACAATGGTTTGCCTGTTTCAATGAGGATTATTGAATAGCCAGATCCTTTTCACTGTTGGCTTTTGCAGCCATCATCTGGGATGATCTTTTCTCAGTTGAAGTTCTGTTGGAACTGCACATCCATCCCTACTGACTGGAGAAGTAACTCTTCATTACTCAGCACATACTTGAGCAGAGTCTGAGGAGTAGCGGCTGACATTCTCCATATTGTGGTTTGTCTGTGTGCATGTGCCTGTGGATAACTTGGCAACCGTTTCCCCAGTGAAGTAACAGCCAGTGCGGGTCAGCCAAAGTTTAGAGGAATAAAGTAACTGAAGTGGGAGTCTATTTATTTATTTATTTGAATAATGCCAAGTGACACTACCCTTGACTGTTTTTCATTGAAGTGTGGCATCTACTTATTTATTTGAGTAATTCCAACTGATACTACCATTGGCTGTTTTTCATTGAAGTGCTTAGGAGGTAGGTAGTGTTTCATGGACATGGCAGATATTAAAAACAAAGCAAACAAAGAAAGCACTAACAAATGGACGGAAACCAGGCAATTCAGATGTCTACTCTCTTGCCATACCATGAAGCTGAGGACCTTCCTGTAACTCAAACACTCAGATCAGAATCTAATGTAGAAAATGAAAAACAACATACTATCTTTTCCCCAGAGTCAAATTTAATAGAAAACTATTTTTCACAGATGTGACTTGAGAACATTTTATATGCTTGTGATTTTTCTTAAATAGGCTTCTTTGGGGGTTTATTTCAACTGCAGTAGAGGAGACTCTGTGATTCACCAAATTGTATGAATTAAAGGCATGATCAAGGAACAGGCCATTGAAAATGATGGCCCCACAGTAGTAAAAGCACTTTGATCTTTTGTTTTGACACGTTGAATTTATCTTTAATTATATGTGATGACATTTGATTACTGTACACTTAGGCTATTATAATGTGGCTTGTAAATATAGTTTATAGTATGTAATAACTTCAGCACTCATTTTTCTATACTTATGAGTTTGCAGAGTGATGTTTTAGTTTTGTGTAAGTGAAAACTATTACTCTTCTGAATTAGCAGAATTTTAAAATGTAAAGTCTTCAGCATCTAGGCAAAGTATGATTCCTATATACTAAGGTTTGTGACTTACAGAGGCCACAGAATTATGTGTGGTGGTTTCCTGATGTGTCCACTAATTGCCAGTTTTACTTCAGGAAAATCACTTAAGTTCCCTGAACTTTTGAAAACGGAAAGCCTTAGACTAGATGATATTCAAAGTCTCAGTTAGGAAATGCTATGATTCTCCTCTGATTTCTTTGGTAGACATACTGTCTCCACATGTGATAGGTATTTCAGACACAGTTTCTAGAAGGATATTTTAAAAAATACTGCAGGTTAATGATTTTTTACTCTGTTTGGTAGAGGAATGAGATGCTGGGGGAAAACGGAAAGAGCCTTTTATTGTTCACTTTGAGGGCGGGGCAATGCAGTAGGCAGCCCCCATAGGCGCCACTGTAGAGAGCGCTCACTTGGAATTCCCTGTGTTACGCCAGTACCATAGCCTGGAGGTCTGGGGGATTTTCTTTCAAACCGGCTGTGCTTGCGTTTACTTGCTCAGCCTGGGATTTATCCCAGTTCAGGCAGTTCTATGTCCTTTCTATGATGAGGCTTTTTAAGAGTTTAGGTTTGGTCCTAATTAACTAGGGGGAATTACAAAATTATTCTTTCTTTGCAAATAGCAGTCATATGAGTGATTTGACTTTTAACATCATTTCATCAATTTGGCTCATTTTTCTTTTCTTTTCTTTTGTTTTTGTTTTTGTTTTTGTTTTTGTTTTTGTTTTTTTTTTGAGACAAGGTCTTTCTACATAGCCCTCACTGTCCTGGAACTTGCTCGCTATGTAGACCCAGATGGCCTTGAACTCACAGAGATCTGCCTGCCTTTGAAAGTGCTGGAATTAACGATGTGTCTGTGCCCAGCTTTCTCATGTTTCTCATAAGGAAATCAGACAAAAACAAAACAAAATAAAACACAACAAAAAAAAATCCACTTTTTTTTTTTTTTAGCTACTAAGAATTCTACAAGTCCAGTAGCTTAGTTACTGAATTCTGTCAGCAGGTATGGTCTTTTGTGCTTTTACCTCGAATTTTGCTTTTTTCTTCATATAACCAATTTTTTTTGCTTGCTCAGGGGGTTGTTATTTATCATCCAAAGTCTGTTCCACAGCATTATTGAGCATTATTGAGCATTATTGAGTGTCATAATTTATTACCTAACATTAGGCAGTGGTGCTCTGAGTTCTGCACTGTGTCGTTCCATCATGCTTGTCTATAATAAGCACTTGTTTGTGATAAGGAGTTGACAATATGGAAGGCCCACTCCTGAAGAAGATGTTGCCCTGCAGCTGCAGATGAAGCTACTCTTTTGCTTTAGATGATGGCCAAGTTAAGGTTTGAACATTTAGGTTTTCTTTAGAGAAGGTGAGAAAGGGAATCCTCGCTAGAAACCACTTTCAAGATTGCTAACTCCAGATAATATGCTAAGGGAGAAGAAAAGCAGTCCCAAGAAACCAAAACATTAGATAACTATCACTCCTCTTGTTCGTTATGAAAATATGAAGAAATGCAGTTGGCAATAGGAACTGGATGCTTAAATCTGGAAAGCCCATTTTTATGTTTTTTTTTGTTGTTGTTTTAATTTTTATTTTGCAATACAATTCAGTTCTACATATCAGCCACAGATTCCCTTGTTCTCCCCCCTCCCACCCCCCTCACCTTCCCCCCAGCCCGCCCCCCATTCCAATCTCCTCCAGGGCAAAGCCTTCCCCACAGACTGAGATCAACCTGGTGGACTCAGTCCAGGTAGGTCCAGTCCCCTCCTCCCAGGCCGAGCCAAGGGACCCTGCATAGGCCCCAGGTTTCAAACAGCCGACTCATGCAATGAGCACAGGACCCGGTGCCACTGCCTGGATGCCTCCCAAACAGATCAGGCCAATCAACTGTCTCACGGGTAATGGATTGCATCCTGGCATTTTCATTTTTGTATGTAAGGTACTTTGATAGCATCTAGTCCCTATTATCCTTACTGGCCTGCTCTCCCCACCTTCTGCTGGTCCTTTCTCATTTCTTCAGAGTCCTCCCATGCTCATATCTTTTATTTTTTAAAGATCTAACTTATGAAGGAAAACATTAATATTTGTTTTTCCGAGTCTGGCCTATTATACTTTAACATGGTGATATCTAGTTGTATCCATTTTCCTGGCATGATTTCATTCTTTATGGCTGAATAATACTCCCCTGTATACATATATCAAATTGCCTGATCTATTCATGGGCTGGTGAACATCTAGGCTCATTTCATGACTTAGCAGTTGTGAACAGGGTTGCAGTAAACGTGGGTGGACACATACCTCTGTTGAATGTTGCTTTTGATCCTTCAGTTATAGACCCAGGAGCAGTAGAGCAGGATAATGTGGTTGTTCTGTTTTTAGCATTTCCGAGGACCCTCCATTCTAGTTTCTGTAGTGGCTACACTACATCTCACCAACAGTATGAAGGATTACCTTTTCCTGCATCTTTGACAACATTTGTTAGCTTTTATTTTCTTGATGCTAACTATTCTGACTGGGGTGAGATGAAATCTCAGTGTAGGCTGGGTGTAGTGGCATATACCTGTAATCCCAGTGTTTGGGAGGCAGAGGCAGGTGAATCTCTGTGAGTTTGAGCCTCAAACTAGAACATAACAAGTTCTAGGTCAGCCAGGGCTATGTAGAAAGACCCTGTCTCAAAAAACATACAAACAAACAAATAAATAGAAACCTCAGTAGTAGTTTTAAAACATTTGATTGTGTGTGAATATGTATGTATGGATGTATGAGTGTGTGATTATGTATGTGCACATATGTGCACATGCATGTGGATACCAGAGGACCACAGCGGATATCTTCTATAATTGTTCCCCACCTTATTTGTTGAGATAAAGTCTCTTGCTGGATCTGAAAGATGTTAAATCTTTTTTCTAACCCTACATCTAACTTATCTCTCCCTGATTCCCAAGTCACAGCATTATTTACTACACTATAAACCTGTCCTCAGTACATTTTATCATATTGTTCAAGCCAGGTCTTGTTAAACCTTTCATCCTTTCTTCTAGAATTGCTTTGGACAGAGTCCCTTGAGCTTCAGGCAGAAAGGTGGTGGAGAAAAGGAGAGCGGAACAGACACCCAGGCAATAGCCCATGTAGGTTGCCTATCTTGTTCTCTGTAGCTGGTGAATCTGAAATGAACCGTCAGTAAGATTCTGATTAGGCAATTTGGCAGAGATCTGTGAAATATTTAGAAGCAGCAAATGATCTCCAGGAGTGAACCCGAGTTTAGGGAAAAAGCGTGCTAGATTAGGCTGACAGTATTCTTTATTTTTTTTTAAGGTTTTTGAGATTTATTTATTTGTTTTTATGTGTATGAGCGTTTTGTCAGCATGTAGGTCTGTGTACCACAGTGCATGCGTGAGTTCACAGAGGCCAGAAGAGGGCATCAGATCCCTGGAACTGGATTTCCAGATGATTATTAGCTGCTATGTGGGTGCTGAGAATTGAACCTGGGTGCTCTGTGCTCTTAACTGCTGAGCCATCTCTCCAGCCTCTGATTTTATTCTTTTTTAAAAAGATTAGTGTGTGGGCTGGAGAGATGGCCCAGTGGTTAAGAGCACTGGCTGCTCTTCCAGAGGGCCCGGGTTCAATTCCCAGCACCCACATGGCAGCTCACAACTGTCTGTAATTCCAGTTCTAGGGGATCTCACACCTTCACACCAATTGACATAAAATAAAGTTTAAAAAAAAAGATTAGAGTGTGTGTGTGTGTGTGTGTGTGTGTGTGTGTGTGTGTGAACACTTTGGAACTGGAGTTATAGGCTGTTGGGAGCTACCAAATGTGGGTGCTGGGACCCATACTTGGGTCCTCTGCAAGAGCAGTAAGACCCTTAACTGTAGAGCAATCTCTCAACCCTCTAGGCAATTTTATTCTTCTCTAGATTTCCTCCTAATCTATAACAATCTGACTGTTATCAATCTTTTTGACTTGGTCTATTTTATATATATATATATATGATATCACTGAGACTGATAAAAAGTGAAAGAATAATATCGTTTTATTTTATGTGTAACTGGTTTAATAACCATATGAAATGATAATTGATTTATGTTAACCTAGAAAGAGGACCTTGAGATACTATAGGAATCTCTCTCCTCTTTCCTGTTATATATGAACAAGTTAAGGAAATATGGCTGGCATTTTGATCAGATTTGTAGTTGATACTTAGTTGGAAGGGATGGCTAAGTTATTAGGTAATAGATATGGAAATCAGAAAGAGTAAATCATGCTGAGCCGATGGGCTTGACGAGTATGATGAAATTTAATGAGGGTGTGTTTATAATATAACATATAACGCTGTGGTTTTCTCTTTTTTTTTGCAGTTAGGAGGATATGGCTTAGATGTAGAGGTAGAAGAAAAGATCTTATATCATTCACTTAACTACAAACTCAATATAAACAACTTTGTTATGTTCTTTTACAAAAATGCATTATGATCTTGGACTACCTTAATAGAGTGTCTAGAGCCAGATTGAAGACAGCCTTTTAAAATTATGAGTCAGATTACTCTGATTGTCACATTTTAAGAGTGATGAGTCTCAAGCACATCTATAAGAAAATGGCTAAGACAATAACGGGAATTCCCTCATATGACCAAGCTAAGGAATAAAGGACTTGCCTTATAAAGGGTCATAATGACTGCCTCCAAATACTTACTGGGTAATTCTGGAAAGGGAGGCCACAGTGAGATTGTGATATTCCAGAGGCAAAATGATGACCAGCTGGGATAGATTTTCCTTTTGCTCCATATAAATGTAAATTTCCTGTTTCATAGAAAGAACTCTTAAACAAAAAACAAGAAAACAAAATAAAAAGGAAGGAAGAAAGAAAATGGGGCAGTGGACTCACCTGTGTGCTGGTGTTGGGAATTAAATAGTGCGATCTTCAGGGTGTTTGTTTAACTACCTGTGGGCATGAAGCAATAAAAGAAATCTATGCATCAAATAGCAAATAAAACTAGTTGAGTTGTAAGATTCAGGCTTGTTCATTTTGGCACTGTGCTCACTACTTGTTTGCAATTAATCTTATTCCTTACCATTCTGCTAAGAAATAGAGAATGTCTGTGGCCGAAAATTGATCAACAGGAATCATTAGTGTAGTTGCTGTTAAAACACGCCTCTCTGCTTTGCAAGAAACTATTCCTGAATACTCATTTCTAAATACATTTCTGAAGTCAAAAGGAGTTTAGAAGGGAAAAACATTCAGGAAATGTTCTTCATATTTTCCACAGTTCACCAAATCCAAGGTGATCATATTTCAGCAATGAGATCAAGCAAGCACATGAGAAGAACCGGGCTTGTCCGTTCATCCGTTAGTTGTGTTTGCTCGTTCATTAATGTGCAGGCATTGTTGGGTTAGCTGTTGAGCTTCAGTCATTCCTCTGGGCTCTAGGGAAGTGGATATTTACTATATTTTCTTTGGATGTTTATTTAAAAATCTTTTACTAGGCTTGTTTCGTATACCCTGTCAAGAATTTTTTTTATCAAAATAATAAAAAGTACTGCTCTTTATATTTGTACTTTTTTATGTTGTAAAGTATTAAAACAATACCAGAAACCTTGATCTTAGTTCTATAAGTAGCTACTATATGTGTTCATATAAAAATTCACACTCAATGTGTGTCTTCAGTATTTACATTAATTTTCAAACTGAATTTTAAAATAGATCTTAGTCATTTTTAATTGTGAAGGAAAAATGTTTATTGAGGGGTTTAGAAGTACACACTAACCACTATTATTTTTAGAACAAAGTAAAGTATTCTTTCTCACTTGGCCAAATATATTTTTAAGCAGATTAAATTTCAGTGTGCATCATTGCTAGGTGGACAATAAGGGTCTTGAAATGAGAAAAGATTTTGAAATATTAACAACAACCAGCATTGCCTGCAGAACGTTAACAGTTACATACATTCAGTGGTTAAATGGTCAGACTTTTAAAGATTTGTTTTTGTTTTATATGTAGAGGTAATTTGTCTTCATGTATGCCTGTGAACCACATGTTTGTTTGGTGCCTGTGGAGGCCGGAAGGAGGGCATCAGTACCCCGGGACTGGAGTTACAGGAGGTTTTCCGCCACCGTGGGGGTGCTTGGAACAAAACCTGGTCCTCTCCAAGAGCAGCAAGTGCTTTTAACCACTGAGCCATCTTTGCAGGCAGAGAAGTGTGAATTTTAATAAATCACAGGTTACTTTGATGCACACTAGCATTTGAGAGTCACTCTTCTACATCTACTGAGGGTTTCCCGTTAGGGTCTGACTTCTGGAGTCTGTGTAGTGCTTTAGATATTGAATGAGATCTCTGCCTTAATTGACCGTATATCCCACAATCTTGTGTGAGCTCTGAAAATTTTTGTTTCTAATAAAAATGTGCCATTCGTGGTTCTTTGCTTGGCTTTGCCCAGCGTCCTCTGTGAATAGACAGTATAGTTTTCACCCACAGTCTCCCGTGTGCAGGCTGTGCGAGCCCACCTCTGCACAACTCCCTGCTCTGTGGTGTTCCATCCTCAAGATTCCGTCCTCCCTGCACTCTGAACTCTGAACTTTGCCGCCCTAGCATGTCATGACTGCACTCTGACATTGTTACCATTCTCTGGCATGCTCTAGGAGATTTGGGACTTAATTTTCATTCTTTTACAGACCACAATTCTATACTGACTTTTGTCCAATGTGTGACAATAATTCTTTTCACTCTGATGTTTTTCTCAGTCACCTCTCTCTCTTATTATTAGCCCTAGGGATCCTCCTGCCTCCACTTACTAAGTGTTGTGATTATAGGTATATAGTGCTGTGCCATACTTTTTTATCTGAGTGCTGGAGATCTGAACTCAGGTCCTCATGTCTGTGTAGGAGGTATGCCAAGTGAGCCATCTGCCCAGTCCCTTGGGTACTTATTGGCTTTGTGATCATGAAGTTATATAGAAACTAGTTATATGAGGGAATTGACACTGATTTCTTCAGATGACTTCTGACATTACAGGAGCATTGACCTATTGTTATGACAGGACTATTCAGGCCTTGATGGGGCTTTGCCCTCAAACAGTGTATAACCTACAAGATTAGGCTGGTATACAAATGCATTCTAGTTGAGTTTATGATATAAGAACGCCAAAGAGGGGCATAATGAAGTGTGATGATCATGGGCTTTGAAATGAGATGGGCTTTATTTAAATCTAAAATCTGTGGCACTGTTGAGTTCTATAACCTCTCTTCCTTAGTTTCCATCATGTTATATAAATGATAATGATTTATGGAACTATCAAGAAGATTAAGATGAATTTTTTTGTAAAGCCTTGGCATATAGTAGAGTTTCAATAATTTAATTACTGGTTTCTTTATCCTTACAGTACATTTAAGATGTAGAAGCAGTTAATTTTATTACTGTAACAATTTTTAGGATAGAATTGACATTTAAATTGTGCCTTGAATGTTGAATAGGATACTGATATACATTACATGAGTTACATGGATATTCACTGTATTTTTTTTAAAGATTTATTTTTAGTTATGTGTATGCATGTACATCTGTGTGTGGGCATGTGCATGTGAATGCAGGTGTGTGGGCAGACCAGAACAGGCTGTTCGATCCTCTGGCCCTGGAGTTACAAGCGACTGTGAGCCTCTCCACATGGGTTCTAGGAACTGAACTCATGACCTCTGCAAGAGCCATACATGCTCTTAACTGCAAAGCCATCTCTCCAACCCCATTCTCTCTCCTTTTAAGAAACTTCAATGAACATGGATGGGTTAAAACATGTAACAAGTGGGAATCCTGCATATATTTTTATGAAGTTAGCATAGTGTAGAGCTTTAAGAAGAGCAATTTTTTGCCTGGGTGTGGTAGTTTATGCCTGTATTCCCAGCACTTGGGAGGCTAGGCAAGAGGATTATCCTGAGTTTCAAAGTATTTGGGGCTACAAAAAAGTGAGACCCTATCTAAATAAACAAACAAACAAATAAACAACAAAAAGAAAAATATATCTTGAAAAAAATCAAAGTAGTGGAGAAGTAGAAAAGAAAAACAGAATAAACATCTAAATGATAATAAAAGTGTATTTACTGGGCCATTCCCGTTGGCTGCCATGACTAATACAGTTGGGAACGCCTGTGGGAAATTCCTGTGAGCTAGTACTTTCTGAGGCACCATTCAAGGCTTCTGTCATCTGGGGAGCTGAGCTGATGGTTTCATTAATGAGTAGTTTTTCTCTCTTACCCATTTCCTCCCTTGTTCTCTCCTTTTCCTGACGATCGGTTCTCTAGGTTTTCTGAAGGGGAATGTAGAACCTCCCAGAGGCTTTCCTAGGCTCTGGCACATTCACTTAGTGTGAGCGCTGTCATGGGCTTTGTGAAAATGTACCTAACCTGCTTTCTACGCTTCTTAGAGTATGGGGCTCTAACCTTTGGGATCTGATCTCACTGAAGTTAAGATTTGTCTTAAGGTTTTATGTATTTGGTTTTTTGAGGCTGTAGCTCAGTGGTAGAACACTTGAGTAGCAAGCACAAGGCCCTGGGGTTCAGTATCCAGCACCGAAGAAAGAAGAAAAAATAAGTAAAAAAAGAGTTCTTTCTTTCTTTTAATATTTAATCAATGACTTCTTGACCTGTTTGGTCTATTTGTTCAGTGGGTAACTCATCTGACCTTTGACTTAATACTATTTGGTTTGTTTTCTGAAGCTCTGTAGTCATTTAGAAGACATAATAGGGTGGGAATTGTTTTCTCTGACACTGATAAGACCAGAAATGGGATAAATAAAATTCATATATCACCCTTGAAATGTGGGATTTGATGTTTTAAAACGTTTTTGTCTGTGTCTGGCACTAATCACTTGGGAATCTGTCTATCAACCTCTCTGAAATTCTCACACTCGAAGTCCTCTTCAAGATGTATTGGAATTACTTTGAATTCATAAGCTGAGAAGATTATGATGTTGTCATGAAAATGGTTTATTCTCTACTTTGGAGTTTTTTTATGCAGAATTCCGTCACCAAAGACTTTGTACATTATTTTCTTGTTACATTTTGTCATGATTTTAAATATTCTTTTTTTAGCAGGAGTTATTTTTAATTACATAATCAAATTGATCTAGAAAGATTAGTTTTTATAGGTAGATTTGAAGTCAGAAAACTTAGCTTTCCTAACTTATTAAAGTGGTTTGTAAACTTCCTTGTGTTTTCCATGGGGAGAATCACATTTGCAGTGTAAATTCTTTTGTATTTTGCAAAGTATGTGTCCAGATCTCATACTTTATCATTTTAAGTATGCATAGTGATAATGGGGTCTTATTTTGTCTGGATGTGGAAAAGACCCCTAACATAGAGCTTTTCATGTTAGAAAGTTTTGTTGCTGGTAAATGTTCTTCCCTTAAGTAATAATACAATGTGGGGTTTTATAAATGTCTTTCTAGCTGCAGCGATAAATCACATGGGCTTTTGTTCTTAATTTACTACTGTATAAAATTTATTAATAGATTTTTCTAGCATTGAACCACATTCTCAGATATAATGATTTGTCGGTGGATTTCTGTTGTCATTAGTTTTCAGGAATGGCCTGCAGATTTTCTCTACAGCACTGTACTTTTATAGATCATAACTATGATGGTGGATTTCAGTTGTCAGCTTGGTAGAATCTGGAGTCACCTGGGAGTGAAGGTTTAATGAGGTTGGGTTGGCCTGTGGGTCACTTGTATTGTTGGCTTCATTGATCTGTGAAGGTCTGTTCTGGTTGTGAGGAGGATTCCGAGCTGTGAGCAGAGGGCGAGCTGAGCACTAGCCCACACTCTCTGCCCTGACTTCTGCTTGGGGAATGTAATGTGACCCTTTTTAAGCTCTGGCTTCTGTGACTTCCCTGCCATGGTACACAATAATGAATTTCTCTTGTTCAGGGTATTTTTTTTAATCACATCAAGAGGAAAAGAAATAAATACGGTGGCCTTTCCCCATTTTCTGTCCTCTGGAAATTTTGATGCAACAGAATTTATTTCTTCATGAAAATATTGTTAAGCCCATATTTACAGTCATTCTTGGTGCAGTTTTGAGGTTAACATCCCTTTTCTTCTTTTTTTTTTTTTTTTTTTTTTTTTTTTTTTTTTTTTTTGAGACAGGGTTTCTCTGTGTAGCTTTGCGCCTTTCCTGAAACTCACTTGGTAGTCCA
Source organism: Peromyscus eremicus (assembly GCF_949786415.1). Taxonomy (NCBI): domain Eukaryota; kingdom Metazoa; phylum Chordata; class Mammalia; order Rodentia; family Cricetidae; genus Peromyscus; species Peromyscus eremicus. The sequence continues at coordinate 77,357,158 of NC_081430.1, forward strand.
GGCTGGCCTCGAACTCACAGAGATCCACCTGGCTCTGCCTCCCGAGTGCTGGGATTAAAGGCGTGCGCCACCACCGCCCGGCCCTTTTCTTCTTAAAAGATGTTTTAGTTGAACATAACACACGTAGGGAAAGCATACACAAGTCATAACTGTGCAGATCCACACATTTTCTGTATAAACCAAACAATTCCAGGTAACCAGAATCAGTGTCAACAAAGTGAAAATTGCCCAGAGACCCCTGTTCTATGACCCTTCAGTCAGTCCCTTCCCCCAAAGTGACCACTATCCCAGTGTCTGAATCATAGATTAGGATTTTTGTTTGTTTTAAAACTACATATAAATAGAGTCAGGCAGGATGAATTTGTATGTGATTGCTTTTCCACAACACTGTCTGTGAGCTTTATCATGTACTTTATTAGCTGTGGTTTTTTCAGTCTGTTGTACCACATTTTATGTGTGTAGTAAGCTGTTGATGGAGTTTTGGTGTTTTTTAATGTTATGTCTAATGAAAATAGGGTTTATAAGGGCCTTGAATTATTGGGTTTTAAGTACGTGTATGTCTGTAGTCAGAAGGTTTCTTTGGTCCTGCCCTGCCCTACCGTCCCGCAGCCACTTATAAAATAATCACTCAGAGGCTTATGCTAATTATAATTGTTCGGCCATTAGCTTGGGCTTATTACTGACTATCTCTTACACTTAAATTAACCATAATTCTTATCTATGTTTAGCCATGTTGCTTGGTACCTTTTCTCAGTTCTGCCTTGTCGTCTTGTTTCCTCTGTCTCTGGCTGGCAGCAACTCCTTGCTCCATGCTTCCTCTTCCCAGAATTCTCCTAATCTGCTTGCCCCACCTATACTTCCTGCCTGGCTACTAGCCAATCCACATTTTATTAAACCAGTGTACAAGAGCATTATCCCACAGAATTTCCCCTTTTTTCTTTAATTAAAAAGGAAGGTTTTAACTTTAACATAGCAAAATTATATATAACCAACAGTTATCAAGCAACAATTATAGTTATAATATCTTGTCTATTTGTATTTGGCAAAATTAAAATATTCTACCTATCCTATATTTGTGAGTCTAAAGTTTCATATCTAATTTATCTTGTATCATAACCAAGGAAAATTATAACTATCTAGTCTTCAACTATATGAAAGAGCCCAGAAGGATATAACATTACCTAAGTAAACGGGAAGTGCATTGTAAACAACTTCCAAGAATCTAGAATGACACAGACAGCTGGCTGCCTGGATAGTCACCCAAAGTTCCTCTACAATGTTGGGGCATCCACTTTCAGCCTATAGGCCTAGTCTCTCTCAGTCACTTTTCCCTGTGTCCTGTAGAATGTCTGGCAGTTTCTTCTGGGAAGCAGGAACCTAAAGGACCATCTTGCCTTGCAGAGTTCAGTGGTCACCTTCCTATGGGTCCTGCATGTCTAGTTGAACAACATTCTGTCAAGCAGTCCAGGCAAGAACAGTTTCTTGCCCAAGTGGCTATTTTTGCCAAGGAGAAGATAAACTCCATATGGAGTGTCTTTGACGCCCATCTTCCTCTTTGAAATAAATCGGTGCTGCCAGGAGCAAATGTGTCTGTCTCATTGTCCAGGAAAGTCTAAGTTTTTAAAACATTTTAAATGCCATATTCTGTAGGTCTTTGAAGTGTTTGAAGATTACCTACCTAATTGAAATATATTTATGTATACCTAGAAAACTTAACTAACATGACTATAACTTTGATTATCATGGAGACTAATTATTAATCTGTATTTCTTAGTTATACATTACAATTTCAAATGAGCTGCACAAACAATACCTTAAACAAGAGTAGAAATATACATATAGTATAACAAAATTAACTTTCAAAGTATTCTTTATAGGAGTATTTATAAGATGATAGATATCTCTGAAGTGTACTTAAGTCAATGAGAAAAAAATTCTAACTTGTAATAGAAAAATGATCATATGAAATATATCTTTTAAAAATTACAGAATATAACTGGAAAATGGGGGGAAGAAAACAAATATTACACAAATAAAGTAAATCAAATTAGAGTGATTTGATGTTATTCTTATTTCTCATGTTTGAAGAACTTGATGCCCTTTACAGGTGAGTATGGGATGACATCCTCAGAGAAGTTTGGTCGTAGAAATGGAAGTGAGGACATTTGATGAGACCTGCAATGACTGTAGTGGGTAGCCATTCCAGCTTTGATCTGGAAGTTCCAACCCCCATTGAGACTTCGGCAACTGTCACGCCTACAAGACGGGGCCAACGGAGGCACCTGGAGACCCGAGATCTGGATGGGCCAGCGCTCTCTCTGGTCCGGGACCCTGGACGGTGGAGGTGGGCCAAGCAGAGCTCCAGAGAACACCGCTGGACTGCGATACACCTTCCCCAGACCCCGCGACCTACCTATCCCCTCATTTGTAAGTTACGCCATTAAATAAATCTACTTTTAACTACATGGAGTGGCCTTAATAATTTCACCAATAATTGACACATAATCTGATTCAACACTTTTACTTTTTGGATGTTTATTTTTTCATAAGCAAAGCCAAGGCTGTGTGCATGCCAGGCAAGTGCTTGACTGAGTGGTTCCTCAGCCCTCTTGTAGTCTATCCCCAGATAATGTTATTTTCATGTACTAAGAACGGCAGTGTTCACCCTCGCCTCTCTGGTAAATCTGGACTCAACCTTGGAGGATGGCTGCTTCTGTATAGTAGAATATTTCGCCTTTATTAAAACTCAAATCTTAAGGCAGACACATTATTCTCCATTGTTAATTGAAAAATAGTTAAGATATAAGACTTTGTTAAAAGTATGATAAGAAGTGAGCTGGGGTGATATACCCCAGGACCCTAGAGGCTGAGGCAGGAGGATCATGATTTCAAAGCCAGCATGGAGAAAATTGGGAAAAATTTCTAAAGACATACAAGATTCATCACACATATATACAGAAATGAATGGAAACAAACATCTGTCACACTGACAGACATAGCCTTCTGAGGGTGCAGTAAGGTTGATGTATTCTTCTTTCTGTAGTTCTGAGTCTTTTTTTTCTCTCTCTCTTGCTTTTCCTCTTTCTCTTTCTTTTTTTTTTTTTAGATAATCAAGAATGGATATATATCGAGAAAGAATATATATTGCTTGGTAATTAGTAAAAAAGCATAACACTTATGAATAATATATTTTCATACAGATTAAACACATTATTATGGTATGGTTTGAGTTTTTCCCATATGGTTCTGGCATTTTCTTTATTTGCTTATGTGTTGGCAGTTGTGGACTAGATTGCTAAGTGATAGGAAGCAGCTTTGGAATGAACTGTTTTAAATCCCAAGAATTACAACAAAGAAAATATTGAAGCAGAGAGTGCCAGTAAATCTTGATGTGTTTTGCTAACCGGTCACTAGTTCAGTTAATATCTATAATGGTGACTTTGTTTTTCTTCTTTGTTTCTTATATCCCCCATCTTACCCCTTTCCAACCCCCTCAAGATATTTCTCTATTGATGGAGTGAGCGCTGGATTATTTAAACAGTTCTCTTTCATTCTTTCCTTCTTTGAAAACATCGATTTTCCAGTAAGTTGTGCATTTTATTTGTTGTTTTTAAACTGAAATTTCCCCCAAATATCTCCTTGCCTTTTAATCATGCCTTTTTAATTATAATGGAATTTTTATGTTTCATCCAGAGTGGATATTTCACTTTCCTCTGTCATTTTCTTCTATATACTGTCATACTGTTTTTGAGGGCATTTCAGAGAATTACCCACAGTCCTTGTCACCTGTGGTTCTCTTTGGAGACTTTTTAGTATAAGGAACAGAATGGCATGTTAATAAAACAGTGAGATGAAGTGTCACTTTGTGTGTTTAAATGTATGTCTTATAATTTAGTAGTTTGTCCTTTAATTTCTCAGTATTTTCATCTGTACAGTAGAGGCAACATCTCTTTACTCTCTTTGTATTTTTCTCTTCTCTTCAGTGAATTTATTGATTTCTTTTTCTTTTTCATATTTGAGACAGGATCTAAATGCAACCCAGACTGGCCTTGAATTCCTGATCCTCCTCCTCCCACCTCCCAAGAGCTGGAATTACTGTCATGTGTGCCACCATGCTGTCTGATTTTTTTAAAATTTGTGAGACATTATGCATTTCATTGAATCATGGTAATGCATAGTCCTTGCGGCCCCTAATCTCTTTTGTTCATTCATGTATTTCTTGCATCTTGTATGGGATCTTCAGTATATTGGCTCCCAGCAATTCTATCCCTTTCCTGGGAACACTCTTCCTGCATATAGCCATATAGCCATATAGCTGATCTTTGTGTTATATATAGTTCTCTGCTCAACTATTACCTTAATAGAAAGGTTTTGTTATGCAGCCTTTTCTAGAAAATAACATTCTCAATTCTTTCCATCTTGTTTTATTTTTTTCATATCACTCAAACTACTTACACCATAGTATGTATATATATATATATGTGTGTATATATATACATATATACACACACATACATATATGTAGTTTTCTTGTTTATTTCTGTCTTTCCCTATCAAATATAAGGTGTGCAGTCTCAACGATTTTGTTTTGTTCAGTCTTTTACCTCCAGTTTCTTACCAGATGTGTATGGGCGCTTTGACTGAATAAATGAATGAAAACCATTATACTTTTGAATGAAGAAATAAAGGAATGTCATATCCTTTATAAAGTTGCTATGGAGATACAATGAAATCCCAGTGTTGCCTGTTTTTAGTTCCCTTTCTTGTTGCCATGACCACCACCTGACGCAAACCACTTGAAGGAGGAACCTTTTGTTTTGACTTGTGGTTTCAGGAGGTTCAGTCCATCATGGTAGGGGAGGCATGACTGAGCAAACCACATCACGATTGAGAGGAAGCAGAAAGAACATGCTGGTCCTGGCAGAACTTTCTGCTTTTCCCTATTTGATTGAGTCTGGACCCTTAGACCATGAAATGGGTCTACCCATTGTCAGCCTAGGACTTCTCAGCCCATTTGCTTTTCTCTGGAAATGCCCCCAACAGACACCCCCAGAGGTGTGCCTCATTAATCTTCTAGGTGATTCTAAGTCTAGTCAAGGTGACAGTGGAGATTAGCCATCGCAACCTTCCATAGTGATTTCTGTAAGTATGTAGCTGAAAGTTTTCCTGTGTCCCACCTGGTCTGCAGAGACTCAGACCCCAGTAAACACACAGAGGCTTATATACATTAAAACTGTTGGATAGTACACATGTGCAGTGTATCATCACTGTAGATGTATTGATTGGAGAGCATTGCTGTAGACAGTCAACACAGACAAGCTAGGAAGACTCTAGCCAATCAATACATAAAATTATAGAGCATCAAAAAAAGGTGTTAATTGTTTTTGCTCTTTAAGGGGGCCTGCCACCCAGCTCCCAAATAATCACTCACGGAGGCTTATTCTTACTTACAAATGCCCGGCCTTAGCTTGGCTTGCCTCTTGCCAGCTTTTCTTAACTTAAGATTTTCCCGTTTTCTTATTTCTATAAATCTTACTCTTACTCTGTGGCTTGCTGTGTAGCTGGGTGGCTGGCCCCTGGAGTCCTCCTCCTTCTGAGGCTGCTCCTTTTCCTTCTTTTTCTCCCAGAGTTCTCCTTCTATTTATTCTCTCTGCATGCCAGCTCCACCTATTTCTCTTTCCTGCCTCACTATTGGCTATTAAGTTCTTTATTAGCCCTTCAGTTGTGTTGGATAAGCATAGTCACACGCTTCACAGAGTTAAACTAATGCAACATAAAGAAAAGAACCACTCATGTTACCGAATTTAAAAATCATATCATGTAACTCTATTGGCAGTTTAGATTTGCATCTATCTGACATCTCAAGACTTTCCACCATATAGATAGTGAGGTAGATAAAATTAACTGGTGCATTTTAAGCCCTTGCAACATCCAGAAAAGCATTTTTTTTCTGAAGGATAAAATAAGAATATGTTTGCCAAAGAATTTGTTGGAAAGATACTCTCATAGACTATTCCTCTGAGTCTTAGTTCACACAGTGCATGACTGGACCATGTGACCATGTTCATGGATGTGTATTCTTATGGTTGTCACTCCTGTATCGTGATTGAATTGTATTTTCTCTCAGTGCTCCTGTATTCCAGATAACTATTTCCTCTTTCATCATAAATGCTCAAAATTCAGGAGAGAGAACTATTTACCAGTGTCCCCCCAGACCTAGTTTACTTTTTGCTCATGAGTAAAACCACTTCAAAAGAAAACTCATTTGGGGGAAAGTGATTCCTATTGGTCCCATCTCAATAAACCAAACAGTTTTCAAGATAAAAAAAAAAAAAAAAAAGAAAAGAACCACACCTGAAAATAACACTCTACAAGAAAAAGGAGCTTAAATTTTCCCGAATTATAGACATTCAAAAGTGGGCTTGGTTATTGCCATTCTAAGCTGGTTTGGCTTAAAAGGCTCGCTAGGCTTTTGCTTATGGATGTAAGCTTCAGTGGACTTGACTTGGACTCAGAATACAAAATCAGAAATCTCAGCAGGCTTGTGGAGTCTATGAATATAGACTAAGCAATTATCTATTGTCCTTTCTATCTAGGCTCTGAACATTTATATTGATTACCAATTATGTAATGAAGTGATATTACCTAATATGGATCCATAGTCATCTTCGCAAAATATGCTGACATTTATGTACTCTCTCTACTATTAAAACTTCACACAAATCCTTACATCACTCCCCTCCCCAGAGACTGGCTTTGTTTCCTCAGATTCCATCAGCAAGAGTATAGATGGATTTGTCCAGTGTTATGTCATGGCGAAGTGATAGAGCTGGTCTGGAGTCTTAGAGTTTCTGGTGCCGTAAGCTAAGTATTCCATGATCTTGACAAAAAGGCCATGTCATCTCTTTAACTAGGGTAGAGTGATTTGGAATTCTTATGACCGAATTTAGAGGAGCTCAGGTGAAAGGTAGGAGAGGCCTTAGAGAAGTGACTGATTTTCAGAGTCATTGGTGGTCTCCGGGGTCCTCTGGGCAGCAAGAGTGGCACAGTGAAAGGTGTCTGGGAAGACTTTGGAAACTGACCTGATTTACTTGGCTCTCATGGTTGGTTTGATGATGTATCACAGGTGAAAATGCCAGTGCTTAGACTTGGTTAGTACAGAGAGATTTGGGGGGTGGATCCGGATATGTTTTGAAGAGAGAATACCCTGATTTGGGGGGTGGATCCGGATATGTTTTGAAGAGAGAGTACCCTGATTTGGGGGGGTGGATCCGGATATGTTTTGAAGAGAGAGCACCCTGATTTGGGGGGTGGATCTGCATATGTTTTGAAGAGAGAGTACCCTGATTTGGGGGGTGGATCTGGATATGTTTTGAAGAGAGAGTACCCTGATTTAGGGGATGGATCCAGATATGTTTTGAAGAGAGAATACCCTGATTTGGGGGGTGGATCCAGATATGTTATGAAGAGAGAGTACCCTGATTTGGGGGGTGGATCCGGATATGTTTTGAAGAGAAAGTATCCTGATTTGGGGGGTGGATCCGGTTATGTTTTGAAGAGAGAGTACCCTGATTTGGGGTGTGGATCCGGATATGTTTTGAAGAGAGAGTACCCTGATTTGGGGGGTAGATCCGGATATGTTTTGAAGAGAGAGTACCCTGATTTAGGGGGTGGATCCAGATATGTTTTGAAGAGAGAGTACCCTGATTTGGGGGGTGGATCAGGATATATTTTGAAGAGAGAGTACCCTGATTTGGGGGGTGGATCCAGATATGTTTTGAAGAGAGAGTACCCTGATTTGGGGGGTGGATCTGGATATGTTTTGAAGAGAGAGTACCCTGATTTAGGGGGTGGATCAGGATATGTTTTGAAGAGAGAGTACCCTGATTTAGGGGGTGGATCAGGATATGTTTTGAAGAGAGAGTACCCTGATTTGGGGGGTGGATCAGGATATATTTTGAAGAGAGAGTACCCTGATTTGGTACGAGTTTACTTTTACCATCACTCATCTTAAATGTTCTGACTTCTACTCAGGGTTGATTGTATCATCTTCCAGGCCTGAAACATGTTGTTGACGTGTATGTGATAATTCCTGCCGTTGTCAGACTTCACTATTTTTATGGACTTTGTCTGCCTGATGTGTTATGTGTACTTTGAGAACTGGTTGATTTTATTTTTTTAGTGCTTTGGGCAAATTAAGATCTTAAGTCTTTGTTGCACCAAGCTATTTTCAGCCATTCTTTCTTACTCTGTTATTTAGTAAGTTATTAATGTTTTTGGTGTGTGTCTGTGTGTGGTATGTTGTTTTGACATTGGCACAGTGGCTGCACCTGAATCTACTGCTGGTTCAGCTACTGACTGAGGCTCCATAATCACTGCCCAGCTGCTCAGGCTGGGGCCCAGGCCTGGCTGGACTTCAGCATCCTAACAGAACCACCTCTGCCTGCAGCCAAATGTAGTTTTTAATTAAGTCTATATCGTTCTGTTTTACCAATAAAGACTCAGGAGTCAGATACTGGGATGAAAGCCTGCTGAGGTTAGCTCAGAGAGGCCAAGAAGCAACCAGCTGACCTTCCTCCTTAGCCAGCGACCCAACAAGAAAGAGTCTCTTCTGCTGTCCCCAACCAAAAACCGCCAAACTCAGAGTCCCTCCCTACTACTTCCTGTGCATTTTTCTATCCCTTCTCTGAACTCCCCCTAACTATGGCTTCTTCCTGTCAACTAGTTGCTGGCTCTGCCTCCTGACCCGAGGTTTTATTTAATTAATGCAAACTCGGGGTTCACAATGTGATCAAATAGCCCACAACAGTTGTACATGAGTGCGCATGTATCTCTGTGTGTGATCATGTGTGCAGATGTGTATGCACATGTGTTCTTGTGTGTATGGAGGCCTGAGGTCAGGTGTCATTCTCAACTGCTGCCCACACAAGTGGTCATTCTTGACCACTGACTGTCTGCAGATTCTCTCAGTCTGTTTGGTTGTTTCTGCTCATTTCTGTTTTTCCCTATTAGCTCACATGTCTGCCATCTCTTTGCAACAACTGGGTAGTGACTATTATAATTTGGCTTTGTTTTTCTTCTAGTTTCTCTAATCCATACTTTCAAATGTTGCTGTTGTAATGTCACTGTTTTCCAGTGGCTGGCCCCAGTCCACTGAATCAAGCGTCACTAAGGGCTAGTCCATTCTCACCTGAGCCTGTCCTTCTGCAGAGTTAGGAGAGGAATTGTCTATAGCTGTGACCTCTCTGTGGGTTTAAAAAGATCTAAGAAACATGGAGAGAATTTAAAAAATGACTTAAAGTAATAGTCACCTGCTCTACCATGTGACTCAGCCTGTAAGTTCTATCGAAATTGAGAGACAAAGATTATTGAGACTTTGGGTCATCTGACGTTGTTATTGTTTAAGTCCCGAATTGTTTATTCATGTAATTCAGACCAAGTAGCTCCCTGTTTTTGTAACACAGCTTAAAATTTAGACTTACAGCCTCGGCTTTGTCATTGTGGGAGTATTGCTCATGCTGGGAGATTCAGGTCTCACATATCCTTGCTTAAATATCGTTAAGTCCTTTGCCAGCACTGTGAAAGTATGTCCTTAGAGTGTTTTCTTCCGGGCAGAGTTTGCTGTGAGCACTTGGTCTAAAGTCATATTGGATTAATATGAGGAGAAGTAGAGTTTGGCAGATTTATAACATTTAAGTATGTATTGTAAAACTTAGGTTTCATCCAAGGGATGGCCCAGCTTAAGCACAACTTATATGTGTAGTTTGTCAGTTAAATAGTAGCGTAAATTCAGAAAGTGTTAATTATGTGACTGGCTAGATTTTCCTCTATGTTTAGTTGCTCCATTTTGGCCTATATTTTACCTTTAGGATGATCTTCTGGGTAAACAATTGTAGATGTACAAAATAGGAAAAATTCAGAAGCCCTGAGGTAATACTTTTAATTTTCTATGTCTTTCTGGTAATGGAAGAAGTATATTGGAAGGTTGTGAATTTTAATTAATGGGTTGTTTATTCTTTGCTGATTAACTAATTATCTGATTATTCTTTGGGACAGCTTATTTTTATTACCATGACATGTCTGCCTTTCTTACCAATAATCAATTCCTATCTATTTAAAGTCTATAAAGAGGACTATGTTTAAACTTCAGTTTAGGAATTTTTACTTTATTTTTACATTCTTGAGTGAAGTGAATAAATTTGTTTTTATACACATGAGTTCATTTCCTCACTCCCATACTCATTCCAGTTTCTAAGGGCCTTCTGATTTATAGGCTCTCAAAAAATTTTCCCTTCCAATTTAAATTGCAGTAATTAGCTTCTTCCTAATTTGGAACTTCAGTCTGAAAGCAGTTGTGTTTGGTTTGGAATTAGACCCGGCATCTCACTGAGTGAGGTCACCAGGCTCAAGCCTCGATGATACAGGAGCAGGCCCCGAGCAGCATCCTTGGCACACTGGGGAAACAGAAAACAACTTTGCTACTTGGGTTGAGTCGCCTTAGCAGTCTTGAACTGCAGCTATGTTCTGGCTTACCAATCCCAATTTAAGTAACTGGACTCTGAACCTGCGTTGGATGTGATTAGAGAGTTTATGTATATGTTTAAGAAGACGGACACAATCTGTGAACAGCTGTAAAGGCTGTAGAGTTTGTTAAGTTGTATGTAGACAAATTTCTAGTGGGAAATGATTCCCTAAAAATTCCAGTTCACTTACACATGAAAGTAGTCTGGCTTTTTCTTCCCATTTTCTGTAATTTCCTGGCAAGAATAGTAAACATTTTCTTGCAAAGCAGGGACTCTAAAGGCTAGAAGCAGTCAGTGTTTTATCAGTTAGAGCAGGCTGTCACAAAGCTCAGTAAACAAACAGACACGTCTGTGTACACACTTGGAGAAGCAGCTGGAGCCAACAGAGGTAATTTCCTTCAGACAGTATTCTAGTGAGTGTCAACTTCGTGTGTTGTAATGGGCATGATGAATGGTTTGGCCTACATTTTCTTTATCAAAACACTTCAGGGAAGTGTGTGCTTTTAGTGTATAATAATAGGCTGAACAGAAAGAGACAGAGAAAGAGAGGGAGAGAGATTAATTTGGTATATAGATTCTGCTATATAAATTATAATAAGAATGACTCTACTAATTTAATCTTAAATTATTCAGTATCACCTTATCATGGTTTCTTAGATAAATTATGAACTTGAGGGGAGGGCAGCATATTTTGTGGAATCTGTAAGGTAAAAATAGTTGTACATTTAAAAAATCCTTGTGACAAATAAAATCCAAGAGGAATAAGCCAAAAAGACTACATAGAGGATAAGCCAGGCATGTTGTTGGTGCAAACCTTTAATCCCAGCACTTGGGAGGCAGAGATAGGTGAGTTCAGAGCCAGCCTGGTCTACAGAGCTAGTTCCTAGACAGCCAAGGCTATACAGGGAAACCCTGTCGCAGGGAAAAACAAAACAAAACAAAAACAAGAAAACAAAAGAAAGAAAAATGAAATAGTGGCCCACGCCTTTAATCCCAGCACTCGGGAGGCAGAGGCAGGCGGATCTCTGTGAGTTCGAGGCCAGCTTGGTCTCCAAAGCGAATTCCAGGAAAGGCGCAAAGCTACACAGAGAAACCCTGTCTCGAAAAACCAAAAAAAATAAATAAAATAAATAAATAAATAAATAAATAAATAAATAAATAAATAAAAAAGTAAAATAGTATATGGAAGAAATCTAAAGCCGAAATTATTTTTTGTTTGTCATTTAAGAAAATTCCCCCTCCCTCATTCTAATGCTATCATACATTTTTCGTTTTTTGGTGGTTCATAAGTGTATATATATATATATATATATTTGATAGTGAAAGTGTGGAATCTAGTGTGAAGCTCTACTCATTCAGAATGCTGTTCTAACTGTAATGAAGTTCATTGAGATGTGTAGATTTTGGCCCTGGTTAATTTCAGTGTTTGATGTTTTCTATTTGCAAGCTTTTTATTATAAAGTTTATAAAAATAAAAATTAAAAAGAAACACTTGAAAGTTTCTGTTTTTTATTAGTAATAGTCACAAATATGATTAAATGATGAAGAATACAAAATATGTCATTAATAAAGCAAGGTGAAAATATGTTTTCATAGTGTCAATGTTAGGGTGACATTTCTTGTTAGCGTTTTATGTTTCTTATTTGTATGTGGCATAGAGAATTGAGGTAATAATAGTGTCCTTACAGGTTTCATAGCTTTACATCTCGGCTTTTGTGTGTCTTATACATGAGGAACAGTGTCTATTAACTGAGTTGTTGAAATGACTCCTCCCTCTTTCATACATACATGACCGCATACAAATAAACGTTTTAAAAAAGCTTAAGAATTTCTTCATGAAGTGATCCAAATGATTAAGTTGTGAATATTATTTTACTTGACAGCAGTCTTGGACTGACTTATGAAACTTTCGTAATGAATTAATCCTTTGTCCTTTTATGAATGTCTTCAGTGATAGTTTTACTTCACGGCTGTCCTTTCCTTTGTTGGTATTCAATTCAAACTGCTGATTGTGTAGGTTAGTAATTTGGGTTATACTGCAGTTTCCATTATCATTAAGCTATTTTGTCAGAGACACAGTTGACTCTTCCCTCCCCACACCACTGTCAGTTGATGGAGACATGTTACTTTGTATGAATGATTGCTAGGAATATTTAAAAGCTTATTTGTTCATTTTTTCATTTGTTGAGTCTGGTAAATTTGGAGATTTACCCATTTAGGAGCAAGTTGTTTGGAGTTTTTCCAGTCTTCTTTTAAAACTAAATGTTGTATTTTAGGCATGGGCTGAATGAAGTAACTTCCATCCTGCTACATTTGTGGCACATTTACACCTGTATCTTCTTGTCTTTGTATGTAACACAGTGCAGCATACACCATCAAGGAAACAGTATTCATGTTATCTTGTATAGACGCAAGTGAATCATCTAAAACACTTTTAGAATATTTAAGTGGTATTTCTAATTACAAAGTTAAGACTATTCTATAAAAGCCATCTGTATTAGGGGGAAAGGAAAGAAATTCATATAATCAAAACTTGCTAGCTGAGACTCACATTTTACTTTATTTTCTTTACTTTGGGTATCTAAGATAGAGATCTGTGCCCTTTAAATGTGGGGGAGCCAGGCAGGAGGGAGACACAAGCCTGAGATCTCAGCACTCAAGAGGCAGAGGCAGGCCTCTCCTGAGCTCAAGGTCAGCTGGGGCTACAGGGTGAAGTTTCGTCTCAAAACAAATCATAACAAAATAAATAGAAGTAAAGGAAAATGAGCTCCTGACAGTGACTAGCATACATAATTCAGAAGCACACAATTCATGCAAGAGTGAATTCCTTGAGAACAAGCATATCTTCTCTGAGTGATGGAAGCTGGAGAGGCAGGTACTTGGTGAGGAGGGTGAGTGTGCAGACCATGAACACACTCCTGAGATGACTGTGTATTGATCTGAATGTAAGGTGTAGCATCTACTGAGTTTTACATTTAACACTTGTGTTATCCTTTAATTAGAAGAATGAATAGGAAGGACAAACTTCAAAAATTAAAACAAAGAATGAATATTTGTGAAAGGATATCTGTATTTCGATACTGAGTTGACACTGCTCATTCATTTCTTTGAAGGAATCCAATCCTAACCACTAGCCCTCCATGGACACTACATTTTTTTTGAGAGATGACGTGAGGGTCAGTTTTTGTCAGTTTGATACAAATGAGTCACCTGAGAGGAAGGAGCCCAACTGAGAACATGCCTCCATCAGGCTGGCATGTGAGCATATTTATGTGGCATTTTCTTGATGGTTGATTGGTGTGGGGACAACTGTGGGTGATGTTACCCTTGGGCGGGTGGTCCTGGGTTGTGTGAGAAAGCAAGTTAAGCAAGCCATAGAGAGCAAGCCAGTAAGCAACAGTTCTCCATGGCCTCTGCTTCAGTTCCTGCCTCCATTTTCCCGCCTTGAGTTCCTGCCCTGGCTTCCCTCAGTGATGGAGTGTGACCTGGTAGCTATAAGATCAGATAAGCACATTTCTTCTCCTAAGAGCTTTTGGTCAGGGTTTTCTCACAGCATCAGAAGCCAAACTAGGCCAAATGGCGTGGCCAAGTGGTAAAGAGCAGGGGCTCTGGGGAGCCTGGCAGATCACTGGGCTGCTGTCTCCTTAATCTTAGACTCCTTTCTTAGTCACTCAATGATTTGCTCATCTGTGGAGTGGCTGGGTTTTCCTCTTGCTAAAAATAGCACGCATGCATGGTGTTATTGTTAAAAGTAGTTCAGTATATGAAAATGCTCAGCATGTCATCAGCCCAGAAACTGAACTCTTGTTCATCAAACTGTTTTCAGTCACTCATTAAAGACACATTTATTGAACGTCCACTCAAACGCAAAGATGAGTGAGTATTTACGAGAAGAAAGAGATCTCTTCTGTCCAGTGCAGCCTTGGTAGAGGGGATGCAGTGTGATGTGTGGCAGTGTTTGAAGAGGAACAAGAACGGGTTTTTTTCCTCTCCAGAGTCTATACATGCAGGGCCAGCTCTCTACTGCTGACCTACATCCCAGCCCCAAGTAGGGAGTTTTTTCTCAGCCTTAAACAATTATTTCACTTTTGGGTGATACCATTTATAACTCTAAAAATTCTTTATTTTATAGACATTTAAAAATTCTTCAGCATAATCTATCCTCTTTTTGCATCCTTGCATTATTTTATGGTCTGGCAAGTCTCATTTTCTATCTTCAGTCATCGCTTTGGCCTGTCTTCGGCATTTCTGTGTTTCTAGCAGCTACTCAGCACTCTTCTCTCAGAATGCTTTATGGAGTGACTGAGTGACAGGGAGCCAGGCTGAAGAAAACACTTAGATGTCAGCCGCTGCTGCCCTCTCTTTAAAGTTTATTTTAGTCACAGTTCTCTTACAGTATTTTAAATATTCATTCATCCATGTGGAAGACACACATGGCGCGGCACATGTGTGGAGACCGGAGGACAAGCGGCAGGAGCCCGTTTGTTCTCTCTCTACCACGTGGGCTCAAAGGGTTGAACACAGCTAGTTGGTGGCAAGAGCCCTTACCTGCTGGGCCATCTCACCACCCCTGCTCTTGAAAGGTTTTTAAAAGGCATAAATTGGTAGAAAAATATTCGTGTGAGGGTGAAATAAACCAAATGCCAGTATAGTTCACTGTGTGATCAGTCAGGACAATTTCCTGGGGGTTATGTGGTGATGAGAAGCCACAGTGAGGAGCATTTTCCACTTTCCAGGATATGAATATTCGACATGGACAATTCAGGTCATTGGCATGATGTCACCGAATATGTAGTGTGAAGAGGTGTGCAGCAGAACACTGTTATATACTGTTCCCATCAAACAGATGCAGCTGGTGTAAACGCCCACCAGCAAAGTAAGAGGAAAGCAGAGTTGCATGAGAAATAAGTGATGAGTTTATTATCTTTGATATCATTTATATAATTGTGCGTTTACAGAATTTTATTTTTACTGTTGTCTGTATTTAACAATTAATTTAGAAAAGTTTGAAATAGTAATCATGAACCCAGTATAGCTAACTACCTTCATCTCTGTGTGACTGGGTAGTAATTTCAGTACTAGCAATTCTACTAAGGAAATCACCTACACATTGTATAAAGCACAAAGAGATTCCAGATGGCGTTATTAATAACAGCCAAGAAACTGGAAGCAACCCAATTATTTAAAGTGAATTGTGGTTAAACAAATTCATTGGAATGCTCCCTATAATTAGAAGTGACTTCTTTGAAGTAACAACAGGAAAATGCCATAAGTTTAAATGACAATGAAAAAAATAAAAAAGAATGTTGAATATCTGCTTCATATAGAATGGCAGCATTTTACATAAACATGTTAATAGCAGAAGTAAATGTTAGTGTTTAAAGATCGTAAGAACATGGCTTTATCCTCTTTATTGTCATCTAAATTTCCAATAATTAGTGTTCCTCATATGTATGATATAAATAATATCATCTTTTAATCATAAAATGAAATTCTAATATCCCTAGATTTTTGCTGCATTTAAGGATATTATAAAAAATATATTTTAATTTTAGAAATTAATTATTTTAATCTAACAGCCAGGAAAATATACACAAACTGAGTTGACATTTTAATAGATTAATGTCCAATTCCTTTTCCATAGATTATAGATTTCCATGAGGGATTTGGAATTTCTATAGAAATGCTACTTAATTTTTTAAAAGTTCGTAAGTGCTATTTTAAAACTGTATTGTAACTAAATAGTTAGTTGTCACTTAAGAAAATTGAAGGTGTGTGTGGTTCTAAAACAGCCTGGGTCCTGTGAATTCTACATCCCTGTCTAATCTGTGTGTGGCTAAAATTTTATTTGCATTTATAGCTTGTCTCAGTTCATGAAGGAATTTCTTAGATCTTTTCAAATTATCTTCAAATACAGATAATCTAATTTCACACACTTCTAGAAAATAGTTTTCACTATGCTCTCTGTCCTTTTTAGTCAATAACGGGTTAATTTTGGCAGACGAGCTTAGCTTCTGTCTAATTTTCCCCTTCAAGATTAAGATGTGATGAAACAAATCCCCGTAGCACATGGCGTAGAAGGAAATGCCTTCTTGATGACTTAGTAAAGGCCCTAATTTAAACGTCAGAGCAAGCCCCTGAAAGCTTTTCTTCATCCCAAAGTTGGAATATCTCTTCCACTTTATTGACTTGCTGTGGACAGGTTTCAACAGGGATTTGGTTTTAAAAGTAATTCTTAGGGTTTTTATAGAGAAGAAACAGAAGCGTTCCGTGATCTCCTGAGTTCAGTGTTCTTCCCTCCTGGGAACTCTGTCGCTTTTTCTTTTTTCTTTTTTTTTTCATGTACTGCTATTAATTTTTAGAATCATTCAACTTTTTGTTTGTCTTGATGATGATCTCTTCCTGACGCACGGTCATCTTTTTGAGAGACTTGTATGTCAGGTGGACAATACGAATAGTACTTTGGATTTTATTTACTAATATGCAAGGATCCAAAGTTTGGTCTATTCAGTTACCAGCTGTGAGAGATTCTGGATAATTATTTGGGCCTTAGACACATCTCTGAAATTAAGATAATTTCCCCTAGTTTGCTGAATCACTGAGAGGCCTGTAGATAAAACATGTACTAGTCCTGGCATATATGAGTATTTTGTAAAGGGCTAGTTAATTATCAGTCTTTTGTTTATAGTTGAGTGAATAATTGTTTGGGGGCAAAGTTTTATTTCCAAACTAGCCTTTAAACACACACACACACACACACACACACACACACACACACACACGCATGCATCTACACACACGCATCTACACACATGCAGGCACACACGCATGCATGTACACAGACTCTTACACACACACTGTCTTGATCAGAACAGTTTAGAGGGTTGGCTCCAGACTGTCAAGGAGCCTTGCAAGGAAACTGAGAAGAAGTGAAGAGAGGTAAGAGAAAACCTGACGGTGGAGTGACAGGTTTTGAAATGTGGTAATGGTTGGCATGGCCGATCCCATAGTGAAGTCAAATAAGGAAAAGGTTGAAAAATTGGTCATCTTTGGATCTGATCATTTTACTGACTTCTGTTAGCATGGTTTTTATAATCATGTTGTGTATGTAGAGTATGCACGTGTGCATGTCTCTGGATGTACTTGTCTGTGGAGGCCAGAGGTTGATGTCAGGTGTCTTTTCCTATCACTGTCCACATTTTTTTTTAAAATGAGACTGCCTGTTACTGAACCCAGAGCTTGAAGATATGTCTAGACCTAGATCAGCTGGCCAGGAAAGCCCTGGGGTCTTGTCCTGTCCCCACCTCCCCAGTGCTAGGGTTACAGTTGTACACCACTGTGCACATTTACAGCTTTTACGTATGTGCTGGGGATCTGAACTCAGGTCCTCATGCTTGAGTGGCAAGCATTTTACTGACTGATCCATTTCCCTAGCTTAGGTTTTTGTAAGCTTGTTGATAAAGTAAAGGGATGTAGCACATGCTTGGA
The DNA here is from genome assembly GCF_949786415.1 of Peromyscus eremicus. Classification (NCBI taxonomy): domain Eukaryota; kingdom Metazoa; phylum Chordata; class Mammalia; order Rodentia; family Cricetidae; genus Peromyscus; species Peromyscus eremicus. Next base: position 77,375,169 of record NC_081430.1, read on the forward strand.
AAGAAAATGATTTAGGAGGCACTAGCATCAATTAATATTAGGACAATTGTATATAACAAAAATGAGACAATCATATTATTGCTTCCTTGGCCTTAGAGTTTTACATTGTGGTTCAAGATGGTGGCTAGAACGTCGTCTATCTCCTCAGTATTACTCCTAGCAGAAAGAGAAGGACCAGAGAGTGCCTCCTGCTTTTCAGAACTTTCTTGGAAATTGTACACAGCACTTGTCTTTGGCTAAAATTTGTCACATGGTAACAACTAACTTACAATTTAGGGGTCTTGATTGGATGCATTTTCTCTGCCAGTTAGAATTAAAAGGCAGGGAAATTTTCTAGTACAACAGGTAGTGATGGGGGAAATCTCAGACACAGTAGATAGCAGAAGACCAAGAGAATCAGCCAGTCAAGAAAGGCTTTTATTAGAGGTGAAGAAGCACACACAACAAGGCACAAACAGAGAAAGACCCTCCACAAAGCAGAAGGAGACTCAGGAAGCCTCTCCTGTAGATGGGGCTTTAAGGGTCTTTGTAGCTGATGGTATCTTCTTCCCCCAACTTAGGGTTGACCAGTTGGAACAAAAACAGAGAGGCTGATAGGTCCACATATTTGGGGAAACATGTCTGCCTATCAGGGACTCTGTCTAACTCCTAGTCTCTTGTAACTACTAACGATCAGGAAATACTATCTTTAGGGGATTCTCATAACTGGGAAGAAGGGGGAAACTGGGCCCCAACCAACAGTAATTTATGTTGCAGTAATCTCTCTTTTTATTCTTCTCTCATATATTTGGTACAGATTGCAGTTTCTCCTCACTCCCCTCCCCCCAGTCTCCCCTCCTCCTCCTCCACATTCCCCTCACCCCTATAAAAGAGCAGGCCTCTCAGGGACGTTAACCAAACATAGCATAACAAGCCACAATAAGACCAAATAGGCATGTACCATCACATGAAAGCTGGATGAGACAACATAGTAGGAGGAAGAGAGTCCTATCACAGGCAAGAGTCAGCTACAGTTCCCACCCCCCTTGTTAAGAACCCCACGAGAACACCAAGCTATGCAGCCACAACATATATGCAGAGGACCTAGGTTGGACTCCTACAGGCTCCCTGTTTTCTGAGAGCCCCCATGAGTCCGTTAGTTGATTTTGTGGGCTGTGTTCTCATGGTGTCCCTGACCCCTCTGGTTCCTCTGATTCTTCCTTCTTCCTCCACAGAACTCCCAGAGCTCTGCCTAGTGTTTGGCTGTGGGAATCTGCATCTTCTCCCATCAACTGGATGAAGTCTCTCTGGTCTGTCTCTTTGATGATGAGCAGTAATCTCTTTTATGGTGTAATAGTATTTATTAGCAATTGGTGTGGCTTTTTTCTATTCTATAAACAAATAGAAACATTGAAGTGCTTGAAATCATTCATAAACTTTCTAGTCCAATTCTAAGTAAGATAATGAATGTGGCTCCTAATCTTCTTTCTCTTTTTCAATTTTCAAACTGCCAGTGTCTAAAAAGTTATTTAAAATTAGAAATTTACACTGGGAACATATTTTCTTTTAGGAAAAACTAATCAAGAAATATAGAGGAATAAAAAGTAGGGGAAAAATACCTAAATTGAACTGTCCATTGTTATCATTTTTGGTGAGCATCTTTTTGTATTTCATATTCATAGTATGAAATTCGTACTGGAGATGGATAATGGTGGTGGTTACACAACCATGTAACTGTATTCCATGTCACTGAACTGTACTCTTGAGAGGGTTTAAAATAATATATTTTATGTATTTTGAATTATAATAAGAACCAGGCTGGCCACACAGCTCAGTGATAGGTTGTTTGCCTTGCACGTGCAGGGCCTTCGGCCCAGTCACCAGCACCATAGAAGACCAAACAAAACCATGGATTGATTACAAAAACGATACCATACTCAGCATATTGTATTATCTTGTACTGTGCCTTTTGTGTTCAATAATGAGAAGAGAACACCTTTGCATGTGAATAAAAACAATGTGTAGCATGGTTTTGTAGCTGAGTATTTACTTTAAGTTTTGGGTGGACCACCTTCATTGAGGAGATGTTGAAAAATAAAAAGGAGCATTAGCCTTGTCCTTTTAACATAGATTTACAGAGAGCTTTGTAATGAGTGGAGAAGGCTTAGGACATAACCAGATGTGGCAACAGGAACTTGCTTGGGTCCTTAAATGGTGTCTGCTTGTTCAGTCACCTCTAAATAAATCTCTGCTCAGCAGAGGTCAACGTGGTACTTTCTATTACTTTAATTGTTTATTTTTTTTTATATATAAAGGGTGGGTTTTTTTTTTTTCTCTCAGACTCAGTTTTCTTGGATTTCTTTCCAACTAAGCTACTGTGATGTTAGAAGAACCAGGGTGGGAGAGAAGCATACATGGGCATCACAGTTGGAGAAGCAGTTCCTAGGCACAAGCATTGGATGTCAACTGAAGCAGGCACAGCTCCAGTCTTGGCATTGGCAAGGACTTTCAGAATCGTCCTCCCTAGGTTGAGGTCTGGCTGTCCCCTGAAATACTGATTTCCTCCAGCTACTCTGAGGGGATGGCTGCTGTCTTCTGTGTTCTTAATTAGTGTCATGGGCCTTCATCCTCCCAAATCCTCCCTGCCACTTTCAGATCATCACTTCCCCCCACTGCTGGAGACGCTCTGTTTGAGGACGCGTTTGCAGCCCAGCTAAACTAGCAGCTACTTCTCTCCCAGCAGTCCTTAACAGTGGACCTCTAACTCAGCAACTCCTCTGCCCTCTGCCTTCTTGCACCTTCGTTCTCCCATGACTCTTCCAATACCCTTTGTATCTTTTTTCTTTAAAAAAAAAAAAAAAACAAAAACCACATCTTTCCAGGAAACTTAGAGATCACAGCCACATGCAGAAGCAGAGAGTGGGAACTGGAAGTGCAGCAAGGCTGTAACTCTCCAAGCCCACCCTGAGTGGTGTACTTCCTCCAGCAAGGCTCCACCCACTACCTCCCCCAAGAGCACCACCAACTAGGGACCGATTGTGAGCCTATGGAAGACATTTCTCACTTGATCCAGTAGGCAAGGGCTCACAAAGATTTGCAAAAGAAGCAAGATAACTTCATTTAGAGCAAGACAATACATTTTATGGACTATCCCTCTAGAAAATGGCTACAGTTGACAGCAGGTCACATGAGGGGAACTCACAGGCCCAGGTTGCACCTTGGGGTCTCTTTTTATTGGGTCTAAAGGAAGGTGGGGCCGGTTACTAAGGGGTGTAGTTCAGGTAGTTCTCTACTGTGATTGACAGATTAGGTCATATATAGATGTTTCCTAGTGCACATGTCTCTTCGTATAATGTATTTGATTTTAGAAATATGCACACACAGCTATGCATAGGCATAAGATGGTAAATAGGGGATTCTCCTTAAAACTTTTCTAGATATTTTGCTTTGCAGCACATCATCCAAAACCAGTTCAGACCAGGTCGGCCCTTCTGTTCTTCATATCTGAATACATTGGGCACACACTTAAATAGAAACTGTCATAAATTTGATTGCTACTAGGAGTGGAGAAACCCCTGTTCAGAGATGGGAGTATGTGTAGCCTGATGCAGGCTGGGGCTGAGGTTTTTAGCTTGCTAGGTCTATTGTTTGGAGAGGGACATGTGTGCATAGAACACACAGGTGAAGGAGCTGGGTGGCAAGTGCATTGTTACAAGAGGATGTATTATATGTATATTTATAATCCAAACTCAAATAGGGTCCTAAGCTAAGTCATCTCCTACTCATGCCTGCCTCAGACAGATGGAACTGCCTCCTGCAAATTGTCATCTGACCTCCACAAGCCCATCATCTCACATGCAGGCCCCAACATGTACACACACACACACACACACACACACACACACACACACACACACGAACATGTTTAATTAAATAAATGTAACTAAAATTTAAAAAAAAATCTTTGATACCTTTTCCTTCTCTGACACATTCCTCTTTCTGTCCTCCACCGCCTCTTCATCCTGCATGCTTTTGCCTGTGAACGTGTGGGCTCGTTTCCCTTTCTGACCGTGACTTCATCTTTCCAGCGTATGCAGCAGCTCTTTATCCTGAAGGGACCTTGTGATTTCTGCAGAGTAAGTTCCGTGCGACCCTCCCCGCCCTGCTTTATGTGTCACAGGCAGCATCTCTGACTTCTCTCTTGCCGAATATAACTCTTGTGTCCTGTTATCGGTTATATCTGTCTGGTAAGTTCCTAGCAGTGGAGGACAGAGATTTTTCTGCACTTGCTCCTGAGCTGCTCAGTTCATTGAAGAAAACAATAGTGGGAGATTCATGGTCTTGTATGTACATGGACACCCACCTCATCTAGCCCCTCAGTGTTAATCAGCTTTCATTAATAATTCTCGTCATGTCTCCATGACAACGTGTTTCTGATGGACTTCCGCCAGTCCCAGCTGTGTCTGCTTCCTCACACATACCTTTCCCATAACACCTTGTGTAAAACAGTTTTCCCTGGATGCTCAGTCTTATTGCCCATTTCCTTTTTCCTTTTCCCCCGTATCATACAGGAAAATTATGTGTTTAACTGTTCATTCTAGATGTTTCTCTACAAAAAAAGATCATGGGAAAGGAACCTTTCCCCTCCCTCCCTCCTTCCCTTTCATCCCTCCTTCCATCTTCCCTCTTTTCCTCCCTCTCTCTCCCCTTCTTTCTTTTCTTCCTGTTTTCATTCCTGGTATAACCCAGTCCTTAGCATGGTACCCATTGTGTAGTAGGTACTCCAAAAGCATTTGTTCAATGAATGAATGAACTTCAATCTTCTGAACATCTCACATGACAATTTTGTTTTGATGGTCAGCAAGCTACTAAGTCTATGTCAGTGGAAAGACAGGAAATCGTCAGATCGAAAACTCCTTCATCTACTGTCAGATCTACAAATCTTCACATGGGTATTTTTCTTTAATTCTTTCTTTTCTTTTCCTTTTTTTTTTTTTGTGCATGTGTATGTGTTTTGTTTTTTAGACAGGGGTTTTCTGTGTACCCTGGCTGTCCCAGAACTTGCTCTGTAGACCAGGCTGGTTTTGAACTCAGACATCAGTGTGCCTCTGCCTCCCAAGTCCTGGGATTAAAGGTATGTGCCACCGTGCTCAGTCCCCACTTTGGTTTTAGTTTAAGGTCTGCTATTATGAAATATTGGACAAGGCATATAAGATCTCTTAGCCTCCGTTTCTTTGTGTGTAGATGAAGATAATAATGCCTGTATCAGGGGTTGATGTGAATATTAAAAGTGATAAAATGGATTCTGGGAGATGGCTCAGTGCTTAAGAGCATTGACTACTCTTCCAAAGGACTCAGGTTTGGTTCCCAGCACCCACATGGGGGCCCAAAGATATCCGTAACTACAGTTCCAGGATCTCTGACAGCAACAGACATGCAAATGGTGCATGGATACATACATACAGGCAAAACAGAGTACGAACTTTTAGAAAAATATAAACAGTGATAAAACACATGAAAGCAGTAACTCTGTGGCTGGTTCGTTGAAAGATTTTCTCCTATGACCACCCTTCTTTGTATTGTGACCCCACCTTATTCTTTCACACTAAGAAAATTTGTCTTACTCACCTGGGGACTTATCTCTCTTGTAACTTAGCACCGCTACCCCGAGCTCTTTATGTCCTATTCACTTTGGAGTCCACTTCTGTCTGGCTTTGGAGGCATTCCAAAATTTATCCTTAATCTAATTACTTTCCCCCCCTCCCCCTTTAAGCCTGTTCTGCCTCCCATGACCTCAGCGGGTCCAGGTCAGAAGCCTGTGTCTTTTTTCTTTTGGCCTCCCTACATTCCATTATCAAACAAACTTCTGATAATGTGATCTTCAGGTAGTTCCCAACATTTCCCCCATCTCCTTTTTGGTTACCATCATTCCAGTCCAAGGCCCTATCGCCTCCACAGCGTTGGGGCAGTAGCCTTCTGCCATTCATCCCATTGCTAAACTATTCCATTACATTGTATGATATTCTCAAAAACGCAAAGCTGACCATGTTGGGTCTCCTTTTTCTGTTCTAAAGGCAGAGCATCTTGACTGGGTCCCATTCATCTCTTAGCTGTCTTCCTGTTGCCCTGTCCATGCCTTTGTTCCATCGGCTCTACGTCCTTGTCATTCTGTCCAGCTGTCGGTTGCCCTGTCCATGCCTTTGTTCCATCGGCTCTATGTCCTTGTCATTCCGTCCAGCTGTCGGTTGCCTATGAGCTGTCTACACAAAGCTCCTTTGCATCATTCACTGTCCATGTGTTTTGATTTTTACCCAGATTCTCATATCAGCCTAAACTTGATTTTCTCAAGTGACTTTCTTACAAGCTGCTCTCTCATGGCTAGCCCATACTACCTTACCATCACAGCATTTGTTGACTGTATATTGTTTGTCTCTTCCCAAGATCCTGGAGAGCAGAGGCTGTGTCCTTATTGGTTGTCAGTGTATCAGCTCTGTTCTCCAGAGTGGTACCTGGCTTTATAGTAAGACACAGTGTTAATGGTGACAAATTCTTTAGTCAGGAGACTATTATATAATCTACCTTATATAATAGCACATGTTAAGATTTAGAGCTACGTATGGTATCCTTGCATTTAGTTTTGAATATTTCTCTAAGCTTAAGTGTGAGAAAAATAATACTTCTTTTCAACACAGGCCCTTATTTTTCTATTTTCACACAGTCTTTCAAATCTTTTATGTTTGTTTCCATTCTGAATGACAGACACTGACACCTTTTTTCCTATTTGGACACTTTTGAGAGTAAAATGCCTTTTGATATTAATGTTTCTGCCAGCTTTTAGTCACCTTACTATATTTGGATGATATCTATATGGGTAATTTTGTGAAATTTTTCAATGAAGACTTTGAATTTCTGTTGTGCAGTCTTCAGTTCAGCATGTTCTCAAAGAGAATGAAACCACTAAGCTCTCAGATTCTCCAAGAAGCTGAGTAGAAAGCACTCGGGGGCTAGATCTAGGCAGTGGCCTGCTCTGATTTGGCCACCTCACTGCCTCTCCTACGAGCCTCTGTCCTTGTGGGGACTTAATGGGATTATGTCGCTAGCAATCCATGGAGTCTGCTTAGTGATCAAAGGAATTTATTTAGGGATTAACTCACAAGATAGATTATAGGAATTTATCACAGGATCCTGGAAGGGTGAGACATGGTTCAACGCTGTTCTGGTGAGGTAGTGAAGAGCTGCATACGGGCATCCCAGGTCTTAATGGTGTCCCCCCCCCTCAACAGTCACACCCCAGGGCCATGTACCTCAAGGTCATAGTCAAGTTTAAGTAACAGTTACCTGCTACCTCGGTACTTCAGGGCATGGCTCAAACAGCTACCCACTACATCTCCCCCTTTTGTCTGAATAAGAAAGTTCTGGGCTGGAGAGATGGCTCAGAGGTTAAAAGCACTGACTGCTCTTCCAGAGGTCCTGAATTCAATTCCCAGCAACCACATGGTGGCTTACAACCATCTGTAATGAGATCTGGTGCCCTCTTCTGGACTGCTGTCATACATGCTGTATACATAATAAATAAATCAATCTTTAAAAAAAACAAAACAAAACAAAAGCCGGGCGGTGGTGGCGCACGCCTTTAATCCCAGCACTTGGGAGACAGAGCCAGGCGGATCTCTGTGAGTTCGAGGCCAGCCTGGGCTACCAAGTGAGTTCCAGGAAAAGGCGCAAAGCTACACAGAGAAACCCTGTCTCGAAAAACCAAAAAAAAAAAAAAAAAAAAAAGAAAGTTCTAACCTAACGCAAAACTACATACAGTAGAAGTGATTATTGAGTATTGTCCTGGAGAAATAATGGGTAATGACCTAAGCAAAATGGAACTACAACCAACAAGAACAACATCAAACAATAGACATGTACTAAAATCCAGAGATGTCCAGAACATAGGTAAATGGTATGATAGAGAGATTATTCCAAAAGCTGCTCTATCCTGAAGAATCTGAATCTAGTACTTAATATGTTCTAGCTAAGATATGCAAAGATTGTAATTGTAATTATTAGTCTTCATCCTCATCAAAGACCTGAGAAGGAATAGAATAATAACTGAGAAAATGAGAAAATACACGCAAGCAATTTTCAAAAATCTTTTGAGAATAGACAGAAACAGTTGGCAGCCTGGACAGTCACCCAAAGTTTCTAAGCACTGTTGGGGAATCCAATTTGGCTACAGGCTTAGAATATCCGACAGACCATTTTCAGAAGCAGGAATTTTGAAAGACCATCTTACCCTGTCTTGGTAGAGTTCAGCAGTCAAATTTCCTTGTGTCCCACTTGTCCAGAAAGGACAGTATTCATACTGTCAGCAGTCGAGGTAAGGGCAGTTCTTTGCTCCTCGGGTCATTATACACCAGGAGGAAGACAAACTTCCAAATGCAGTGTCTTAAAAGCCCAACATTCTCTCGGGATCAGATTGGTGCTGCCAGGAGCAATCGTGTCTCATGTCAACAGAATTCTAAGTTATTTAAATGCCCTATTTTCTAGGTCTGTGAAGTGTTTGAAGATTACCTGTCCATCCGACCTATGTATCTGTAAATCTGGACAACCTAACTAACATAACTATAGAAATGACAAGCATGAGTGACTATAAATCTTTAAATTTTATCTGCCTAAATAACCTAAGGACTAAGCCTTCATGTAAACAAGGTAAACAGTCTGTAAACAAATGTACAGTAAAAGGACAATGACCTCAAAATTGTGACAATATACAAAATATCTTAAACAGAGGTAGAAATGTATAGTGCAATATGTAATATAACAACAATCCTAAATATGTATCAGTATACAAAATATCTTAAACAGAGGTAGAACATACATACAGTATGACAAATATGATTTTACGTTTGTATCAATATACAAGATATTTCTAATAGGGGTAGAAATATATGTACAATACAAGAAATATAGTTTTGTATTTGTCTTAATATATAAATTATCATAAATAGGAATATAAAAGTAGTTTACATTTGTATCAACATATAAGAATTCATAGCTGTGCAAATTATCTAAGGCTGATATTTTACTAAATTACTTTACTGGTACATACAATAATCTACCTTAATATCCTATACCTATTGATTCCCCTTTTTCCTTTTCTCAAGGATATTCCCAACCAACAAGGCACAGTAGTATCTGTCAGTCCAGGAATCTGCGGTGCCGCTGGTGCTTATACCAGCAAATCAAGCTGGCTGCTCACGGCGTCTGTGGGCGGGGATCCGTGGAAGCTGTCTGGGTTGGTAAAAGGCCACAAATGGCCAACCCATGCTCCCACATGGGGGAGTTGGGCGCCAGAAAATGGGATTATATCGCTAGCAACCCAGAGTCTGCTTAATGATCAAAGGAACTTATTTGGGGGTTAACTCACAAGACAAATTTGTTGCAGGATCCTGGAAGCATGAGGCAAGGTCCAATGTTGTCTCTGGCGAGCTCTGCCATGGTCTCTGTTCCAGCATCCGAAGCCACGAGGTAGCGAAGAGAGAGCTGCATATGTGCATCCCAGGTCTTAAGGGGCCCTCTCCCCCAGTGGCCATGCCCCAGGGGCATGTACCTCAAGGTTGTAGACAGGTGTAACAGTTACCTGCTACCTCACTAGGGGCAGTGCTTCAGGGCATGGCTCAAGCAGCTACCCGCTACAGGGACTGTTCAAGGGCGAACCTGTTGATGGATTAGCCATTCTTTTCTTCTTACTCACCACTGTTCTGGACTAGATTATGGGGCAGACTCATCCCTGACAGGGCACAGCTCTGGGATGACCTGGGTAATATACACTGTCTTCCCTTGTCTGTGGTGGTGGTTTCTGTGCATTCATTTACTCACGATCAATTGCAGTATTAAATATCAATGGAAAATTCAAGAAACAAATAATTCATAATTTATTAAAGATTAACATTTTTTATTTATGTGTCTATGTCTGTGTGAGTATATGCCACAGATATGCAGGAGATGATGCTGGATCCCTGGATCTGGAGCGGTTGTGAGGCACCCATTGTGGGTACTGAGAACCAAACTCAGGTCCTCTGGAAAAGCATTAAGCCCTTTGAACTGTGGGCTACCTCTCCAGCCCCTATAGTAAATTTTTAATAACACTTAGAGTATTGATACCATTGTTCTGTTTACTTGTTAGTTGTTAATCTCTCACTGTGCCTGGTCTGTAAATTAGATCATGATGGGTAGGGTGCATAGGAAGGAACACTGTAAATGTCAAGTTTATTACTCTCCTTAAGTAGCATCCTGGAACACACCCTCAATGGGAGGGATGGGGATTAAAGTAATTTAGCTGAGAAGCTTCTTTTTAGTCCTGGTGTGGTGGCACATTCCAGGATCTCTGGAAGTTCAAGGTTAGCCTTATCTACATAGTGAGCTCCAGGCTAGCCAGAGTTACACAGCAAGACCTTGTCTCAACAACAACACAACATAAAACGAAAAAGAAGCATTTTCTTTATTTTTGAACAATTGATGATAGAAAGTCATTTACTGATTGTGCTTGATTATGTTGCCTCTTAAAATGTCTTTTGTTTTATTTATTTATTTTTAAGTTTGAGGTACAAAGGAATCACTCTATATTAGTTTTCCTTGCCTTTTTGATGTGATGTTTAATATTTAAGTATCTGGTATGGTACTTTAGGGGAGAGTTGCTACACTTCTTGCTATACTTTGAATTAACACATTAGCAATACCTCTAGTCTCAAAGCTGCTGGAGAGAAGGACCTGTCAGCACTTATTGACCCAAAGATTAAACATTTTTGCTTTTTTTTTTTAAATTTACTTTTATTTCTTTATTTTTGTTTCCTAGAGAGGCTCCTTGTGTAGCACAGACTGACTTCCCTTTGGTCTCATTCATCTCTTGCCTCTTCTGAGTCCCAGGATTGCAAGCCTGGGCCACCATGCCTGGCTGTTTTCACGTCAGCAAGGATAGTTTACCTACAAGAATGCTAAGTGTATGTATTACCTCATTTGATTCCGAATCAACGTGAAAGAGATAAATAATGGAAATAATGAGTGTGTCATGTATAGTTTTAGGATAAAGTTCAAATTTTTAGCCAAAATGGTAAGTCCTCCTTAAAGTCCCAGGAGGAGTTTCCCAATGGCAGTCTTCCAGGGAGAGTTCCCCAATCCCAGTCCTCCAGGAGTTCACCAATCTCAGTCCTCCAGGAGGAGTTCACCAATCTCAGTCCTCCAGGAGGAGTTTCCCCAATTCCAGTCCTCCAGGAGGAGTTTCTCCAGTCGCAGTCTTCCTGGGAGAGTTCCCCAATCCCGGTCCTCCAGGAGGAGTTCCCCAATCCCAGTCCTCCACGAGGAGTTTCCCCAATCCCAGTCCTCCAGGGGAAAGGACAAACCATGCCATTTCCTCACACTCTTATTTGGTAAGAGTCTACATCTGAAAACCTAGAGGCCTCATAGTCTCAACAACATGAGGACCTTAAAGACCAATAAGACAAAAAAAAAAAAGCCAAAACAAAGCACAATAAAACAAAGCCCACAAAAACACCCCCAGTTTGTTCTGGGTTGGCCAGCCACACCAGACCTGCCCAAGCCAGACAGGATTCCAGCACTGAGAGGGGAGGTGGGCACAACCCACCATCCCTCCCCGAGGTGTAACAGCAGTTGGTACCTGTTCTGTCTACATACTCAAATACTCATGAAAATGACTAATATAGGAACGCTAGTGTCTTTCAGAATGAACACATCTGAGATATAAATATAAAAAAAGCTTTACATGATTCTTCTCTTGTTGAGTACTAATATGCAAGAAGAGACTTTCCTTAGAATTACTTTGCCACGTTAACATTCCAGGAAAGGATCCGAGCTGCCATTTATAATCCTGTTTCTGTGAGAAAACTCTCTCCAGAGCTCACCAGGGAATAGGAAGCAATCAGCACGTTTCCCCATCTCCCCACTTCCTGACAGTACTGCCCCCTGTCATATAGTAGTTATTAAGTGTCTGGCATTTAAGATGTGTGGAGTATTGTAACTTAAACTTTAGGGAACATAAGAGCTAAGCTGTTGCCATCATTATACCTTCATAGTTAAAAATGGAAATTATATGAATTACAGACCTGAGAGCCTTTGGAGAGAAGATCCAACGGAAAACACTGTGCACCAGCCCTTAATAACTTAAATGCAAATACTGGCAGATGTCCAGAAACTAAGTTTCAATTAAGTGTAATTGTTCCATCTTACAAAGTCTTGTTCCCACCAAGAAATCTTGGCAGACATAGTGATGACTTCTCATGGAAGAGGCAGGAGGGGGCTGTAGAGAGGCCTGATGGAGTCTTAATAGTAACTTTCTAATTCTTCTTCTAAAGTGAGGAGCAGGGTCTAGGAATCAAGCACCCTGATTTTCTTCTGGTTTTCTAATCACGAGTCTATTTTTTTGCGTGTCTCCGGCTTGTTCAGAAGTTGTAATTTGTAGCGAGGGCTTAAGTGGATGTTGTAGAAAGTGGAAATGAGATACAATCTAGATGGCAGTTTGTGGGTTTAGTTTCAAAGACCGTATTTATCTAGAAAATAAGCAAGTCGGGTCGACAGGCATTTTCCCGTGAGCAATATCTGTTCCTGGCATTTTACCTTGGCCACCATTGATGTCCCCACGATCTCTCAAAGCTCCCCTGCTTTGTGTCAGAACACCCCACCAATAGATCAAAGCTTTCATGTGTGTTACTGTAGCCTCACATTGTTCTGGTACCATGTGACTATTTGTAAAGCCAAGTGCAGACCAGGTAAAACTCCTCACTTGGATCATACAGTGAGGCAAATGTAGCGGCAGAAAGAGACCGCTTAGTCACCCTGGCCCTCAGCCTTCAGGCGCTGCTGACCCGCCTTGCTGGAAACAGACCTTTGGCGTGTAGCATGTGTCAAAGTGTGTGCCCCCGCCCTAGTGCCTGTTACTGTCACAGACTGAAGAAAAGAACACTTGGGCCTCCTGTCAGCAGCACTGAGCTGAGCTTTGGGCAGGGAGGGATTTTATTTTGGGGAGCACTTTTCTGTCTTTTTGCTTGATTTGGGATTTTTTCCTCAGGTCACTGCTGATGAAAATTTGGGGAAGTTTGATTTTTTTTTTTAATTCATATTTCTTTGTGGAAGCCAGACTTTTGAAACAATATATATTTCAAAACTAGGCCCACAATGTAAGAGAATTGTAAGATTATACTTTTTAAAATTAATTTTGAGAATTTCTTACATGAACACTATGTCTACCTACCTCCCTCTCCTTCACCCTTCCCCATCCTAAAATTCTACATTTTAAAGTGAATTTTTATTATCCTTACAATTTAGCAGCTTACTCCTAGTATAAAGTCTGGAGTTTATTGGAAAACTAGATTAAATTTTAAGTTTTTAAAAATACTAACCTGTTTGCCTTGTATTTTGTTATAAAATAGTTTTCAACTATATTCTCTATTCAAATATCACTCAACCTTATTTTAAAGTTTCAGTTGTTTTTACTTTTTTGAAATAATTATTTTAGTATCCATAATACTTATTTGGAATTCTTAGTGCAAGAGAGAAACTGCTTTTTTTTTTCTTTCTTTCTTTCTTTTTTTTTTTGTTTAGGTCTGTTACTCAAATTGACCCTCTGCTTTACACCAGTGCTGTGCCTGTGTTTTGTGAAGCCCAGGTGAGCACTGTGTCCTAAAGGTTGCGATTCCCGTACTCGCTTCCGTCAGCCCAAGCACCTTCAGTTGGTGACTGCTTCTCACTGTCTTGAGCCCCATTTTATTCTTCTGCACATTTGTTTTGCAGCGTAATAGCACTCGACAGCTGTAAATCTTTCCATATGTTCCGTCTTTTAGAGATAAACATGTTCCTCAGCTTTGAACACTTACTTTTGAAGTAAACAGCTCCAGCGGACTTTATAGTAGGTTTTGGAGAGTCCTCACATAAGCATGCCCTTCGTGAAATGGAAGGTGGTGGACTTTCCACCCTTGTAGTATATACTAGGTAACTGAACTTTTCCAGGGCATGAGGAGTGCCTTAATAGGTTTTTGTTTTTCAAGGATTTGCCAAAGCAGTGCAGACCCATGTTTGAAAGTCTTTAAAAGTACTAGTTAACATCATAAATGACTATTTTATGCAATATAAATTCTTTAATTCACTGAGTGATTTACTTTGCCTAAAAGGATTAGTGAAATAGCTTTGGATTTGCTTCTAATTTCCTCTTTTATCTTTTACAAATTAAAAAGTTGGTATTGTATATAATGATGCCATCAAAAGCACATTTTGGAAATCATCTTAGAGAAAACATCTTTATGATGTGTTTTAAGTAACTGCCTCTTTGATTTTTGTTCTCTTAATAAATCAAAACTTTCCGAGAAATGTTATTTGTTAAAATCAGTGTAAATATCTTTATTCTTAGCTTGATGACCCCACTCCCCAGAGCAGTATGTTCATGTGATACTTCACTACCCAATGTGGATATGGGTACTTTTCTTATTTGGGAAGGTAGACATGTTTCATAAGTTTTCCAGTTAACTATAAACTCAAGTACATAAAACATGAATACTTATAGATTTATTTTTTGTTATGATTGTCATCTCCTTAGCACACAGAATTTATCAGTTTTATTCAAGAGATTTTTTGATTTTAAGAAGTCGGAATTGGCATGTAAATCTGGTGTGTGGAATGTGGTTCACAGGCAATGTGTGCCTAGACTAGGCTCTTCTGGTCTCTGAAAGCTAATGATTAAACTTTCAGAATTTGTATGAGCTGGTTATCATTAGATATTAAAGTATAAAACTTACCACTAAATAAATTATTTTGAGTAGTACTCAGAAATCAATATTTTGTAATTGTCTTACTACATTTTATTTTTATTTGTTAGTTTGAAGTTATTTGTGTCTGTTGTGGGTACAGATCATTGGAAACACTATGTAATGGTATTTACAACTCTGATTTTCTACACAGCTTCATATTCACTGACATGTTTGCATTTCAAATCAGCCTTGGTAGAAGTAATTACATTGTGGAAATCAGCAAGCATAACAAATCAGGATTTGTTAGCTTTATTCTCCAGACTTCAGACTGATGGGGGAAATGTTAATAATGTGTATTAAACTTAAAAGAGTATCATGTCTATGTGGCAGTTATCTTACAAATATAACAAAAATTGGGAAAACAGTATTTCAGTGTTTGAAAGCTATTTTCTAGTCATGAACAGTGTGGCCGTCTTATGAACAATTGAATGAGTGAAGTTCTGGCACACATTTGTTCTCATTTTCTCATCAGCTAGAACAAGTCTATCAGCCACATAGAAAAGAACTATAGTAAGCATGCGTTGTTTCAGGCATTTCACCTATCAGATGCCAAAGGCATCAGGATACTGTGTAGTTCCTTTTGAGAACAATACTCGTTAAAACATGATGCCTCCTTTTGAAATCTTACATGGCCCCAGATTTCCTCTTTGCTCTAAAGATTGCTATTAAAGGGTACAATGTTTATAATATGCTCACTCATCTGCATGGAGTGGTATTGTAAAGCTTTTGTGGGAAAAGAGAAACACTGAATATAAGAAACCATTCCTTCTTCCCTTTCCTTGGGAGAGTAATTCTGTTATTTGTCTCATTTGGGGGCGGTAGTTTAAATTGCTTACACGTTAGAGGGGAAAATAGTTATATCTAACAGGATTTGTTTTCCTTAATCTTCTGGCTTGATAGTGTAGCTGTGCAGTACGTGACTAAGTATGGGCCATCCGTTGGTTGAAATACAGTTCTAAGAGTTGAGTGATCAGAAGCCCAGTACTGCAGTGCATCCTCTCGGCTTGTTGGTAATGAAAGCCTGGTGTTCCCACTACTTGCCTTGAATCAGAATCTGGGGTTTAATAAGCTCCCCCAGCTGATTCTCCCACATATGAAAAGCTGAGGATCCCTGACACCTGGGTGTTCTCCCTCCTGTGACAGATGGATGTCCTGGTCCCTGGTTTGGTATATTTTTACTCCCTGTAGTATTATTTTCTTTGTTCTATAATTTTCTGAGTTACAACTATCTTTGAAGAAATTTGGTATTGATGGGATGGTAGGAGATAATATTCCAAGTCATTTTGATTATTTGTCTCCCCTAATGTCATCTTTTGTCCATTTTCTGTAATTAGGGCACCGAGATGAGGCCTAGAGGTCATCCCTGCCATTGTTTCCTTCCCTAGAATCCAGAGTGTGTGCCCTTGGTACAACCTAGTTATCTTTCTTCGCCTTCTCCAAACATCGACCCTGAGAATTGTTTGAAGACTAAGTGCTAATTCTTGGTTATTCTTGGAAGGTTTTCTTTTTCAGCTTAGATTATTATCCTGATTGTTTTGAATGATGGGGATTAAATATAAGGCCTTGTTCAGGTAGGTTAATGCTCTCCCACTGAGCAAACCCCAGCTTTCTTGGAAGGTTTTGATAGTACATACGTACATACGTCATCCTGCCTTGGTCTTGTTCTCTGGCACTCAGCTCTCAAAGATGTGGCTACCTTTGCATCCATGAGGCCTGCTTTCCTTTTACCATGCATCCTTCTGCTTTTTGCCTTCTCTGCTTCTCTCATAATTGTATGTTTTCTATAATCAGCAGGCTCGGGAGACCCTGTAAATGCAGTCTTCTGGAAATGGTCAAAGTTTGAGGAATTTGATGGTTAGAACCCCATAATGGTAATCTCCTGGAAGCAGTCATTGTGTTGGAAATTTGAAGGCTGAGTGTCTGTGATGGATGGAGCTGGCTGCTTATTCTAAACTGTTCTGGTACATCATCAGGATTCTATCAGTGTATTGTCTTTGTGGTTTCCTTATATTTTTCCATTGAATTCTGTATCCACAGAGTTTGTAAACTGTACCAAAAGTTTCTACATTTAGAGGTCCTCTTTCTTGATGGTTATTTAGTTGTTTGTTCTATCTCGGAAATGATTAGTTATTTGAGACAAGAAATCAGTCCTATTCCTGAGACCAGGGCTTACTTTCTTGGCCATTGGTGGGCAGATTTATGGTATATATAGTACATAGTGGTCATATATATTGTATTTCATGTTTTAAAGTTTGAATGGGACTAAAAGGGAGTTAGCTCATTTGAATTAAAGAAAGTACTGAAAGAAAACTTGTATTCATTGTCAGGACAGTGGAGGAAAAACCCCTCTATTATTCATTACATTTTGTAAATCAAGAAACGAAGAATAGTTGTTTCTTACACAGTCATTTCAGACTCCAGACAAACCCCTCTCCTAAGCCCAGACTTCTTTTCATGGCTTTCGATTTTGCAATCATGGAGAAGTGAGTTTTTTCCTTTTCTGCCGCATTTTTTAGTCCACACCCTCCTCCCTCCTCTCTGCCATACTTTTGTTTCCCTGAGAAAGGAGAGTCCCCCTTGAGAGAGCAGAGTAAACATGTCTTTGTGAAGTGTGACTTATTTATGCTTCAGGGGTTGTCAGTGTGTACACAATGGAGAAGGTGATGGAGGCTTCGCGGCATGCCAAGTCAGCACTTTGTGCATGTTGGGGCCAAAGCTCGCTTTAAGAAGGCTGAAAAAAATTTTAACAAGTCAGAACGTTTTTACAATTTCCATATTTATCAAACATGTCAGGGAATGGAATCGTAAAGCCTTCCAGGGATTAACTGATTGTAGGTCTTGAGTGGTTTTGTTTAAGATGGAGGAAGCCACCTTCTCAGGACCAGTGATTTGCTCTAATAACCACAAGAGTGAGACCGTAGGTGAGCCCTGCTGGATGAGAGGTAATCCAGAGGCTAAAATGCTCTTTGAATGGGGGAGAAAAAATCTTTCAACAGACAAACTGTGTGAATCTTTCTGCCAGAGCTCAGCAGATTGACATTTGTTTACCCAGAGCTCCAGTTTTATTAGCTCTCTGCTTGGTGGTTCTTGACCTTTGACACAGACTGTGATGTGAGTAAAAGGAACCAAGAAACATGCAGATGTTCCCAAACACAGGTCACCATTGGTTTTTAGAACTCGGCAAAACATGCCAGAGGTCTTATTTGTTTTCAGACATTTGGGGTTTGGCAGACTCCAGCTTGCATTTTGCCAAGCACTTTCCTTTGAATTTTAAATCAGGAATATCTTGGGTGGAATTGAATTGGTGATTCGTTTGCATGATACAAGAATGCTGCCTTCAAAAGGATGTGTGAGAAATATTAGGAGTTTTATGTATGGTTTTTGATGCCCCCTTTTCTAAGACTAGGAGATTCAGTCCTCAAATATCTTCTGTAAGATTTGGAAGTTAGAATCTTTAGCTAAGGAATAGTCTCCAGATCTATGTGGAGATCTTCACAGAGCAAACCAGACTTTACCTCTCTGGCACGATCTGTGAACCTTTAGAAAAATTGCAGGATTGATCTGCAACCCTGGGCCAATAGTTAATTTGAAAATTCGTGTTTAAAAGGGTTTACAACCGCTAGCTAGGGAAAGCCACCGCCTTCTAGGAAATAAGTACAACTTTTAAAAAAAGGTCAAAACCCAAAGTCATCAAAAATGTTTGTGACACCAAAGCCAAGTGGCTGGAGATGACAAAACCCTGACAGCACTAGAGTCACATCAAGTGCCACAAGGTGACCTTTCCATTAGCGTTGGCAGGAAAAGGAGATGCATGCTGCAGCTTTGTGAGTGGGGATTAAGCCCTAAGCCTTTAAAAGACAGAAGATAAGGTGTGGTGAAACATGGCGCCCAACTTGTGACTGCCTCTCAGGTTGCAGGGCAGTGTGGTGATGAAGCAGGTTTCTCCTTGTCCACCACCAGCTTCCTGTCATCTGTAACCCCAGACAAAGCAGCACTAGCAGCCCCAGTGACCATGGCAGTCTCCAAGCACACAGTGCGTGATCCTCCAGCATAAGGAAGTATTTGGGGCAAATTGATGGGATTATTTTGAAACCAAGCAGCAGGAAGTATTGGGAAATTGTAGCTCTGAATTTTTCACACGAGAGAGGCATAGACTCTTCACTTCTCTCAGTGAGGCAAAAGTTACAAGCCTATCTGGGTCAAGCTTGATGATTTTTTTCTCTGTGTCAATCAATGTGTTCTTCAAATGGCTTAAAATGTCCCAAAGGCAGAGTCTGTTTTAAGTCCCTGATCTTATCCCAGCACTGATTTAGCTGGTCACATATGAAATGATCTACAGAGAACCACACTGGTTTAGGTCTAAGACATTGTCTACATGCATGTGTATTTGATTTTGGTGTACAAAAAAAAAATCTATGGTTTTCTTTTTAAACTTTTGTCCTGGTTATATTAAAACAGACAATTCAGTAAGTAATGATGACCCCCTCCCTTCTCTTTCCTCCCTTAACCTGTGATTTTTTTTCTTTTTTTCTTTCTCCCCTTCCTTCCCTTTCCTACTAATTATAACTTAATGAGGGCATATCACTCACTAGTGGGAACACTTGTGTTTTGCATGTTCAGCTGTAATCTGTTGCAGTGGGTGCAGCTTGGTGAGGTTGAAAGGCAAGGGTGGGTCTGTGAGTCACATTTTAAAAGGCTGAAATGGGTTGTCACACTGTGAAGGAACACCTTAGGCTTAGGCTCCGGTAATAGAGACGCTCAGTGACATTTTCTACGAAGCTTCCCCCTGCACTTCTCATCCGCCACAGTGCCTTTGCATAGGAGGGCTCGATTAAATCATTACTGCTTTTAATTCAGTTAAGTTTTGTGTGTGAAGACAGGTGGTTTAGTTCTGCACCTTGAATATATAATTCAGAATTGAATACTGCTTTATGCCAAAATCCATTGACTTTGTTGGAAATAAAAATTAACGATGATTGTTTAAGAGTTAGGAGCAATTCAATTTAATTTTTACGTGTTGACTTGCACATTTTGAAGTAATCTGTACTTTTCAATTACAGTCGAGCCTTCTCGTGAGTGAATATTTAAAAATACATTAGCTCTGTGTTGCTATTCTACAGTGCATACTAGTGACCTGGAGACAGGCCTTGTGTCACTTAGATTTGGAGAAGCAAGAGCAAGACAGACAAACCCTCGGGGTGACGACATGGTACCTTCATGACACTCAGAAAAATGATTAGTTGAAGGAGTAGATGAATGTTTTCTCTCCTGGAGCTCGGAAGCAGACTCTCTTGTGTTCTTTCCTTGGTGGTGCCGCAGTGGGAGCTTCACTAGCCCTGTGGTGGCTCCTGTGGAAATTGCAGCTCCCACAGCTCATCATAAAGCAAAGGATTCTGGGGAAATGCTGGCTTATCTTGTTAGGTTTTAGAGCACTGCTCTAAAAATGTTTAAAGCCGTCTGTACACTTTCTGTGGTTTTCAGTATAAAAATAGTACTATTGATACTTCTCAGTGAATCAGACCTGTACACATTCTGTGGCTTTCAGTTTTAAAATGGGCCTAAGTATTGATACTTCTCAGTGAATTGGGTGACATGAGGCTGAGGCTTGGTGTAAGCACAGTATTTATACTAAGTGTATCGAACCTTTTTGAGGAAAAAAAATAAGGGTAATGGTGTTATCCTTTCTGTGTCTCTTTCTTTTTCTGTCTCTGTCTCTCTCTGTCTCTGTGTGTCTGTATGTGTGATATTTACAATTTCCTGTTTACCCATAATACTAAAAGACATTTCATATATTATACTCAGTACAGGAGATTTTATTCTAATATGTATGTATATAAGTGAAGGCTCTTCTTAGAAGTAAGCCTAAAGTCTATTTGTGTGTGTGTGTGTGTGTGTGTGTGTGTGTGTGTGTGTGTGTGTGTGTACAGTTTAAATGATCGTTCTCTAAGGCTGTAAAGAGTAGCAATTAGGTAACCTTTGAAGAAGAAGGACCCAGTAGTAGAGAAGGAAAGTAAGATTCACGAGAGAAGGAGTAACCTCATCCTTGAGGGAGCCAAGGCTTCAAACAGAGAAAGTCAGTCTGTACTTGCCAGGGCGGGAAATTCCCCCTCTGGCTTCTCTTATGTGTAAAGCCCTGCAAAAATCGGTTATTCAAATAGTGATATAAAAGAAAGGCATTTGCATTGTGGGAAATTTGAAAAGAATAAGGAAAAACAAAGAGCAACTACCTCTTCCCCACTCCCAATAGTGACTCCTAACTCTTAGTGTATTTCTTTTTCCTTCCTTTTCTTTAATTATTATTGTTACATGTATGCATACATAGAAATAGATAAATACAACTTACCGAGTTCATTTAGTGGTCTTTTCTTTTTAATTTGTGTAATTTGTCAAAAAGCTGCATTTAAAATGTCCCTGGGCTTCTTCTGTGTATGTAGAAAAGTAGAAGGGCTTACTGCTTTTAAAAGGCAGCTACAAAAAACAATCAGATCCTCGGGAAAGGGGTTCCTAGGACCTCACAACCATGAAAGAGTTTAGCCTCGACATAGTGGTGTGTGGTGTGGTGGTGCTGACAGATGAACCTGTGTTGCCCACATCCTGGAACCCAAAGCAGCCTCTGCCTTCTACACTGTGCTGTGAGACTGTCAGGATGTAGCTCTGGTTGGAGTTTCGTTTTTTGTTGTCCTAACACTGTTCCACAGATCACCATAAGGCCTGTGGTTTGGCTTGATGTGGCTTCATCAGTCTGATGAACAGGAACAGGCTGATGGTTCAAGCCCGTTGGAAGGCAGCATTTCAAGCAAACAGACACCTCACACAGAGATTCTTCTTGCCCTGATGTGACATCAGGGTGGCCATGCCCATGTGCAGGTGGCGTAGCTGCTGTTGCTCATTCCTGGTGATGTAGGACATTGACACACTCCTTGGTAGCCCCACTGTCCTGATCCACATAGGTCTTGAAGTCCACTGATGCCACCTCTAGCTCCATTGATGAAGCCTCTACCAGAATGTCTTTCCTGACTGTAGGGAACTGGGGCTTGTGCTGAGCTGGCTATTGAACTGATGGACTGTCCTAAAGGTACCCAGGTGGGCTTGGCCTCTCTGCGTGCTCGGCCACTCCCAGACAGGGACCGGGGAGAGCCACTCTTCTGCTGGTGTATTTCTTTCTAATCTTTACAAGGAAATTTTGTTTCATTCATTCATTGATTAGTATGTGCGCACGCGCATGTGCGTGTTCATGAGTGTGTGTGTGTGTGTGTGTGTGTGTGTGTGTGTGTGTGTGTGTGTGTGTTCCGTGCTTGTGTGTGTTTGCCAGAGGACAACTTGCAGAGCCAGTTCTTTCCTTTTACCTCGTGGGTTTAGGGGATCAAACTGGGGTCATCTGGCCACAAGGGCCTTTCCCGTTGAGCCACCTTGAGGCCCCCTCTCTAATCTTTGTCCGTGTCAATGTAACCCAGCTGAAATAATGCTAAATAAACACTTGCTTGGCCTGCTAAGTTTTTATAGTATTTTTGGCTCTCACTCTGAGTAATTACAGTGTGCCATTAAGCATTTTACAAATATCATCTCTCAAAGTGAGATGGACATTGTAAAGTCCTGAGCTTGTGTTTCAGGGAGCATCTGTAAATGAGTCTTAAGTGCAGGAAAGAAAGCTAGACATTTTCATGAGTGTTTGGGGTTTAATATTGAAGGGAAAAGGAACAATCTTCCTTAAAGAATGGGATATTTTCAACTGAACCCTTACCTACAGTGTTTAGTATGTCAACACATTGGACTTTTTAAATCGGAGTAAAGACTGCTTTGAAAATGATAGGGAAATATTTATTTGGTGTTCACTCCACCAGTGCCTAGATACAAGGGAGGAAATGAATGTTACAATGTTTAGACAGTGATTAATCAGCACTCTTGATGTATTTAATAAAGGTTTAAGTTCAGCCTACCTGGAGCTCATATGACAGAAGTAGGTCCAGAATCAGTCGCTTGGACACTTGTTAGCTGTTAGAGACCCTGGGCAGCCTCATGCTCCCCGATAGGAGTGCTAGCCACATCAGAGTGGGTAGAGGTTGTGCTGGTCCAGCTGAGGACTCCAGAGCCCCAATCTCCTCTAATGCTTCTTTCTCCCTTTCCTATCCCGACTCTAGATTTATCATTGAAGGTGTTTCTTTGCTGTCATTCCTCTGCCAAGAAGGCCTTGGGCATCTGCTTGTCCCTCAAGGCCCTCTGTAAGCAAAATGCATCACTTTTATTTCTTACTCTGTCTTAAAGCTCCTTTGTGGTCCAGTGGTGTAGATTTTAACTTGTGTGTTTTTCATGGTGTCTGCTGCCTTAGGTCTGGAAAACTTTACATTTTAATCTTCTGGTTCTCTTCCTCTATGAAACATTTTCTAACTCAGATTGCTTAACTTATTCCATTCTCTGTACATCCTTGAGACAGCATCTCACAGGAAGACACATTTTTTTCTGGAAGTCATCTTCTCTGCTAGATTATGAATTTTATCACTGAAGTGGCAATAGTAGAATCAGTCACCGTTTTCAAGCCCTTCCTTTCTATTTGTTTTTTTTTCCCCCAAGTATAACTTTTCTTGATTCTTTGTGGATTTTACATCATGCATCTTGATTCTACTCATCTCCCTGTCCCTTCCCATCTGCCCTCTACCCTTGTAACCTCCCGTCCCCCAGGATAAAACAAGATAAAATTTAAAAGGAAAGAAAAAAAGACAAGAAAAGACAAATATCACTGTGGAAGCTGTAGTGTGACACAGTGCGTCACACAGTCCTTTAGTCCATATAGTGTTACTTGCAAATGTCCATTTCATTGAGTTGTTGGTCTGGTTTGAGGTCTAGGGTTTTTGCTACATTATCAATACTGGGCCCTCGCTGGGGCTCCTCTTGGATATCCTATTGTTGTCCTGTGTCATGGAGATCATGTAACTTTGGATTTTCAGGACCTGCTCCTTCACATACTCCAGCAGATCATAGATGGGGCAGATGATGGGTTGGGCCAACTCATAGCTCTGGTTCTGGGTCTGGCTGCTTGCTGGGTTGGTTAGCCCACCAGCTCTCCTTCATTCTCAACACCAGGGTAAGCTCTCCAGTACTGCCCTGGCTAGCTCACCCTATGTAGTAAGCAGCAAGATGGCGTAGAGGGTGATTCTCCTGCTCTCATGTCCTTGGAGTTGGCTTCCCCATACCTAAGCCACCAGGGCCAGCTCTCCCGTGTTGCCTAGTCAAGATGTAGGGGCCACTCTGCCTAGTGCTGCAGCTGGTGAGAGGCAGGGCCAGCTTTCTTGCTCTAGTGACCTCAGGGATGGCTCTCCCACCTACCACAGGCCTGGAGGCAGGGGTGGGGGTGGGGGCTTCTCTCCCTTGCCCACACCACCATATGGTAGATGAGGGCCGGGACTCAGTCTCTCACACTCATGTTCTTGGGGCTAGCTCACGCACACTTCCATCAATGGGGTCAGCTCTACTGTGTTGCCCAGGCTAGGTGCAGGACCCACTCTCCCTAGTTCTGCATCTGGTAAGGGGCAGGGTTAGCTCTCTTGTTTGCCGTAGGTGGCAAGGGGCGAAGGGGGCTCATGTGACAGGGCTTCAAGGATCTTTATTTCTTTAATCAGATTTTTTCCCCTTTAAGAGGGACAGTAGGGATCAATTCACAGCCTCATGCATGATAGGCAAGCACCCTAACACTGAACTACAACTCAACTCCTATGCAGAATTTCTTTTAACTTATTTTTGAGATTTGCTTATTTTGTGCATATGTATGCGTGCTTTGCCTACATGTATATATGTGTACTGTGTGCGTGCCTGGTACCTACAGATTTCAAAAGAGGGCACTGGATCCCCTGGAACTGGAGTTATGAATGGATATGAGCAATGATGTGGGTGCTGGGAATCAAACCTGGGCGCTCTGCAAGGGCAACAAGTGCTCTTAACCGTTGAGCCATCTGTCTGGCCTGGAATATAGGAAACGCTCACTGTGAGCACTTTGGTTACTGTCTTTAGACGTCTTTATTCACACGTGCACACATGCAGTATACTGAAGTACTGGTCTGCCATGTGATAAGCACACAATGGATACTCAGCAATGCCCCGTGTTGCTATGATGTGGGGTGGGTTAGGATGGGTTTGTCAGCATATAACACCAAACCAAGTCTGGAGCATCTCTAGTAGCCTTGTTGTTTATGGACCTTACTCAGCATTTTCCAGCTTTCCAATAATACCCTTATAAAGTTAAAAATCTTGAGTCATGTCTTACATTCAGTTACCATGCCACTTAAAATCTATATTAATTTATAATAATTTATTAGTCACTCTTTGTCTTCTACGCTGTTAATATTTTTGTTCAAGCACAGGCCTATTATTAAAAAATGTAAAAGGTTTTCATTTGGGTTTGTCTAATGTTTCCTTATCATTAGATTTATGTTACACATTTGGGCGGCATCTTGGTTTTGTTTTCTGTTGCTGTGGCAAATACCCTGACAAAGCATTTAAGGAAGAGAGGTTTTGTCTTGCAGTTCCAGTTTACAGTCCGTTGTTGGAGAGCAGGAACTTGAAGCAGCTAGTCAGATCACATCCATAGCAAAGAGCAGAGTGTGATGAATTAATGCATGCCTATTAGTGTTCGGCTCACTTTCTCTACCTTTATACAATTTAGGATGCCCTGGCCAAGGAATAGTGTCAGCCACACTGGGTAGGTCTTCCCACTAATCAAGACAATTCCCTCCTGATGTGCCCACAGGCCACCCTGATCTAGACACTCACGGAGACTCCCTTCCCAAGTGACCTGACTATCAAGTGGACAAAACTAACCATCACGGGGGCTGCAGTCATGGGTCAGTGGTTAAGATCACTTACTGCTATTGCAGAGCACCCAAGTTTGGTTCCCAGCACCCACAGGGTGGCTCACAACCATTCATAACTCCAGTTCCAGAGGCTCTGATGCTTTCTTCTGACCTGTGCAAGCACCAGGCACACCTGCAGTGCACTTACACCATCATGGGATTTCAAAAAGAAAGCTATTACTTGTGTTGAGGATAAATTTTTAGTGCAAAAACTCTGTTAAAGTTATGGGGGCGGGCCACGACAGGCTGTTGTCTCGGTGGGTAAAGCGCTTGCCCTGCAAACCCGAGACGATCTGAGTTCAGCCCTTGGGACCAACTTCACAGAGGTGTCTTCTGACCTTGACACATGTGCTGCAGCATGCACACTTACAGCTCTGCACCTTGTGCACACAGTAATAATAAATTTAATTTTTTAAAATTGTACTTGGGTTAGTTCTTATTCTCTGCTTTCCCCCTACTGTCTCTCGTGTGGTTTTGTTATCTGAAGTAAAAAAAAAAATTGGTTCTTTTCTTTCCATTTAGATTTCATTTTACAGTTTATTCTCGTCCTCTGATAGCTGTGTGGGTGTGCGGGTGTAAAACATCACCACGTAGGCCAGGCGATGGTGGCGCACGCCTTTAATCCCAGCACTCAGGAGGCAGAGCCAGGCAGATCTCTGTGAGTTCCAGGCCAGCCTGGGCTACAGAGGGAGTTCCAGGAAAGGCGCAAAGCTACACAGAGAAACCCTGTCTCGAAAAACAAAACAAAACAAAACAAACAAAAAAAAAAAAACCAAACCACATCACCACGTATTCAAAAGTCTGTGTAGAGAAATGTGCCCAGAGAAGGACCAGCTCCCTTCCTGCCGTTTTTAACCCCTCTACCCTGTAGCTTCCATTTCGCCTTTACCCTTTCTGTGCCTGCTTTTGCTGGTGGTGTATACAGTTCTTACTTGAGCATGTCCTTGGGTGCTTTCTTCTTTCCACAGAATGGTATTCTGTGATTTTACTTAATAATGCATCTTTTCTTTAAATTATTCCATATCATCCATAGGGATTTCTCTCTCCCATACTTCTTTACAACATAATAGTACTCCACTGTGCAGAATACCATAGGAAGGTGACAGCTGCTACATTAATCTTTGTGTTAAACTTATGCCCACCCACCCCCTGTTAAATTATAAGAAATTTAGAAAATTAGTTGGATCTTAATGAAGGCAGTACATTATTGCAATCCCTCCAAACCCAACAAGTTAGGAATAAACTGATGTTCCTGTCCAGTGAAAAAAGCTTGTCTGAGAGTGTGGAGGCATTGGTTTATGTGATCTGTAATATCTTTTTCACATTTAATATTAAAAACTCTATTAGTGATTCAGATCTGTAATCCCGCTTTTGGAGAGGCTAAGGTTGGAGCAGCATAAGTTCAAGGCTTGCCTGGGCTACTCAGTGAATTCACAACCCCTTCATGAAATCCCATCTCTACATAAAAAAAAAAAAAAAGTGTGGTGGGGAGGGGCACTGGTATGTAGCTTGGTGGCAGAGCTCTGGGTTCAACCCCCAGTTCAAAAACAAAACCAAACTTCTGT
The DNA here is from genome assembly GCF_949786415.1 of Peromyscus eremicus. Taxonomy (NCBI): domain Eukaryota; kingdom Metazoa; phylum Chordata; class Mammalia; order Rodentia; family Cricetidae; genus Peromyscus; species Peromyscus eremicus. The sequence goes on from NC_081430.1 coordinate 77,402,355, forward strand.
CGTATATCCAATACAGTAAACATGAATATATAAACATATTTTATCCTCTTTTAGGGACAATTTTGCCTTTACTGATAGGGGATTTTCCCCATAATATATATAGTAAATGATTTAAACTAATGCTGTTTACCTGCAGATCAGCAAGAATGATCAGTTTCTCTAATACTTGTTCATATGTAAACAAACAAGTAAACAGATGCTCTTTCATTCCCAGTAGCATTTCATCAAGAGAAGCCATGTAATACAGCCAAAATCAGTAAGATGCTCTAGATGTAGGAATCTTTAAAAATGTAAGGATTTGATTTTGACCCTTGTTTGAGTGACCTATTGCTTGCAAGAAATTATCTCACAACATGGTATTTAAACATGATGACAATACTTATGCAAGCTCACATTTCTGGCCAGGTGTTTCTGGGGTTGGATCTTCGTTGAATTGTGAGGTGGATCTCGTTTCTGTAAAATCAGCCACAGCTTAAAAGATCTGTAGCTGGAAGGTTATGGAGGCAAGTTGATGCTGTCTGGTGGTACTGGCTCTGAAGGCTTGAAATGTCAGAGATCGTGGAAGCTACACACCGTCACTATGACTGTACCTCATTCATTTTATAGATCAGCTCTGACTCTGTGGAATAGGGCTACCTAAGGAGCTGGAGACGACTTTCAATGACCGTTTTTGTACCTTAAAAATACCTGGACCTACCTGGACTGAGTCTACCAGGTTGATCTCAGTCCGCGGCGGAGGCTTTGCCCTGGAGGAGGTGGGAATGGGGGGTGGGCTGGGGGGAAGGTGAGGGGGGCCGGAGGAGGGAGAACAAGGGAATCTGTGGCTGATATGTAGAACTGAATTGTATTGCAAAATAAAAATAAAAATTAAAAAAAATATTACTCAAGTGGCCTCCTCTGTGGTAGTTCTTTTCAGTAAACAAAGCCTTTTTTTAATTTTTCTTTCAGCTCAGTATTAAAGCCTTGTGTTTACTGAGGAAATACTGATTAATGTGGGTGGAGTAGACTCACAAACATGGATGCTCTGAATGGCCCCAGTTTGGGCGGGAACTGTTTAAACTTGGTTTACAACAAAAGAGATAAGCCTGCTGGTTTAAAAGAGAGCCAGAGAAGAAAGAAGAGGGCTTTCACGAGAAGATGGAAGCCATCACCAGCGACCTTTGGCTCTTTCGCCATAATCAGCAGACCTGCCTTTCTGAGTTCTAGAGTGTGTTTATGGAAACTTCAGTAAACATGCTTTCAATGCCAGTTACTGACTTTTAAACATACGCTTGTAGTTTTAATGAAGTTTAAAGTTGTGTATAATTTTCTGAAAAGTTTTACGAATTAGTTTGGATATAGGAGATGAGATTTGAAATCAAAATCATATTATGACGTTGGGCAGTCTTAAAATTTTCATTCAACATATAAAATATGTCAAATACATTTATAACCACTTGAAAAGTAAGTCTGAATGTATTTATGGTCCATTTAATATTGAAGTTTTTTTCAGAGTCTCACAGATGTGCACTGCATTCTTTTCTCCTTCAGCAGAAACCCTGATGTCTTCTCCTCCTAATAGGATCAATCATGCTTTCATAATTAGAAAAACATTAAATGTTGATGCAAATAAAACCTGCCCTCTTCTCAACTTAAAAAATGTGTTTTCTTTTAGATTTTTGTCAAACAAATAGCTTTTGGTTTTCTTTTTCTTTTCTTTTCTTTCTTTTTTTTTTTTTTTTTTTCTCCTTTTGGGACAGTCTTCTGTCTTGTATAGCTCTGGCAGGCCTCAGACTTGTAATCCTCTTACTCCACATCTCAAGTGCTGGGGATTGACTGTCCAAGCCTGACTCTTATAGGGGAAAGTGTGTGAAAAGTTGTTATGGGACTAAACAAAAGGCTTATGTTTGTTTCCAGACATTGCTGTGAAGCCCACGCTGACCTCCAACTTGTAATCCTCCTGCCTCGGCCTCCTGAGTACTGAGAGGTAGAGGCAGGAGCCGTGATGTTTGGTTTTGAGCAAGAATTTTACTCCTATATTATTGTATGATACTCAGTTTTATTTACACTACACTGAAGGAAAGGCATTTGTCTCTAAAAAGAGATAATTGGAGCAGGACAGGATTCTTTTTTAACCTGTATTTGATAAAAAGGCCATGGCTGGTTGTATGGGTCCATTTTCTTTAATAATAACAGAATTCCCAAGGCTTGGTACTAAATTAAGGAAAAGAGGTTTACTTAGCTAAGGGTTTTAGAGACAGAGAACCTGAGGTCAGACGGTCTGCTGAGTTTGACTCTGGTGAGCATCTCTGGTTGTGCCATATGTTTGTAGTTGCCATGATGACAAGAGTGTGTGCAAAAAAGAGAGCTCATGTGGTAGGACAGGAGTCTAGGGAGCAAGGTAGGGCCAGTCATGCTGCTTTATAACAACCCTTCCTTGAGAACTAATCAAGATTTCATGACTTTTTAATTTCTAGTGCTTGGATGGGACATTACAATTCATACTGCAGAATACAGGCCACTGACCTCTGAGAAATGTGTGTCTTATAAAAGCAGCATGGCCAGTTAAATAACAGATCCATCTTCTCAGAGAATGTCCTTATGTCCCTGTGCTGCAGCCCCCACCCTGTCCCCAGACAACAGTCAGATCTTCTATCACAATCGAATAGTTTTGTCAGTTTTAGAATTTCATGCAAATGGAATCAATAATATATATTCTTTTCGTGTTTGACTTCTTTTGTTCAGGATAATAATTTTGTGGCATTGCTGAGTAGTTTGTTTTTAATCACTGAATAGTACACTGTGTACAAATAGGCGGTCTTTTATCTCCTTAGTGCTAACAGACGTTTTGCTCATCTCCATTTTGGCATTACAAATAGAGGGTTCTTTTTTTTGTTTGTTTGTTTGTTTTGATTTGATTTTGTTTTTCAAGACAGGATTTCTCTCTGTAGTTATGGTGCCTGTCCTGGATTTCGCTCTGTAGACCAGGCTGGCCTCGAACTCACAGAGATCCTCCTGGCTCTGCCTCCCTAGTGCTGAGATTAAAGGCGTGTGCCACCACCGCCTGGCAAATAGAGGGTTCTTAATTTGTGTGCATTTTTTATAAATGTGTGGTTTAATTGGGAGTAAGTTGCTGGATCCTGTGGTGGATCATAGTTAATTTTACCAGCAGCTGATGAACTGTTTCCACAGTGGTCACTCTGCCACTGATTACTACTCTATGTCCTTATTGCCATCCTTTTTTTTTTTCCTTCTAGTGTGTGTGAAGTAGCATCTCATTGAGTTTTAACTTGCATTTTCCTGTTATAACGTTGACCATCTTTTCCTGTATTTGTTGACCTTTTAGGCTTTTCTATTGTCAAGTTCCAAATATTTTTGCTGGCTTGTGTTATCATATTAGAAGCTATACCTAGATATCACTTATGGTGGACTTCTTTCATCCATTGTATTTCTCTTTCCTTTTTCCTTCCTTCCTTCCTTCCTTCCTTCTTTCCTTCCTCCCCCCCTCTCTCTTTGAGACAGGGTTTCTCTGTGTAGCCCAGGCTGTCCTGGAACTCACTTTGTAGCCCAGACTGTTCTGGAACTTACAGACATCCACCTGCCTCTGCCTTCTGAGTGCTGGGATTAAAGGTGTGTGCCACTATGCCTGGCTTGTCTTTATTTTCTTGATGGCATCTGTTGAAGAACACCAGGTTTCAGTTTTGATGAAGTCTAATTTATTAGTACATGTGGTTAAGGGGCATTAATATCATGACACTCATTTTCCTCAAGAATAACAGTAAATTGAAAGAGAGAGAGAGAGAGAGAGAGAGAGAGAGAGAGAGAGAGAGAGAGAATTTGGGATAATTAGATTATGTAGTCAGAAAACAGTTTCTGCTAATGCCTTTTGTTCCATGCTCCTCTGACCTTATTAAAAAAATAACCCTTTCCTAATTATTTTGACCATTTAATATTATTAAACAGCTTCCCCCTCTTCCTTTTCTATTTTCTGTTCTTTACTTTTCTCTTAGAGTTTACTTTTCACTTCTGCGGTAAAACATTCCTCTGTCTATATTGTTATTCCAAATACAGTGGCATTTGTCTTTGTTTTCGTCTGATGTGTCTACAGGCGAAGCATTTGAAATTCTCTCAAACTTACATCAGCTTTCACTCTGATGATGCTTGTCAGTTTTGAGCACAAATAAATTATTTAAATTTTTTTCTTTATTTTTATGTCTCTGGATTTTTGCTTGTATGTATATTGGTGTACCATGTGCCCTTGGAGGTCAAAAGAGTGTGGATCCCCTGGGGCTGAACTTACAGCTGGTTGTGAGACACTCTCTCTGGGTACTAAAAACCAACCCAGAACTTCTGGAAGAGCAGCCAGTGTTCTTAGATGGAAGCCACTCATTCCAGCCCTGTTGAGCTCATATATTTTAAAAATCAGCACTGTGTTTCTGTTGAAATCACCTACACAATGCCTGTAGCAGTAGGAGAGAACTAGGGAAGAAACTCCAGTCAGACTGACGCAGTTCCTAATAGAGAAGAATTTCCTAAGCCTAAGAGCGTGCTGAAAACAAAGTGGAATTTTAATAGAAATATTTGCCGATGTGTAATACAATTAAATCCAAAAGTCATTATTTTCCGATGTAAAAGGCACATTCAAAATTTACCTTTTAATATTTTAGTTTGTTTGAAGACCGTGCCTGACGCTGTGTGTCTGGGTGGAGATATGAAATGACTAAGTGTGACTTGATGTTGTAACAGCGGAGGCTTAAGGTGCACAGTGGGATCGTTTGACTTCATAATTGGTTTTGTTTTTTTTTTTGAGACAGGGTTTCTCTGTGTAGCCCTGGCTGTACTGGAACTCGCTCTGTAGACCAGGATGGCCTTGAACTCACAGAGATCTGCCTGCCTCTGCCTCCCAAGTTTTTTGCTATAAGAAAATATCTCTCTTTTTTTGTTTTTTTCTTTATTAAGATTTTTTTTTATTAATTTTACATACCAACCACAGAAGAAAATATGTCTTAAATATATGACATATGTGTGTATTTATATACAAATATAATTTACTTAGATTTGTAGATCTATCTAAAAAAGGACCAAGTAGTTAGAATTGGCTTCTTTTTTTTTTTTTTTTTTTTTTTTTTTGAGACAGGGTTTCTCTGTGTTGTTTTGGTGCCTGTCCTGGATTTTAGACCAGGCTGGCCTTGAACTCACAGAGATCCTCCTGGCTCTGTCTCCCTGGTGCTGGGATTAAAGGCGTGTGCCACCATCGTCTGGCAGAACTGGCTTCTTTAGTTCAAAATTAGTTACCTTGAGCCACTTTGTAGGGAAGCTACAGAAGGTTTCCTGAGTGGGAGGGATTTGAACCGACAAACTCAAGTATAATATTTTGCATGCATTTAAATGACTCAGAAGAGAACAATCTGCTTTTTAATTTATTTTATAAACACGTATTATTGTTTGTTTTTTGAGATAGGGTCTCACTGTACAGCTGGCTGGCCTGGAACTTGATATGTAGATCAGGCTCAAACTGTCAGCCATCCTCTGGCCTCAGCCTCTCAAGTACTGGAATTATAGGTGTGCACTACCATGTCTAACACTTACTTTTATTCCTTTCTATCATTTTCTACCTTAAAGTGAAGTCTGCATGCTTAGGATTCAAGGAGTAGTTAAAAGAAAGGCCCCTTCTTCACCTGCAAGGGGCTAACACAGCGGTTCTCAGCCTTCCTAATGCTGTGACCCTTTAATATAGTTCCTCATGTTGTGGTGACCTCCAACCATAAAATTATTTCATTGCTACTTCATAATTGTAATTTTGCTACTATTATGAATTGTAATGTAAATATCTGATATGCAGGTATCTAATATGTGACCCCTGTGAAAGGGTTGTTAACCCCCCCAAGGGGTCACAACCACAGGTAGAGAACCACTGGGCTAAAATATCTCAAAAAACTGCAGAACTTTTGCTTTAGTGTCTGCCAGTGAGAGGTTCAGCTTATACCTGCCTAAGTACCTTGGAGTTGAGATTCTCAAGTGTGACGCTCTGGTTTTCTAAGTTTGAGCCATGAGTCTGTCTTTCAGTTAGCTGTGGTCAAAGTGTAGGGCCACGTCATAACAATAGGGCTAAAATGAGGGTAGGGATCAGCTCTTGTCTGAGTATTTGTTAGCATTTCTAAGAGGGAGAATGGAATAAGTTATGGGCTAGACCCCAAAGGAAGTTTCCAAATGCCAGTGGTGGACAGGGCAAGATGTTGGTTTGTATGATTCTGTTTCAGATCACCAGTATGTCTTATAGACCATAACATACAAGGTGCCATGCTGAATGATGAGCAGGAGGTAGAGGACAACATATACTTTCTGTTCTGTGTTTTCTTACAATCCCTTTGTTAAGTAGAGTGTTCATTTTCTGGTTTCATCTGGCTTGGCTCATATATGGGAAGGACAGCCTACTGATTTTATTGTAAGGCTCCATTTAAACTTCTGGAAAAGTTCCAAGTTCAATATTAAACACATTTGCCTTTTTAAAAAAAATCTATACATGTAATCTTTATACAAGTCATTCCAAAAAGGCAATCGTAAGCTTAAACAACAATTTCAGTACCCACCCTTTTTTTTTTTTTAAACAAAGTCTCACCTTGAATCCACAATGTAGCTTAGGCTGGCCTGAAACCCATGACAATCCTCCTGTCTCAGCCTCCTGCATGCTGCGATCACCGAGGCATACCGCGATCACCGAGGCATACCACTGCACCCAGCTCCAACTTCCTCTTCTGAAACAAAGAAAAGTTTGAATTGTATATTTTCTTAATTACTTTTGTGTTGCTGTTACAAAATACCCGTGGGAAACAACTTCTGAGAAGTTGTTTGAGATGGTTTGAGATGACGTAAGACCATCCTGGCTGGGAAGGCATGGTGGTGCAGGTCAGCCAGTGGTGGCCGAGGTGTGTGGCAGAGGCTGATCACATGGCTGTGGATCGGGAAGCAGAACAGGTCGGCATCAGGGGCCAGGCCATAAGTTCACAGGCCTGCTCCTCCTACATACTTCTGTTAGGCAGTCCCCATCAGTTAAAGATTTCATAGCCTTCCAAAATACCACCACCAGATGGGGACTACGCATTCACAATATGAGGCGAGGGCCTGGAGAGATGGCCTGGTGGTTAAGAGCACCTACTGCTCTTGCAGAGGACCTAGGGTTAGATTCCCAGAAACTGCGTTAGGCAACACAGCCGCCTGTAACTGCTGCTCTAGAAGGTCAATTGTCTCTGGCCTCTCCACAGGTACCTGCGCTCATGTGTACCACCCCGCCCCCCCCCCCCCACATATACGTAATTAAAAGAAATAAATATTTTTAAAAATCCAAAAACATGAACTTATAGGACACATTTCAGATTCAAGCCATTTATCTTGCATTGCTTGAAATATACCTCATTGAAACATGTGCTTGCTCTAATTCATGAATAAGATAAAAGTTAATAACCATTTTAAGCCCACGAGCTACCCACAACCCAAGTATGTCACATGATGTGGAGATATTCTATGTAGTGTTATGATTATATAATTTATTGTTAGGATGTGTTCTGATTGAGTAAGTGAGAATTTCTTATTTCTGTATTCATGATATATTTAGGTTTCAAAACTATCATTTCTGACTCGCTTTCAGCTTTAGTTCTTTCTGTCAGTGGGATCCTTTTTCAACAAAAGGCGATAAAGTAAAAATAGTATGACATGTGTGTTAGGCTTTACATCCCCCACCTTTCTTTACCGTCCCAAATGGGGTGCAGAAACTTGTCTTGTTACAATGTCATGTTAGAACCTTTAAAGATAATTAGTAGCTGACTTAGGAAATTGCTGGGATGTTTCCCAAGAGCCTGACTTTAGCTGTGATGCAAGACATACTTGATCTTGAGTTGAATAGGTCACTGGCTCTACCAAGGCTATGCATTTAACTATAACTTGGTCTATTTAAAATTCTATATTTGTTTGAAATGGTTATTAAACTTTGGTATCACAAAGGAGTTATGTGCTGCCCTTTTTTGGTTTGGAAATCTCTCTGGTTTTAGGAGATAATCAGTTTTGGTGACAAGAGTTCTCAGAGCCTGTTCTTTGAAAAGAATCATTTTCTTTTTTAGAGGCTAATGTTTGGTCACGTTGTTTCCCACTGTTTACATAGTGCTAACTTTCCACTGTGCAGATAGAACTTTAGGAAAGATCAATTCAGACATGTTTATTCAAAACATTTGTAGGTAAATTATGGCTCATGTACCTTTTTTTAATCTCATATAATCTTGGCAAATCATTATTAAATTATATTAAAACATTGCTTTAAAACGAGTTCTGCCGTTGGTCTGCATACTGCTTGGTCATTTAAACAAGTGTCTGCCAGTCGCACTGTGATTTCAAGATCTTCATGACAGCATTGAACATTTCCTGTCTCCTTCTTACACTGATGGGTTGAGGTGCCTCTTTAGCACACAGTAGGTGGTGTCTCAGACATACACTGGTGTGTTTGAGAAAGCAGAGGCATGTGGTAGTGTTTTCACCTCCATTACTTGTTGAAAGATATGATACTGTTAGTTGTATAAGTAAAAATTTAGAATTACTAAATCTATATTTTTAACTAAATGTGAATATTTTGTTTTCTCTTATCCTTACTATGCCCAGTATTATGTAGTCAAAGTATATTGAAAACATAAAAGGCAAAAGACTTTTTTAAGGCTAGAGAGATGGCTCAGTGATTAAAATCATTTGCAACTGTGCTTTCCTAGAGGACCCAGGTTCAGTTCCTGGCACTAACATGGTGGCTCTCAGCTGCCTCGAGCTCCAGTTCCAGGAGATCCATCATTGTCTTCTGGCCTCCAGGGCACCAGGTACTCAGATTCAGCATGGACATGCAGGCAGGCAAAGTCATACACAGAAAATAAAACACATCTTTAAATTTTTAAAAATGTATTTGTGTTTATGTGTGTGGATGTTTTGCCTGCATGTAAGTCTGTGCACTCTATGTGTGCAGTGCTATCGAGGCCATAAGAGGGTGTCAGGTCCCCTGGGCCTCGAGTTACAGATGGTTGTGAACCACCTTGTGGGTGCTGGGAATTGAACCGGGGCCCTCGGGAAGAGCAGTTAATGCTTTTAACCACTGAACCATCTCTCCAGCCTAAATAAATCTTAAAAATAAGTTTTTCAAGTGTGTATTTTTTTCTCATTGAGATTACAGCTGTGCCATCAATTTTGACACTGATTTTATTCATTCACCTTTATTTCCAAAAAGGTGTAGGATTGTGTGTGTTGTCTCCTGCATTCACTTACATGCACTCTTTCTCCCTAACACACAGACCTCCTGAAGTCAGTGATTGTTTTCTCCCCTTTTTGCCTATAGCCCTGTCTCAAATTATATTCTGCATTCATAAAAGTGAAAATTACTTATAACGTGATAGTTATTAGGAAGGCCAGAAATGTCCTGAACAAAAGTAATAACAGCTAATGGGGTGCTTCTCTGGAACAGGGGGGAATAGTTTTGAATGGCAGCAGGTGATGTGTCCTCACTGTTCCTGTCAATCCTTCCCATGAAAACCTGGAAACCTTGTTCTCCTCTCTTCCACCTTGTATCTGCCTTTCTCATTCATACATGAAGATAGTTGCTTTCTCTTATACTTCTTGGGGATCTAAAGGACAACGGGGCTGGTATTTCCATCCCCACGTGTGTTAACTTAATCTTGTTTATTTTCTGTCTGTATGTCTGATTCCATAATGTCCAATTGTGTATATATATTTCCATTCCTTTATTTACATTCTTTTCCTTCTCTGGATTTTTTTTTCAGAATCAAAGTATGTTAATCACATTTCATAATGCACTTGAGTACCTAAGATAATCTGCAGATATGGGCAAATGTTTGAATAGCTGCATTTGCTTTGGAGTGTCTGTAAATCCCAGGCCCAGGCTATCAAAGAGCACAGCAAGAGGGGTGTCCCCAGCCTGAGAGGCAGACTGATTTGAAAGTGAGTGCTCTCCATAGGTTTACTTTCAGAAAATGCACGCCCTTTCCAAAAGCCCCTCTGTCGTCTGCTCAGATGCCTCCTTTTAACCTCCATGCTTGCTTTTTAAATGGTGCCCTGACTGGTGGTTGAGTTTGACCAGTATGGGTTCTGTTTGAGAGCATCAGCTGAAAGTCTGGTGGTGTTCCTTTGGAAAACAGACGTTTTACCACCATCCTCAACAAGCATGTGCCTTGTCTGTCTGCTATTGACCGAGAAAAAGAAAAATAGCTTAGTCGTCTGTATCTGGTATCACCAGCAATTTCATATAAACTATTAATAGTTAAACCTCAACACCAGAAAGGAGGACATTAAAACTTAGAGACATAGTATTCATTGATAGAAATCCACCAGAACCAGAGCCAAAGTAATACATAACCATTTATAAGGCTGTCTGCAGCCCTGATCTTGGGCCTATCTGATTTAGTGTGACACAACAGGGGCTTGGCTGACAACCCAGAATTTTGTAGCATGGCCTGGAAGGAGTTACCCTCTTGCTGGTTTTGAAGACAGGAGTTAAATGATTATAATTATAAATCAATAATAAAAAATTTGATATGGCTTATAGAATTTGGGAAGTTTTATCTTAGAATAAGATAACTAAAGGGCACAGTTGTTTGGTACTGATATTTTGAGTACTAAAAAGCGTTCCATGGATGATAGATTTTTGGGTTAGATTACTGATGAGGGGTGTGTGTGTGTGTGTGTGTGTGTGTGTGTGTGTGTGTGTGGTGTTTCCCTGTTAGAAGGTAAACAGAAACTCAAATGCTTCCTGAGATGCTTCTTAGAATGTTCCATCAGGGCGTAGTCCCAATCCAGAAGGCATCCTCAGCTTCTCTTTAGGCCACAGGAAGCGTGCCTAGGTCACACTAGTCTGTCATTAAGTCATAAAGGAGAAGAGCTATGACTGAGGCTTACTTTATGGAATTTAACTGTATAACCATGTTTGTCCAAAATGTATGTATTTCCTAACATAATAAACACTGAGTTGTAAAGGAGAAGCTTTGTTTCTGAAGTTTGTGTTGGGCTTCGTGTTGCACCAGGCACACAAGCTTGTGGTGACATTTGAGTGACAGCTGTCACAGACGCTTTGGGGAGTCTCAGAAGCTACCAATGGACAAATAAGTCAGGGATAATGCATCTTCAGATTGTTTTCTTCTTTTGAAAGTAGGAAAAATGAACTCTATTAGCAGTCTTGATTGTTTTATATACTCCCTTGCTGCTGTGATCAATACCGGGCAGAAGCAACTCAAGGAAGCAGAGGTTTGTTTTGTCTCAGTGTTCAGGGAATGCAGTCCACTGTGGCTGTGGAGGTGTGGCTAGAGGCCACTGAGGCGGAGACAGAGGATATGGTCACATTGTGGCAGCCGGTAGTAGACAGGGACCTGTTGTGGAAGTGGGGCCGGGCTGTAATTCTTAGGCCTACGTCTAATGATTCACCTCTGCCAGCCATGCTTCCCATTCCCAAAGCTTAGCAGCTTCCCGGAGAAGTGCCACCGCCTGGAGATCCAGTATTCGGTACCTGAACTGACTGTGTGGTGGGTGCTTCCCATGGGAGCTGCAACACTGCTCGGCCCTACCACCACCTTCTTTTCTTTGTAGATACCGCTGTGATTTGTAAAGAGCGTTTGGAAGAGGAGAAATCTGCCATACGTACCTTTTTAAAGTCGGTTATGTGTTATGTATGCATTTTTAGCGTAATTTTAAAAAACAGTTCATCTAGCCGGGCGGTGGTGGCGCACGCCTTTAATCCCAGCACTCAGGAGGCAGAGCCAGGCGGATCTCTGTGAGTTCGAGGCCAGCCTGGGCTACCAAGTGAGTTCCAGGAAAAGGCGCAAAGCTACACAGAGAAACCCTGTCTCGAAAAACCAAAAAAAAAAAAAAAAAAAAAACAGTTCATCTTTAAATTTATAAATATATTCACTTGGTACAAATTTCAGAGATGTGATTTTGCTCACTCTTGTTCTTAAGCCGCTCTGTTAGTTTTTCCTTGTAGGTAACTCAAATTACTGGTCTCTTGTATTTCATTTCACACGTACTTCATGTGTGTAGAAGATATGTGTTTTTAAATAAATATAAATTTTTCCTCTTTTACACCACTGCTTGCTTACCGTAACCTTGCTTATTTTTCCCTACCCTCTACTAGTTTCATTAAACAGCAGAACTTGGAAAGAAAGTGCTTCCTCACTCTTCCTTGAGATGTCTATAATGTGAATGAAGCATTTTGTTTTAATTGGCACCTACTGATGTACAGCTACGTTCATTCAGTTATTAACATTTCTTTTTGTTTAGTCTTCCCTTTTGAATTCATTTTTCCAGCTTTAGTGAGGGATTACAGTATTAGTACCAAGAAATAGGATATTGGGCTGGAGAGATGGCTCCGTGGTTAAGAGTGCTTGTTGCTTTTCTATAAGACCCAAGTTCAATTCCCAGAACCCACATGTCAGTTCACAACCATCTGTAACTCCAGTTCCAAGGATCTGATGACCTCTTCTGGTCTCTGGGGCATTAGGCACACATATGGTGCAGAGACATGCATGCAGACAAAGCACCTGTACACATAAAATGATTCTTTCCAAGGATATTTATTCTGTTCTAACGCCTCTGAAGGGGCAAGGCTGACCTGTCTGGGTCTAGCCCCTTTCCTTGGGAAACTCATCTCAAGTGTTGCTTATTGTTGGAACCATTATGGGTTTCAGCACCTACTGGCCAACTAGGAAGTCTCAACCTTTCACGTGTGATTTTGACTCCTCTCGCATAGGCCCTATTTCAGTTGGAAGAAACAACTCTCCCTGGGTGAGGTGCAAATAGTAACCTGTGTCATTGATTAGGTAGGACTGACAAAACACGAGCCACCTCAGTTTATTGGGAATGCTGACTACAGACTGTCAAAGCAGTGCTACTTTGATTTCACACCTGAGTTTATTATTTCACTTACCTCCAACAGCCCCACACAGAACCCAGCTGGTGTGTTTCATGGCCAACGTTCCTAAGGTAGTGATTGAACGTAGTAGCTAGACAACACAGTCATGTAACGTGCTGCTGGCCTGTGGCAGAGTGCTCTAATTGTGGATCATATCATATGCAGGAAGCAGAGAAGGGATATAATCACAGTAAGCGAGGGAGCTTGTGATGGTCAATCACTAGAGTTTACACTTGTATTGTTAGCTCCTGCTCTCTCGGCCTGCTCTTATTTTACAAAAAGCTTCATTTCTTAAAATGTGGTATTTAGGAATAAAACTAATAGGAATTAATAAAATAATTACAAAAACACACAACTCTTTGTGGTGGGGGAGGAGTGGGAGGAGGGATGAGAGGGGGATCTGTGGTTGGTATGTAAAATTAATAAAAACATTCTTAAAGAAAAAAGCTCTTAGATACAAGTTGACATGATACTGGGATGATGGCTGCTGTTTTAAATGGAATATTTCTTCTTTTGTCGTGGAGAGAAACATGAAAGAAGAGAATATTGCTTTAGAGTTTTTGTTTTTCCTCTGTGTTTGTTTCTCCAGAAAAGTACAAAGGTCTACATACTTACTTTTAATCTTGGGTAAAGGGAGCCCATGAAGTGCGACAGACAATGAATTTTACTCCCTAGCCCTATTGAGGTTTATTAAATAAAAACAATCAATCAGATGGAAGTAAGCAGAAGAAACAATCTTTTTGTTATCCAAAGGTATGAGGAGCAGTAATAAAACACTGTACGTGCCTATGTGCCTTTGGGGGTCTTTGTTACTGTTTACTTGGGTAATGAGGATGAGTAGGTAGAGAAAGGAACTATTCACAAGGAATTCGTTATTAGAGGTTGTTGTACCCATCTTTATTCTGATTCTGTAAACTCTAAGTCATTATTTAATTTGTCTTGTCTTCCTTTGACATTGGAGACAGTCACCAGCCTTCACTCTGAAAAGAGGAGTGGCCAGTTCTCCTGCTACAGAGGAAATAAACAAGTTTGTTGTTCGGTGATGACAGCCTCGCCCTGTAGCATTTTTTGTTTAATTATTTTAAGGTAGAGTCTCACAATGTAGACCATTCTGGTCTCAAATTTGTGATTCTCGTGCCCCACTTCCCCAAGCAGTGGCATCATAAGCACGTTGTCACCATACTCAGGTTGAGTGACATTTCAAAATGCTGCCATGGCAGTGCCTTGCCTTCATAACTGCAGACTCTGATGCCATTGGCATGTTAGACTTGATCATTTCTTAGAGGGTCTATTCTGGTGTTTAGCAGCCTTCCTGGCTTCCACCCACTGGGTGGCAGTAACAGCACCCTACTGGGAGACAAAATCATCTCTACTGGAGAACAGCTACACTTAGACCATACCTTGTGGCCCTACATACTTAGCTGAGTGGTCAAGTGAGGTGAAAGAAAGTGACTTTTACAATTAAAAAAAGCTTCAGCAACTTTAATATGGGGGTTGCAAGGATTTAGTTAATTTGGTTAAAGGTAGGAGTGAGTGGGAGGGCCGTAAATGCACAGTGGATCCAGGCTGTGCTCTGGTGTGTTTTGTCTATGGAAGAAGAATGGAGGGTATGAAGGTAGGGGTTGAGGGAGGGCTTGTGGACCTGAACATATTCAAATGATCATAGGAAGGAGTCAAGGAGACAGAGGTCCATAGAGAGGAGAAAATGGGGATGGGCAAGTTGAGGTAGGATGAATCTGGAACATAGGGATAAGCATGAATTTTAGGACTGATGTTCTCCAAACCAGAGTCTTGTTTGCGATGAGGAAGATCCATATTTTACTGCTCTGGGGCCTTCAGAGGGAATAATAGGTCTGAGGTTTTCTCAAGACTTGGGACTGTTGACACAATCTCCATGATTTCTGGGTGTCCTGGATTTCATTGATTCCCCAGACCCCATGGCTCTGTTCCAGGTATCAGGCCTATGCTAGAATGCTGCACTTGGATTTTGCATTAGGTTAGGGTTTAGGGTCCAGTCGTAGTCTAGAATTCCAGACTTACCAGGTGTCACAGAATCTACCTGTGGCTCACCTGCAGCCAGCCTGCCTTATATTAACAAAGAGGTCATTCTCATTCTGTTTTAAAACTCTTTATTACATTCATTCGTTTTATTGAGAGGAGAAGGAGGGACTGGATAACTGGAGCGAAGTGGGAGAGATGGGAAGAGAGGGTAGTGTCAGGGTAATTGTGCTGGTGGCTGTTTTGTTTTGTTTTTCCTTCTTGAGAGAAGTTCAGATGTCTGGCTCTGGTTCAATTGCTCTGTGGGCGTAACTGAAGAAGGGGCCTGAGGAGGGCAAAAGCAATTAAAACCTTGAACATCATAAATGCCCTTCCTAATTAAGTGGTAAGGATGGAAAATCAAGTAGCTTCTTGGGCTGTGTGTCTGTTCTTTTCAAAGTTTGCTGAAAGGCCGGCCAGTTGTTCATGTCTTTTAGAAAGAACAGAACCTTCAGAATAACCCTGAGAAAAAGTTTTAAAGTTCTTTCATTGTCTTCCGCTTTTTGATGAACCTTCACATTTTGTTTCCTGGGCCCTTTTACCTGTAACCTCCCGCCCGGCTTCCCCAGTCACTCCAGTGTTGCAGCGCCAGACCCGATTCTCTAGTGTATTAATGGAGACAGTTCAAGTATCTAACTGCTGTTTCCTTTGTTCAAGTTCCTTTTGGTCCTTGCTGGGAACTGCTCTGAAAACCGAACCAGGGACTGAACACAAAAGCCTGCCGATGTCGTCCCTCCCAGTAAACGCACTGTGTGATGTGTTCCCTCCTCCTGTTCACGACTCATTAGTCCCTCAGTACAGAAAAGGTTGCCCCTCCGGAATAAAGGGAATAGACGTAACTCGGAGTCCTTTTTCGCCCTTTCCTGTGTTTTATTTGGGTGCACTCACAGTTCTCCATCTTCATTAGTGACCCGGCAGGGGGCTGGCACAGTGCTGAGACTAGCCTTTGCTCGTTCCCTGGAGTGTATCAGAGACCTCAGAACTCAATACCCCACTATAAAAATAAAATACTGTGCTTCAAACGACCTTTTGATGGAACAAAGCCATACATCCCAATCTGCCTGGGCCTCTGGAATTGCATCCTTGCCAAGCACCTCCTTTATATTTTGCACATGCCTTCCCAGCCCCCACTTCCCCCTCCTTGGGATGTGGTGCTTTTGGTGGCCTGTATGTCGGGCAAATGTGTGTGTGTGTGTGTGTGTGTGTGTGTGTGTGTGTGTGTGTAAGACCTAGTGTCTTTCGAGCATGAGCACAGTAGCTTCTTGGGAGAGAGAGCGGCAGCAGATACTTGTGGGCTTTCACACTGCAAGTGAGAGTCCCCTCAGGGTCGCACCTACAGTTCAGGGAAGTGGGTAAAAGCTAGTGACACTAAAGTGAGTTACAGGGCTAGAGAGATGGATCAGCAGCTATGAGTTTCTCCTGCTCTTCCCTAGGACCTCAGTGTGCTTCCCTGAACACACGACCATAGGTTCACAACCTCCCAGAACTCCAGCTCTAAGGGATGTGACAACTCTGGCCTCCAAGGGTACCTGCCCTCATGTGTACACAAACACACATGTACATGTATTAAAAATTAAAACCATAAAATGAGTTACATGTTTCTAATTCAAGTTAAGTTTCTAGATTTTTCATGGTGGCCCAATTCTCCTAGAGTTGCTAGAGACCTTTCCCTGTTCCAGAGCCACATGTGTATGAATTTCGTAATCCAGTGTAATGCTGACATGAAAGTGATCCTCATTAGACCCTTCCAGGGGGTGTTTGGAGTCCCTAGAGCATTGCATGTTGTTAAATGTTTTGCATTTGTATGTTCCAGCTCTTGGAAACTGCTTGCAATGCTTATTTTAAGGTAGCATGAGAAAGTAAACACAGAGACTGGGGTTGAATGATCTACCTAACCTGGAAAACTCAACTCTTCTACCCTTTGATTGTTATCCCTCTGCAGTTGCCATAAACTGAATGGACTTGACAAGTTGTTTTAACTTCCTTGAGCAAAGTTTCAAAGTATATTGCTATTGCATTTCAATGATACTTTATTATTGTGCATGTATATATGTATGTATGTATTATGAGGGTAGGTAGGTATGTGGGCACACATGTTCCATATGGAGAGCAGAAGACAACTTTCAGGAGTCAATTCTCTTCTTCAGCCATGTGGTTCCAGGGTTGAACTCAGGCTCTTTCTCAGGCTTGAGAGCAAATGCCCCCCTTACCTGCTGAGCTATGTTACTAACTCCTAAATAGTGTTTTTAAGACTATTTGGGATATTTAGGGTCTTAGCTTGTATAAATTACTTAAAAATTTAACGAAAAACATTATGATTCTGTAAACATACAATGTATGCAAATATGAAGTGCTGTTTTCTACGTACATTGTATGGTTGACTCTTTGTCTTAGAGATCCAACCCACAGCCTTGCTTGGGCTAAACAGACATCCCCAGCTCTAGACTCTTTTTAAAGCAGTTTCTGGAGATGAGTGATAATTTCATAGTCTAGCTCTAAATCATTTCATTTTATATTTTAAAATAATTGTCTGGTCTCCGTCACGACAAACAATGGTATGAAGATAGCCTGCTTTTCTCTGGATATGAACTGAAGAATAGAATTGCAAAATCCCATTCTGAAGGTCACTAAGTATCACCAGTATTGCCAGATTGCTCCCTGGAGTCAGGGCATGGATAGTATAGGAACATTTCCACTGTTGTACTTGTTAGCCAACATTTTACATTTAGACTTTCATTTTTCCTAACTAATTGGTGTAAAATGGTATTTAAATTTAAGTTGTACTTCTGTGTTTACTAGTGAAGTTGAGCACTTCTCTCTATAAATTTGTTTGCTATTTTAATTTTACCATTGTGACTTATTGGAGATGTATTTGTAGATCTTGATTTTAAGTTAGTTAAACGTCTTACCTTTTTAAAAATGAAATTAAAATTCTTAAGTATTTATTTAGTGTGTGTATATGTTGTATATGTACGTGCAGGTATTTGTGTATGTGCCCATGTGTGCCCAAGTGGAGGCCAGAAGTTGATGTCACGTGCTTCTCTATATGTACTTTATTTTTGAAGATGGGCTCTCAGTGAATCTGAGCTCAAACTTGGGGATCTGCATAGCTCTGTCTTTCCACACTGGGATTGCAGGCTAACCTTTGTGCCCAGCTTTTATGTGCATGCTGGGGATCCAAACTCATGTCCTTCTGCTTACACAGCAGACACTGCCCCCTTTACAAACTGTCTCCCCAGCTCTGCACACTACTTCCCTTTAATCTTCTAGTTTATGCTTTTAGGATCCAGGACCCCAGGGTTAATCACATTTATATTTAAGCTTTACTTCACCTGTAAGGCACCTTTGAATATAGCAACATTATTTGACATAGGAGAATCATATTTTGGAATAAGATGTAAGTTTAGTGTGAACCAGAGGACCATACTGTATTATGGGTACAGTTTGAAGACTTGTTTGAAAAATAGAGAAAAGATTGTCCATAGCACATGATTATATATAAAGTTTAATACACACACATGTATGTGCATATACACATGTGTACACATGTACCCATGTGCGTGCATGCACATGCACACACACACACACACACACACACACACACACACACACTGCTTTATGTTTTCAGAGAAACAAAGACAGATGCCAGGAAATGAAGCATTTGATTATTTGGTATATAGAGTAGGGAATAATGAAGAATGGAGACAAAGATAAAACCCACAAAAATAACTAACAGAGGGGTCTCATTGAGAATGGCAGTAACATGTGCTGGATAGAGGAGGGTTAGCCGTGAATTTGAAATAGGATCAATAAAATTCAGGAGAGGTGATACAGAAAATACGTCAGTGGTAAGCCAAAAAACTTGGATTGAAGACAAGGTGAAATAAAATATTTTAAGTTTTACAATTCATAAGTGAAACATCCACAAAGAAGAAAATGCTCCTAAATGGCTACATCAGGGTGTGGGTTGTTTTGTTTTTTGTTTTTTGTTTTGTTTGTGGGAGAAATGGTAATTCCTCCTTTCTTGCTTAGGTATCTATAAGAAAGAAAGCAGATGTGTCTTCAAGCATGTGTGCACCTGCCATGAGACAAAATGAGTAGTTACTTTGGAAAGCTGGCTCTGGTTGTTTTTTATGTTGCTTGTTAAATTACAATTCTCTTCCTGGCAAGTACAGGTTTGTAATTAAGTCATTTATCATACATGTCCTTTTGACTACATTTGAAATTTGATGATATACAGAAGCAATATGTGGGTGGTTTCATAGAAATGAGATGAATGAGTTTTTTTATTAGCATTCATCATTGATGTATAGGTTCTTCCTGTTTATACCAAACACGAAATGCTGACTAATTATGTGCAACTGAAGGAAGGTGAAAGGTCTTGGTCCTGAAAATACACTGAGAATTGTATTTTCAACCTACTAACACTCGAGGAATATGGTGTGTAATAGAGCCATATTCTATTGGCAATATGCTAAGGAGTCATCTTTGGAGATATGGATTCCATATTTCTTTTTTTTTTTTTTTTTTTTTTTTTTTTTTTGGTTTTTCGAGACAGGGTTTCTCTGTGTAGCTTTGCGCCTTTCCTGGAACTCACTTGGTAGCCCAGGCTGGCCTCGAACTCACAGAGATCCGCCTGGCTCTGCCTCCCAAGTGCTGGGATTAAAGGCGTGCGCCACCACCGCCCGGCGGATTCCATATTTCTTACCTTTAATTTCACAGATGCTTTTTTTTTCTGAACTTTTTTCCTACTACCCATGCTCCTATCCCCATTTATTTTGAAGTTCACACACCCCAAACTATACTCACTTAAAGTTGTATCTTGTTCAGTACTCTTTACATCCTGCATATTATAGATAAAATAAGCAGGTCTAGAAAGGCCAAATAGATTCCTGTGTTCACACAATTTTGACTAGCAGGACTGGGATTTGGAACCAGGTCTTACTCCAAATCTTATTATTTATCTACTCATACCATAATTTTTCATGGGCTATATCCTGAAATTCATATCTGTAATATGGTGTCTTTCATTAGATGTCTTAATTTTAAAAAAGGATATCTGAAGGATCTGAAGGATGTGAGCACATTTAAGTTGCATCATAGAAATATGTATTTATCTGAGTGTGGTGGTACACGCCTTTAATCTTAGCACTCAGGAGGCAGAGGCAAGTAGAGCTCTGTGAGTTCGAGGCCACCCTGGTCTATAGAGTGAGTTCCAGACCTGCCTGGTCTACATAGTGAGTCTGTGTTTATAAAGAAAGAAATGACAGAAGAGTGGAAAGAAGTAAGGAGAGAAGGGAGGAAGGGAGGGAGGGAAGAAAAGAGCAAAGGAAGGAAGATAGTCTCCATTCAAGATCCTTTTAGATTCTAATGTTGAACCTCTGCTGTTCAGTTGCTGAAAAAACCAGCTCATGTCAAATGGTATTATTCTTCATCTATGTCTTTAAATTATCTGCAGTTTAGTTTTAGGTTAGGTTATAACATCAGAAAGCCAGGTACCTGGACTCAGCCACTTTCACTTTTTGTGGAAATCCATCTCCCTCCCCCACCTTCCCTCCTCTCTCCCATTCTTCCCTACTTCTTCCTCCTTCCTTTTTTGTTTTGTTTTGTTTTGTGTTTTGTTTTGGTAGTGGGGCACTTAAGTCTTCAATCATGGAGTCTATAGGACAGATGAATAAAAAAATCACTGTTCTCTGTGATTTATTTCTCTCGAGGGGGCCACATAGTATATTGTACTACACTACACCACACTGGCATTGAAATGGCCTGAAGATGAAATCCTCCCAGAGCTGAGGGTCAGGAAACAGTGACTCATTTGTAAAAATTCATGGACTTCCTATGAATCTTCCATGTGGTTGTGTTTTCTCCTTTGCCTTGGCTGGGTAGGAAGACTAGAGCTATGTCTGCAGGCATCACTTAACAATTGCTCAGGAGTTAAACTGCTGATGTTTTTGTCTGTGCTGCTTCCTAATGGTTTCTGTTATTTGTGTTGGGTGAATTTGTATAAGCTACCGTAGTCATTTTGCTGGTGATGGATATAAATGTGTAAATGGCATGTGAAGGACAATTAAATTCTCCTGAGTTGATAGGTAAATCACATTTTCCTGGGTGGGGGTAGGTCATATACTTACATTTCTCTTCCTCATTTTCCATTGTTAATTTTGAATTTCTCATTCAGTTAGTGTATTAGTTCAGGGTTGTTGTATTTAAAAAGCTGTTTTCCTAAAAGGAAATTGGTCTTCTATGTTTTTAGTTCATATTTCTTATTAAAGATACACATTTAACTTTTATGAATAAGTCTCATTCCCCAAAGAAATTTAGCTAAATTGAGTATGTTTTTGAATAACATAGAAATAGGGAAATTTGGAGTCTCAAAGGTATGCCAACCATAGAGGCATATATAACTAAATAATTTTCAGCATGTTTTCATGAAGAAAATTAATTTCTTATCTGTTGTCTAACTGAGTGTTCACATGGCACTTCAGACCATCTAAAGCTTCAGATACTATTTTTTTTTTTTTTTTTTACAAGTTAGCCTTTCCCTGTCCCACACCATTTCCTGTTTTGGTGAATGGCACTCCTGAACCTGTTCTTATATGTCATATATGTGACAGTCCTGTCACCCTGTGCTAATTGGTCACCTGGTTTTTAAATTCTGCCTACATGTAGATTTGAAGTTGACTGTTTTTTATTTTTTGCTGTTACTTTTTCCCGGTGCCTTCTACATGGTCTTTCTTAATAAAGCAAGCACTAAGAATTTTTGGTTGTATAGAAGAAAAGAATTAATGAATTCAGAGATGGATGTTTTTAGTTTCATTGTTTCTATCTGAACTACTACAAACCCTCCTTTTCTGCCCCCTTCTCGTGTGTGTGTGTGTGTGTGTGTGTGTGTGTGTGTGCAACTCTAAAGAGGAGACCCTGGAACAGAATCCTGAGTTAAGTGAGGAGCCATGTTCCTGCTATGGTGTTGGGGAGGGATGGTTCTGGTCAGAGAGCAAAGCATTCCTATACAATTGTTCTGTGGCAGACACTGTTCTAAGGGCTCTGGAGACAGCAGTGGACTGAACTGTTCAACATCAGCATTGTTTATTGTTTAACTGTGCCATCTGGTCTTTTTCCACAGTATATACCATGATTCAAACCCTTTGTTTCTTTAATTGCTCGATGTTTTTGAAGTTGGAAACCCCAACATGGGAAAGTCCCTTTGTTCTCCCTACTGCTTATCACTCCATATTCTTTCCTGCTGGTTCACGCTGACACCCCGGGCATGAAGAACACTGCTTCAGGCTACAAACCCTCACTCTACCTGTATTAATCATCGTTCTTAAGGATGTGTGGACGGACATCTGTTAGATTTTCAGTGTCTGGGTTTTGACCCAGGCTGTAGATGCATAGAAAATTCCCTCATCATAATTACATATGGATACTATTTATTGCTGTGGCTCAGCTGCTCACAGCTGTCTGTACCTATGGTCCTGGAGGATCTGCCTCTCTCTGTGGCTTCCATGGGTACCTGCACACACAAGTTTACAAATACACATGCACAGAAATAAAAATAAATACATCTTTTAAAAAGGAAACTCTTAAGCGTGTGTGTCTGTGTGTGTCTGTGACCCGCCTATGACCCTGTGTCTTCAACAGTAGAAATGCACACACACAGTCATAGTTTGCGATTCTGTTTTTTCCCCTCACCTTTCTACTGTAGTCCAGAAGGCTCTGTGGCATTTTCAGCAGCCAGAAGGGTACTCTTCTAGGTAAGTTGTAAATTCATCTTTAATAAGTTCCTATGCCCTTGAAGGGTAAGAGCTATAGGGATGAAGAGAGAGGAGGAAGGAGAAGGAAAGGGGGTAAGGAGGACGAAGAAGAGGAGGAGAATGAGAGAGAAAGAGCAAGAGTCCTGTGCAAATTTGCAAAGTTGCTGTCCTCTGGTGGCAGCTGACAGGTAGAGTGACAGCCTAACATGTAACAGTAGAGCCATTGTGATGTGAGGGAACCCAATACTGTTATTGTTCTGTTTAGATGAGATTCACGCAAGGTTACTCTGCTCTCGCGTTGAGAATGCCCATTTGAGCAGAAAGGGTTTGGTTTCTAAGTTTAGAGTTGCCAGACAACTGAGGGGAACTGATTAAATCTGGAAGGAGGCAGCTCACCCCACAGGCTTCTCCAGGCACCCCAAGGAGAGTCAAAGATAAATAAATACTGTTTTATGAGCAGAGTGTGAGGTGAAGGGGGGGCTAGGACAGGAGTTAACATTTCAAAGGAGAGGGAAGTTCTCCGACTCTCTTCCTGATCAGACATTTGTCTTATGATTCTACTTAGGCTTGGAATAGTTTGCCCATGTAAACATGTGTGAGTTTTCTTGGCAAGGGAGAAGACAGAGTCTAGTGTCCTTGTTATAAAGGGAAGCATGATCAAATATAGAGGTCTTTATTATGAAATGAAGCTTTAAAAACCAGCTCACACCTGTAATACCAACACTTGGAAGACTGAGGCAGGAGGACTGCCAGGAGCTCAAGGCCAGCCTGTGCTACATAGAAAGTTAGCCAGCCAGGGATATATAGGAAGCCTCTGCCTTAAAAATAGAACAAACAACAAAAATGTCCCATTTTATAAATCACAACTGATGTTTACTTGCTTATAGATTTCATAGTATATCGCATAGGAAAATTCTGGCCCATTGCACAAATGTTTAATTTTGGAAGTCTATAATTTTTTTAAGGTAGAGTTTATTCTTTTAGTATGGGCCTTCTCTAGAGCTCAGTAAGTTACCCTCTTGTTTCTTGGGTGTAGATCTTGGTCTCTCATTCTAATATTGTGCCTTGAAAAATCATTATGTATAGTTTTATTTAATGAATAAAGATAATCCAGAGGTAGCTTAGAGGTAGTTAGCTGGCTGAAAATAATTCATTATTGTCATAGGTTTATAGAGCCTTGGAGCTCTCTCTCCCTGCTGCCCTAGTCATTTCCCCCTTGTAGAGGGTGAACTGAAGCCCTAGGAAGAGTTAATGGCTTGGGGAGAACTTTCCATCAGAGCATAAGCATGCGGGAACACTCCACCCACACTCTGACCCCCATACTGTTTTTTCAAAACCTATACATGTCATCTGAACTGCCAAGAGCTCAATATTATGTACAGTGAAGGAAGCTACAGCAGTTCACTTTATTGACTTAGAGAGGCTAGATTAATAATAGAGACTAGATTATTGAATTCCCAGTTCAAAACCTCATGAGTCATCAAAATAATTTCAGCCTCTTGCCATCACATCTTTTATAAGAAACTAGGACATAAATCATCACATTGACTTCTAATTTGTTGTGGTTTTAGTTCCTGCTGTGGAAAGTAGGATGATAAAAAAGTGAAACCAGTGGCCCAAAGTCCGGCAGCCAAAGGTGGAGAACAAAGGCAGAAGGATTAGATTAAGGACCTGTAACTGGAAGACAGGGTGGCTTGCTGTGACTCTGGTTACCGTGCTTCCTGTCTGGCCCCACCCCTGTACTAGTTTCTCCTTCTCTTTTTCCCAGCGTACAAAGTCAATTTAAAATGTTAGTACAGAGAAAAGGAGGGGACAAAGGAGAGGAGACTATATTACTGATTAATTCATGCAGACCAATTCAGATAGGGATCAGTCTTTAAATATCGGGGAGCTGGAGTGATAGCTCAGCGGTTAAGAGCACTGCTTTTCCAGAGGACCTGGGTTCAATTCCCAGCACCCGTATGGCAGCTCACAACTGTCTGTAACTGCAAGATCTGGCACCCTCACACAGACATCCCTGCAGGCAAATACATCAATGCACATAAAAATAAATAAATTTAAAAAAATTAAATGTAAGGATGTAAGGAGATGACTCCATTATTAAAGTGCTCGTCATGCAAGTATGAAGATCTGTTCAATCCCACCCTCCACCCTACCTTCATAGAAAACAAACAAACAAACAAAACTCACTAGCGAACAAAGAGAGTACCAGTATGTAATCCTGGTGCTAGGGAGGCCGAGACAGGAGAATCCTTGAGGCTTGGTAGCATAGCCTAACTGGGAAGTTGTAAGTCAATGAAAAGACCCTGTCTCGATAAAGAAGAGGGAGTGGGGTGGATGAGCTGGTGAGATATCTCAGTTGGTAAAGGCATTTGTTGTCAGACCTGGTGATCTGAGTTCAGTCCCTGGAACCCACATGGTAGAAGGAGAACCTGTTCCTGCAGATTGTCCTCTGACTTCCACATGAGCACAGTGGCAAGAGCACAGCCACATACTCAAAGGAAATAAATGGACCTTAAAAAAGTAAATGAAAACAATGTGGAACATCATTAAGGAAGAAACCCATGTTGTACGATAGCCCCAGATGCACGTGGACACACATGTACCTACATACAAACGTGTGCATAAGCAAACACCATGGACTCCCCCCTTAAAAAAGGGTTTAAACATTAAATTAAAAATGAATTAGGATCATCATTATGTATGAACAATATAATTAATCAGTGCTGTAAAATTATAGGGAGTTTCACAGGTTAGGGATATTTTGTTTTCTATTAGAAACACTAGTTGGCATTTGTCAGGATTTGCATTGTGACTTGGGGTCTCTCCTTCTGTGTTTGTGTGAAGGAACAGGGTTCACCTGGTCATTTTTGAGAAGGGTCAAAGTGACCTCCTTTGGTGTAACTTTAGTGCTGTTTATCTTGGAGAGAGTTCCCAGAAACCCGAGGGAATAGCATACACAGAGGGAGAGTTGTATCTGGGAGATTTTTATTTGGCATTTTTACTGTTGCAGTCTACAGAAGTTTCAGTGCAGTATGCCAGGCAGGCTTAAGGGGTAGTGTTCGATTTCTGTATGACTTTGAAAGGTTGAAAGCATCAGCGGACGATTATGTAACATGGACTGGGGAATGACAACTCTGGCTTCTTTAGAACCTCTCTAGGTTCTGCTTTGAGGTGCGTTTGTGCTTGTCTTGAAAGAACTCGGAAAGGGATAGTAGTTCTTTGAACAAGGTCTTTGTCATATAGACTTGGGAGGACTGCCGCTCCAATAAACATGACCATGTCTGATTCAGAAAGCGGGTAAACTGAGCAACGGTACTTGGAAGGTTGTCCTCAGCAGCACTGTAAAGTGCTGCTATCCAACTGCCAGTCACTGCACATTCTACCCTGGGCTCTGAGTCCCTTGTCAGTGCCGAGGAGCCTCAGCAAACTCAGCACTTGTGGCCAGGGGCATCTCTAGACGCCGTTGACATCTTGTCTCTTCTCACATACCGCCTGGGTGAAATCTAGCCCATGGGATTCTTGTAAGTGGATTACAGGAAAGCCATCATAAATTTCATTCACTCCGGATGACTCTGAGAACTTCTCCTTCTTGCTCTTCTGAATGAGACCCTGCAATTCTTTTATCACACAGGCGGGCAGGTTGGGGCTTGTGAGTGCTCTGAATTCTTAAGATACTGAACTGAGAAAACTAAATCCATGATTTTACTGTGTGTGCTCAGGAATTAGCTAAATTCGTAAGGTTTATATCTGATTTTTACTTATTATCTTGAGAATACAGGTGTGAATACATCTGTTAAATCTGCCCAGGAGGCAGAAGTGTTGTTTTGGAAGAAGCCATGTTACTCGCTCCTGCCTCAGGCTCCAAGCAGATACGTTAAAACAACGGAAGAAAGTCGAACAGTTTGTCACTTCTCCAGTTTAAGTGAGAAAAGCGTTCTGGGGTCTATTAATAAACAGCAAGATCTTTGAATACATACAAGGAGCAAAGTGCTAAGGGTTCAGTGGTATTAGTAGAACTCTAGGAGTGTCTAGCTCGGCACAATTCGCCTCATTACCAGAGCTATGAGACAGGAGCCTGTAAATGGTCTCTAATGTTACGTCCAGCTCTCGGGTTCTCTGATCACTCTTTGAGAGTCCAAAAATAATGATAAAATGAGAGATGTGCTTTATTTTGTCAATATGAAGTTTAAGTTTCTCTGTATATATTTGAATGGTTAGACTTGCCTGTGTGCAGAAAACTTGCAGTTGCTTGTAATAATAACTAGTGGTTTCAGGCCTGGAGAGATGTCTCAGTGGTGAAGAGCGGAGACTTGGGTTCAATGTCCAGCACCCACGTGGTGGTTAACAGCCACCTGTGACTCTAGTTCCTGGGTCCCTGACACCCTTTTCAGTACACATGGTGCCCAGACATACAAGCAGACAAAACACTCATAGACAGAAAATCAATAAATCTTAAAATAAATATAAATAAATAAATTGTGATTTCTTTGAGGGTGACTATAGGCCTGAAGATCCCGGAAGGAAATTTTTAGATTTACTTTATGCTTTTGATTGCTTATGTGTGACAGTTTAGAGCTTTATCATCTTGGATTTGCTTCCATGAGAATGAAGTAGGAGCGGTAAAAGTGATTTTCAGACCAACCACTTAGTAATGAGTAGAGCCAAGTGTAGGGCATTTCAGAGTTTTCCAGCTAGTAGCTCCCCCAATCTTTTTCAAAAGATAAAACGTCTGGACTTGAAAAAGTGGTCAGTGGAAACATGACAAGGCATTTTCTGCGTCTGCAGATGGTCATCTGGACTTGAACTTTGGTTTGTGCACTGATGGTTCTGTTTCCTTATTTCTAACATTGAACACTTCTGTGAGGTTTTGAGAATTATAAGACCCTAGGAACTGGATGTGTCTGGCCAATTTTATTTGTGGATTTCTTCTTTTAAACTTTTCTATTTTTCTTTTTATGAACTTAAGAAAATTTGCTAAAAATGACAACCTATGGGTTATTTGATTCTCATTTTGAAAAAAAAAATAGCACTTTGCCAGCACTTCTAATGTAATTATGCCATTATACTCAGTGTGAAACGGACGTAGTGTTTTGTGGTTTTGAAGTTACTCTGTGATCACTGGAACATGGTCCTTGTCTGGCACAATATTCTCTAGCTTTCCCCGTATCCAACAATATCCAGAAAGCTTAACTTAATTTAAAGATGACTACAGTGTTGGTGTCGCAGTGGAGTTCTTCACATTCTCATTTATCTCAGATTTGCATTGTCTCTAGCTAAATTTATGTGTATTTACACACTTGTAGAATGGATGTATGTGCACAATGGCTCATTTGTGGCGGTCAAAGGACAACTTTTAAGGGTCAGTTTTGCCCTACCATGTGGGTTCCAGGAGTTGAATCTAGTCATCAACCTTGGCAGTAAGGACCTTTTTGCACTGAGGTATCTGACTGACTCCAATCTTTTTAGAGTATGGCATCACTGTAGTTTAGTCTAGTTCTTACTTCACCAGAGCAGCATGTTATTTATGCTTGAGAACTTGCTAGACCCTAGGTGTTCATCTAGGGGTTAGAGGTTAGGGATAATAATCACTAATATGAGAAAGCCTTGGCTCTTAAGAAGCTTTAGCATGTTGCTTCTAATCTGTGTAACACACTCAAGAGAAGGTAGTATTATAATTTTATGGATAAGCAGAGCCTAAAGAAGAACAGTTTCCAGGATTCTGTAGCCTGGGACTGACCAACTTTTAGTTTAACCTGTTATCTGATTCCAGTTTGTACTTGACTCTGTTCTGTTGCTTCAGGGTAGACCAGTAGTCTGTCTCTCTTTATTAAGGTGTTTGTTAAAGAATCATCTGGACATGCATGGCCATAGATGTGGTTGAATTGTCAGGGATATAACATAGGCTACGAAGCTCATAAAGAACATTTCTTCTTTAACCTTGGTGCAAGAGAACCAGAAAGGACAGTAGATAGAACTTCTGACTTGGAACAACAACAACAAAAGAAATGCAATTCTTAGCAATAAATTAACCCCATATTTGAAATATTTGAGTACTGGAAATTATAAAATATCCTTGAAAAATTTAAAGATGCTAAAGTGAAAGGAAAGGTATCTCTTATTCACAGAAATACATTCCAAATTGATCTGCAGATTTAACTGCTGCTGAAATTTGTTGAGATCCAGAACATCCCACACAATCGTAATACAATCTTAAAAAAAGAATAACATTGGAAGAATTACACATTGCTTTTAAAATCCACTATAAAGTAATAGTCATCCTGGCAGCATGGTGTTGACATTCAGAAAAGATGAATTAGAATGGAAAATTGAGAAGTGAACTCCTCTTAAGGCCATTTGATTAAAAGAAAGTTAACAATTTAAATTTTATGTGTATGGTTATTTTTCCTGCATCTGTGTTTATGTACCATGTGTATGCCATTTGCACAGAGGTTAGAAGAGGATGTTGGATCTCTTGGAACTGGAGTTACAGATGATTGTGAACCACTCTATGGATGTTGGGATCAAACTCAGGTCCTCTGGAAAAATAGCCACTGCTCTTAACCAACCACTGAACCATCTCTCTAGTCTGCCACTTGCTTTTTGATAACGAGTCCCAATGTGAGGAAAGGGTCATCTCTTTAACAAATAACACTGGTAGAATTAGACAACTACATGCCAAAGAACGTAGTTGAGCAACTTCATACCAACCATAAATAGATCAACACTTTAATATGAGATCTGCAGCTGTTAAACTATTGGAAGGAAGTATAGATGTAAACTTTATAACTTTGAACTCGGTAATAGCTTCCCAGATATGACCTCTCAAACAACCAACATGAAAATATGACTGCATCAAAATTATTATCTTATATTTCACAGTACCTCGAGACACTAGAAATCAATCCGTAGAAATAAAAGATCACAAATTTACATGTAAAGATTTAATATCCATAAAAATATAAAGAATTCTTATATCAATGCAAAGAAAATAATCAATTAAAAACAGGCAAAGTATTTAAATAGATATTTCTCAAAGAAGATACACAAAACCCAATTAAACACACAAAAATGATACTCAACTGCATTATTCACTGGCAGAATATACATGTAAAACCATAATAAAATAGTAGCTTATTACTGGTATGTGGCTGTAATTTAAAAAGATAGGCAATACTAAGTATTGGCAGAAATGTACAAAAAACTGGAAATTTATACATTACTGGTGGAAGTGGAAAACAGTGTAGCCATAGAGAAAATTTTGACAGTCTTTAAAAAGTCAGAGTTACCATATGACCCAGCAAGTCCTAATGTATGCCCTAGAGAACAGAAAGCATTCCCACACAAAACTTGTGCATATTCATTGTAGCATTTATTTGTTACATTCAGAAAGTAGAAACAACCCAGGTATCTATTAACTAACAAATGGATGAACAAAGTATGGTACATCCATAGTTTAATATTATTTGGTGATGAAAGAAATAATACCTGCTAGATGAACACTGTACTATGTAAGAAAGACCAGTTCCACACAATTACTGTACTGTATACTTTCATGCATATGAAATGTTCAGAATAGGTGAATTTATAGGAACAGAAAAGGCATTAGTCGTTGCCGCACTCTGGAGAAAGGGGAGTCTGTTGAATGGTCTACTAAGGCGAGTGTTTTATTTTAATTAGGGCTATGAAAATGTTCTGTAATTGGACATTAATGATGGTTACAAATCTCTGTATATACTAAAAACACCAAAGTGTATACAATGTTACGTGATTATATATCTTAATAAAACTGATACATAGATATATATATATATTTAAAAATACCTGTTACTTTGGCTTTGGGAGTTTGGATTCAATCTACTATTTCAAGTATCTGTTTATAGATGAATTATTTCAATTCAAACAGTGTAATCTCAATCTTCATTATCTATTAGGAACTCTACTTTTCTTTATTATTTTAATTATTTGTTTATTTATTTTTTGATAGGCTTCACTATTCAGTTCAGGTTGCCCTTGGACTGCCTCTCCCTCCCAGATTGTGGGATAACGGGTGTGTGACATTGTGCCTGGCTCTTAATTTTCTTCATGTTTATCTGTATTTTCTGTTCCCTTACTTAATACCTGCTAGCCTTATTGTATACCTGACAGAAAGCAAAACCTGACAGAAGACAATATGATGTCATGCTTCCTTCTTGATCTTTTTAAACCCTAATGATACAATAATTGCCAAACCAGAGTATCCTATTATGATTACATCATTTGCAAATGTTATTTCCAAGAGTACACATTTGATTTAGAATCTTCTTTTCCTACATTTTTTTTTTATTATTTATGGTGCTTGATGACCACACATTTGAAATATTCCCTGGCTAAAGCCCAGGCATCCTGGAGGTCAGTGTAGAAATGATTCACAGTTTGATAGAACGCAATCAGGTTGAATATGACTTTTATAATGCGACTGCAAGCCCAGCTTATGATATGAATTTATACATTGCCTTTCTTTTTTAAACATGATATTCAAGTAAGTTTTATTTTTTAAGGGCTTTGGCACAGTGCTAGTGGAGAATACGAGTTTCCTACCCAAAGCATTATAGAACAGGAAGCAACATTTTCTGAGGGAAATAAGGAACGTAGAAGACAGAAGATAAAATCTTAACTGAAGACAGTTCTTTTCCATCGGCATTCTTGCTGCATGTTCCCAGGGGTGTGGCTGGGCAACCTCTGCTGTAATGCCTCCTTATTGAGAGTGATTGGATAAAGAAACCAGTTATTTGGGGCCTGGTGTGTAGACAGCAAGGAGCCATGGTTCTGGATGTGGTGTTTGGCCTGGGCATCCTCACTAGTGATGAAAATGTGGGGCTGGAGGGGAAAGAGTGAGAAGTAGTACTTGATAACACAAGATGTTGGCACACCACCTTTATTTCTGGTACTCCCTCTTAAAGTAGGTTGTATTTTAGATTCTTGTCAATTGAATGGTGAACATCCCTATAGACAGTGCCTGCTAAATTGTTGGCATGCTTGGGGAGAGTTCTACACCACAGCCGCAGTTTGTAGCCACATTTCAATTGCCAACTTTAATCAGCTACTTTGCTTTTCCCAGTGTTTCCTCTTCATGGTTAGTCTTCCTTCCAAACTCAATTGATAAAATCCTCCAATTTAGCTCCCTTAGCTCTTGACTCACCTTTCAGTTGTCGGTTCCAGTGGTTCTAAGTGGAGATGGCATATGTAAGATTGGTTTTACTATTTATTATTCAAATTGGTTTTGAATCTAGATGACTCGGTAATCCTTTTTACCTAAACCAGACTTGATTAATCAACTTTTGAAGATGGCAGGAGTGAGAGGTATCATGGCTAGTCCTTCACGTGTTTCTAAAGGATGATCTGGTTTCGAGTTGGAAAGCATTTCATTGTTACACCATCCTGATCTTCAGTACAGTCATAAGCTGTCATCACGTTGTTCTTAGCAGAATGTTTCATCTGCAAACATCCTAAGATAATAATAGTCTAGTAATTAAAAAAATTCTCTTCAAGAGCTAACTCATTCCACTTGTCATTTTTCATACTAGAGAAATTGTGTTTATAAAATTCTTGCATCAATTTCCTCTGACAAGGTTAATTCAGTGTTCTCATTTATGCTTCCTTATTTTATTAGGTAGAAACTAAATATGTGTACCCCCAATATGAAGCAAGCCATTCCTTTATACTTTGTGCTAGATATTTCACCACTAAATAAGGAAAATTCTCTTGTACAAGACTCTATGGTCAAGACTGTAGAATGGTACAAGTCTGTGATCCCACTACTTGGGCGACAGAGGCAGGAGGATTACCACAAGTTTGAGGTCTATATAATGAATTCTAGGTCATCCAGGGTTATATAACAAGATTCTGTTTCAATAATAAAAGCTATTCCATATTTGCCTTTCAGATGTATGTTGTTTGAGTTTCAAAAGTTGTGCTTGAGTTGAGCATAAGAAGGTCAAAGAGTTTGACATGGTGTTACATGCCTGCAAGCCTGTAGTCCCCAAGGCTGGGGCAGGGAGATGACAACTTTGAGGATAGCCTGGGTTATATAGCAAGACTGGGGAAAAGCAAAACAGAAGAGTAATGTGAAGGAAAACACATGAGAACTCTAGATTTTATTACCTTGAAAGACCAACATACTATTAGAACTTAGGAACTCTAACCGTAATTCCACCCAAGTTCCTAACTAGAAATCTGCCATCCTAGGGCTGTCACATGCAGGAGTTACTTTAGTTTTTAAAGTTGAGTAAAAGTAAATTTAGATTTTCTGTGAAGGGTAGAAATTGAGGCTAGGGACAAAGCTATCTGTCAGAGGCACCGCCAGCTCTGTTCTTAAGATACCCTGTGCCATTCAAAACTCAGACTCGTACAATGAGCATAAGAGGGCTCGGGAGCAGTTAAGGACGAGGTGATTAATTATGGAAAGAAGCTGGGTGTCACCTTATTCCCTGGTCTACGTGTACTGTGCCTACATTGGTAAAGGGATGAACAGAACCTGTCAGGTCCATCTCAAGGTTGCTTCTGAATCTTGGGGAAGGGAAGCAATATGTTTTCTAGGTCTTTGGGTCCAGAATTTTGTTAGTGGAAAATTTTGTTTTTCCTGACCATAAATTAAAATAGTAATTATTAGTATTCATTGAGCATAAGAACTGTGCCAAGCTCTTTAATGACATTACTTAATCTATACAACTCTATTGTATAATAATTTCTCAACTGGTTAAAATATTTAAAGAACTTTGAGTAGTATCAGGAGTATACGTGTCCAAGAAATAATGCTGATGGAGACATATGAAGAATACCTTCGATCTAACAATTGCACAGTATTACATTTCTCCTTCAAGAAGCCAGTTGGTTTTCTTTTGTTTTGTTTTCGGTTTTTCGAGACAGAGTTTTATAGCACGAATCTTAAAATGTCTTATTAAGAAAATCAAACCTGGAGCCAGGTATTGGGATGATCGCTGGAAGATCAGAGAAGCAGGACAAGCCACAGATACCTCATCTTGCCAATTCCTCAGCTGATCCTGTTTCCTCAGACTGGAAGCCTCTGAGTCCTCATCCAAATGGCTCTCAGCTGAACTGTTACTCAGAAGCCTAAAAGCTTAACCAGCTAGTTCCTGGTTTTTATGCCTTAAATACCCTTCTGGTTTCTGCCATCACTTCCTGGGATTAAAGGCGTGAGTCACCATGCTTGGCTGTATCCTTGAACACACAGAGATCCAGGTAGATCTCTGCCTCTGGAATGCTAGGATTAAAGGTGTGTGCTACCACTGCCTATCCTCTATGTTTAATATTGTGGCTTTTCTGTTCTCTGACCCCAGATAAGTTTATTAGCATGCACAATATTTCGGAGAACACAATACCACCACAGGGTTTCTCTGTGTAGCTTTGAGCCTTTCCTGGAACTCACTCTGTAGCCCAGGTTGGCCTTGAACTCACAGAAATCCACCTGCCTCTGCCTCCCAAGTGCTGGGATTAAAGGCATGCGCCACCACCACCTGGCAAGAAGCCACTTCCTTTACCAACGCCTGCCTTGCTATCCTCCTGTACATTCTAGGGTCATACTTGTTTAATTCTATTATCTGACTAGTTCCATTTTGAAACTTGTAAATTCTGTGCTTGCCCCCTCCCATCTTAGGGAAGTTCATTTTTCAAATTAACAAGGTCTGGGCCAAATTTATTTATTGAGAATGTGTATTTTTTTTGTGACAAGATTTACAAAAGACAAGTAAGATAATTGAAGGAAAGGATCTGCTCAGGCTCCTTTGGTGTGGCGGTGGCAGTGACCGTTATGGCTGTGGTGGCAATGGCGGCAGCAGCAGCACGGTGGTGGTGGTGATGGTGGTGATGAACCACACAACTCTGGCACCACCACTTGCCCAACTCACCATTTTGGCAGGATAGCCAAATTTCAGGCCGAAGTTCAACTCTTTTCTTTTTAATTGTTAGATTCTTTCATGGTCCCCAGGAAACTAGAGAAAATGAATTCTGCACAGTCTGCTCGGGCATGCAACTTGAAACCTCTTGCACACTACGTGAAACTCAATGAGAGCCAGCTGTTTGGGGAAGAGCTGTCAGGAACCGGTGGGGTTCTGTGAAAGGAGGATTGTCTAGGAATACATGCTCAGAAACAGGATATCCGCCATAGAAAAAGCCAGCACATTTACATACTCAAACTCTCGTGTGATCACACTGTTGTCTTCTTAGCCCCTCCATCTCTAATTATTATTTGTTCTCGGTGGGTAGGTGTCTGCTTTCAAGGCTTCTCTTCACATGTCAAGTGTGTGGCAGTTCTTCCTTTTCTGAGAAGTAAATACAGTCCAACCTACTACCGTGTCCTAAGTACTTTCTTTGATTTTGGTTAAACTGAAAATGCACATCTGTTTACCAAACCATTTCCTTTACCCAGTACCTCTCTGTTCTTGCCAACAACACCCAGGGAAGGACCACCTGGGCAGCTTGCCAGAGGTGCCATCCAGGTCTCCTGAAATGGTTGCCAGCAAGAAGGGAACAATTATATCCCAGAACAAACTCAAAGCAGATGGTGGTCCGTGATGAGGAATGTCAGTCACATCACCGAGCCTTTGATTTTGGGTTGTTCTTTGTGCTTCCCGGGTACTGAAGCTATGTTACCTGTGTGATGTCCCCCCTGCTGCCGGGGTCTTGCTGCCCATTGTATAGGGCCCATCTGCACTAGAAGCCTCACCCAGGTCCTTGACCCCCGCTCGAATAGTTGTTGGCGCGTGACAGGAACTCTGTCAGGCCTTCCAGCAGACCTATGCAGTATACATGGCCCTGCCTTTAAAAGAAATTGTAGAAAGCCTTTTTGGGTTTTATTATTAAAGCATAACCCATCCACTCAGGAAATTCGGTTAGCATCCAGAGTTAGGAATCCTAGGATAATGTTTCACTCATGCGGCTTTTATCTCTGGAGCGTCTCTTTATGTTGCCTTTTTCCATTTTCAACTCCATTTAGTCTTCCGTAAATCATTTGAGCCCAGTCTCAGCTGCCTTCCTTGGAGGTTTTGCTTGCTTCTCCCTCAGCATTTTTTTTTTTTTTAAATTTAGAATGCAAACCCACAGTCCCTCTTTGGGCTAAGATTGGAAGTCACATGATCGTAGAGTGCTCATTTATAGCTCCTGTTACAGTGTATATCCCGGGGTATCTGCTCCTGGGTTTCTAGCAAACTGGCAAATGGCACCAAGCACAGGGGTGCATTCAGACAGAGCCGTAGGAACCTCTCAGGATCCTGCAGTTTCCCATTTATAAAGCCGTATTTAGAAATGAGAGCAAGAGGCCAGAGTGTCACTAGGCCTTACTTTAGAGCCAGGCTTTTCTTCACCCAGGAGACAGGGCTAGTAGAGTAAATGTGCCTTCAGCATTTCCCTCACCTCTCTGCTGTGACTGTACTGTCAGTGTGAGCGAGCAAACCAAAGGCAGTGTGGTGGTTGTGTGGTGGTTGTGTCTCCGCGTCTGCTCTCACCAGGTAAATTTCACCCCCACAGAGTGACGGGGTGGGAGCTGGGTCAGAGGTGCCTGAAGGTTTCCGTCTTCCAAAGCAGAGGCATTGACTGAAAGGAAGCTGTGGACTTACCAGTGCCATGTTGGTGTGAATGTTTGCTTCTTAGTTCTAGTAACTTCTGGTAACTTCCATGAGCGTCTTTCCCTTTTCCCCCAGTTCAACTCCACAGTAGACTCTCAAATAGTTTTCCTAGTAATCAGGGTATCCTGAAGCACCCATTCTGTGTGTGGTGGTTTGACTGAGAATGGCCCCCATAGGTTCATATGTTTGAATGCTTCGTCATCAGGAGTGGCACCACTTGGGATGGATTAGGAGGTGTGGCCTTGTTGGAAGAAGTGTGTCAGTGGGGGGTGGGCTTTGAGCCAGGCCCAGTGGCTTTCTCTCTCTTCTTCCTATCTGTGGACCCGGATGTAGAACTCTCAACTACTTCTCCAGCACCATGTCTGCTTGCATACTGCCATGCTTCCCACCCATGATGAAAATGGACTAAACCTCTGAAATTGTAAGCCAGCCCCAGTGAAATGCTTTCTTTCATAAGAGTTGCTGTGGTCACTGTGTCTCTTCACAGCAATAAAACACTGACTAAGACAGTGGAAAGGTGAACATTCTACTGATTTCTCTGCATCCCAGAGTTCAGTCCCCCTTGCTCCATCATCTCCTAGAGAGCCATTTATATTGCTTCGGTACCTCCATCGCTTATCATTCAGAATGCTTTTATTGAGCACGTCTTATGTGCGTGATGTTGTGCTAGGACTAATGTCAGAGAGCTGATGGGCTATGGCCCCTGTTCTTGAGAAGCCAAGGATCTGGATGACATGGGGGAGGTGTTTTTCTGAATGTCACTGTCAGTATTTCCTTTGCTCTCCCCCTATCTCAGTGTAAGCAGTCCTTTAGTATGAGATGACAAAACGTATGTAGATCGAGTTATGGCCACCTTAGATGTACTTCCTCAGTCAGAGTCTTTCTGAATTCTTCATATGTTTTACCATGGTGAGCCTCGGTTGTAGTAATTTGGATTTAATTCTCATGTGCTTCAGGGAGGGTGTTTCTTTTTGGTTCAGCCATAGGAAATCAAAGCCAGCAGCTAGGCTGCAGCTGTGTCTCAGCTGGTTCCATCTGAGTAGAATTCCGAAGGAAAGATGGCGGCAGCACCTCACTTCAGGCCATAGTCATTGGTTATAGCAGGCAGGTACATCACAGATGCTTTTGAAGCCAGTACAGTTAACACTCAGGAAGTGAGACTTCAATAAAAACGGGTAAGAATATAGGATATAGTATATGTTCAGAGGGTATAATATCATTGTTTTCTTATTTATGCTTTTTTAAAGATTTAGTGTGTGTTTCTGTCTGTCTGTCTGTCTGTCTGTCTGTCTGTATGTGTGGGACATGTGCCCTCAAGTCCACATGCCCACTGAGTCCAGAAGAGTCTGTTGGGCCTCCAGGAGCTGGAGATACAGGCAGTTGTGAGCCCCTCGATCTAGGTGCTGGGGCTCTAGCGTAGGTCCTCTGCAAGAGCAGCAAGTGCTGCTGCTTGAGTCGTCTCTGCAGCCCCCTCTCCAGTCTTAACCAAATGTGGTTGTTAAGTGCTTGGCTTTCAACAAAAGGTTTCCCATATACACTGCATTAGCCTTCCTCTGCAGAGCAAATCTAATGCATAATGAACTCAATTCTGTCTGCAGCCTCCCAATGGAGGACCAACAAAGATTTGATCTGGCAGTGAGTTTTTATTTCCTTTCCCATCTTGGGTACATACATACTCTTTCTCCCCTGATGTGCTGGGAGTTATGGCACCTGCTTGTTTTATTGTTTTATCTGGAATATCTGTGATAAATATTAGTGACAAGCATCCACTCCTGAGTGGTGGTGGCTCCTACACCCGTACTGCACATTTGCTTTGTACCTATGCATGTGTATAATGCCTGAAACTCATAAGTTAGAGTTGGAGTGTTTTCACTTACGTTATTTAAATTGTTCCAGATTACATTATCAGAAACCATTTGTAGGGCTGAAGAGCTTGCTTAATGGTTAAAAGCACTTGCTGTTCTTCCAGAGGATCCAGGTTCAGTTTCCAGCACCCAGACCACACAAGTACCCTTAACTCCAGTTCCAGGGCACCCCAAGTCCCCTTCAGGCATGCGTGCAGTGCCGTACCCTTGCAAACATGCAGGCTGATCCTCCTCTGACCCATTTGTATAGACATCACACTGTCTAGCCCGTAGAATAAAGCCCTTACCATGCAATCTATGTAGGATGATTGGATGACAGCATTTTTCATCTGCTGTTTTTATACGATAGTTCTTCATCGGTTATCATTTGTCTATGTGTGTGTGCCACGGTGCACATGTGGAGGTCAGAGGACACCATGCAGGAGCTGCTTCTCTCCTTCCCCCAGTGGGTCTTGGGGGCTCTAACAGGTTGTCAGGCTTAGCAGCAGGTACCTTCCTCTTGAGCCATCCTGAAGGTCTATGGTGGTCTTCAGGAAGGAGCTTTTGAGGGATACATGCAAGACTTTGGAAAATTTACGCAGTTACCCTTAATGGGGTCTGTGATTTGTTTTCTATTATATCAGCATAATAGCATCACAGCAAGGACAGCTGTTTTGTCAGCTTTATCCCTTCCTGGGGGTTTGTCCTTATCAAGTATGGGTTAAATATTTCTCAGTTTGTGTTTCACAGTCATGCCTCCAGTATAGAAGCAGAGATATTGATATTTGTCAATCTTCAATAAACATCAAAAGATCTGATAGAATTATTAATTATGTATTTTATGTGCATTACTGCTTTGCTTTCCTTTCCTTGTGTGTGTGTGGGAGGGTTGAGACAAGGTTTCTCTGTGTAGACCCAGCTGTCCTGGAACTATAGACCAGGCTAGCCTCAAACTCACAGAGATCTGCCCACCTCTGCCTCCTGAGGGCTGGGATTAAAGGCGTGTGCCACTCCCCCCCCCCCCCAGTCATTACTGCTTTTCAATTCCTTTTTTCATTTGTTTTTAAGACGCCATAAAAATAATGGTTTCTATCATAGGACACTTACATAATTGGTTTTGCTAACCATCGTCCCCCTCTTCTCCCCCCCCATCTTTCTGCAATCCTCCCTCTTCTCCTCCGTAGCATACTCCACTTTCACGTCACATGTATCCCAAGTTACTGTTTCTTGATTGTTTATACATATCAGGTGCTGTGCGGGATATTCCACATAGGATCTCACTTAATTGTGTGCGTAATTTTTAGTATAAAACTAGGCTTTCAACTTCTCAACAGTTTCAGTCTGGCCATGTAAAGGTGGTAATTCATCAAGAAAGTGAATAAAGTTAGAACAATGGACGCCTAGTCGATTAAATCTTGTTCAGATATAAAATTGTCTTTCATCCTCAGAAGAGTATACACATTGACTAGTGAGCAAATGCAGTCTGATTTTGAAGCAGAACGTTCAGAAAACGAGGCACTCTACCGAGAGCTTTTACATCTATTAGGTCTCTGTTAATTCCTCCATTTCTGTTGAAATTCCCAGCTGGACATGCTGAATGAATGTGTCACCTTGATGCATGTGGCATGTCCACAGGCTCAGAGGTCAGTCAGCACTACTCCACTTTGGTTTAGCCCGTATGTGTTTTCCTGGCTCTGCATCCTGTTGAATTGGACTCTGCTTTTATAAGGAAAAGTCTGTGAAGCCACAGGCAGAAAAGCTGAGATTTCTTCCTTGGGGAAATCTCAAATGTAGAGTTATAAGCAAATATTAAGGTTCAAAGGAGGCAACATAATGAATACATTCAAGGAACGAGCAAGCTCTTTTATAACATTTTGTGTTTGCAGAATGTTTTACAACTTTATTATTAATTTCCTTAAGTCTCTTGGAAGGTAACAATGTTATTACCTACATTTTATATGCAGGGCAGGCAAATTAAGTGGCAAAAAGGAAGAGAACTTCAGATACTGATTTTAAGGTTTGGATTTATATCCTAAACCACACTGCTCATAAGGAAGATAAAGAAATAAAATGATTCTGTTCCATTCTGGACCAGGGAGTGGTGCCCATTTGGGCAGTTGTTCTGTGTGTTTAAACAGCGCTTCAGTGACTCCAACCTATGTTCCAGTGAATGCTGAGCCGAGTCTTTTAACTAATGGTTACAAGTTCTCAATGAAGTGTGGCATGGCTGACAGATTAGTTACTAACTAGGGGACACTTGATTTGGTCTAGCTAGAGTCACCACGAGACTGACAAAGGTGTGGCTTGGAAGAGCTGACACTAGTGGCTGTCCACTTCTTCTCTGTCACTGTGTTTCCTCTTTCTTTTTCTCCCTTCTCCACCCATAGAAAAGCAAATTTATATTAAAAAACAATAAAAATTTTTCAAAACTCCCAAAGGGTAAAACATACAGATTTTTCCATAACAGAAGAAATTAAAAATAACTATGACCCTTAGAAGGCAGAGGGAGACATGATAAATCATTGCCTTCAGATAGCTTTTCTTTCATTTACAGAGTATCCAGAAACTACTTTCACACCCTGAGGTGTGAGCAGAAGGTAATGAAGAGTGATTTTTAAAAATAAATATTTCATAAGGTGCCCTGGCTTAAATGAGCCCTGTTCTTTAACATAG
This sequence comes from Peromyscus eremicus, assembly GCF_949786415.1. NCBI lineage: Eukaryota > Metazoa > Chordata > Mammalia > Rodentia > Cricetidae > Peromyscus > Peromyscus eremicus. Next base: position 77,443,204 of record NC_081430.1, read on the forward strand.
CCACACTTGAACTGATCCAATAATGTTGTCAGTACAAAAAATATTTTTAGAACTTGTCTTTTGGATGCCTTATATAAGTCATTTATGAACTGTAAAAGAAAACAGTCTTGCGTATTTTTTAATTAGCCCCTCCTTTGCAAAGAATATATTACTCAGATAGATTACTGACTTTCTTCTTAGCCTTTGTTCTACATCAATTTTTCTTTTCTTGTTTTGTTTCCAAAATCAAGTCTATTATTTAAAAAAAATAGCAATTTTAAATTAGTGAGGATATTTCATTTTAAATTTCTATTTTGAAATACTTTGGACTTAGAAAAAAGTTATGTAATAGTATAGTTTCCATATGTCATTCATCCAGCTTCCTCTAATTCCCTACTGAATTCCCTCTCCTCCCTCCCTTCCCTTCCCTCCCCTCCCCTCCTCTCCCCTCCCCTGGGTCACAACTACCTATAACTCCAGCTCCAAGGGATCCAAGGTCTTCTGTTTTGGAACGTGTGCATGTGCAGGTACCCTTTGGATGTCTGCTGGGAATTGAACTCAGGTCCTCTGGAAGAGCAGCAACAGCTCTTAACTGCTGAGCCATCTCTCCCACCCCTGCCTGGCTTTTATGTGGGGTCTGGGGATTGACACTCTCCTCCTCCTGCTTGCTGAGCAAGGGCTGGGCAAGGGCAAGATGGCAATTCTAAGAGCCGTCTCCCCAGCCTACCATTTAAGTCTTGATTAAGATTCTTAATATCCAGGCACCATAGTGCATGCCTCAGTTTCAGGACTTAGATGGTAGAGGCAGGAGGTTCAGGAGTTCCAGGTCATTCTCCACTATGCAGTAAGTTGACGGCCAGTAGTGGGCTACACGAGATCCTTTCTCAACCCTTTTTTCTCTCCCTAAAACTCATGATGATAGTATGGGCTTTATTGACGGTGTTGCTGTGGGATGTTATGTATGGCAAATGTGTTAATAAATAAAACACTGATTGGTCAATAGCCAGACAAGAAGTATAGGCGGACTAACAGAGAGGAGAATTGAGAGAACAGGAAGGGAAGGGGGAGACTGCCTGCAGCCGCCGCCAGAACAAGGAAGATGTAAGGTACCAGTAAGCCACGAGCCACGTGGCAAAGTATAGATTAATAGAAATGGGATGAATATAAGAGTAAGAGCTAGACAATGATAGGCCTGAGCTAGTGGCCAAGCAGTTTAAATAATATAAGCATCTGTATGTTTATTTTATAAGTGGGCTAAGGAACTGCCGGGGCTTGGCGGGACTCGGAGAGAAAACTCTCCAGCTACACTGCGTGTTACATTTTAAGTACTTCTCTAAGTACTGTGTGGACTGTAACTCCTCTAAACCTCCAGAAAGCCAGTTTCTGCTTAACTGCAGCAATATTAATACCTTCAGAAAGACCACACAATTTATGTGTAGAACAAGTTCATTCTGGAGTCTGCTTTTAATCACTGTGTTATGTTGTCTTTCATGTAGGGTACTGACAGATAGCCTTATCCTCAAATAGCAGAGCAGAATAATGATTTAATTGGAGAAAACATAATCAGGTATTTTAGGGGAAAATGTCAGACCATTTAAGATAATCTCTGCGTGAGAAAGGCTTTTCCACATATAATACAAAACCTACATACCATAAAATAGACTATAATCAAATACTTAAGAAGATTAATGTATAGCTAGAGAATCCATTGTAAGCTGAGTCAAATGACAAATGAAAATCTGGGGAAAATATCTCCCACCACAGACTTCTTTTTTTAAGGCAGAAGAGACAAATTACATTACAAATAAGCAAGAAAATAGTGACCAACAACCTAGACCCAAATTTGGTAAAAAGCACAGAAAAATCACAGAAAAATAAACATGAATTTGTTTAATTTTTGAAAAAAGATGCTACCTCCTCTCATAGACATAAAAATTCAAATATCATTTGATGACAAATCAATACTCATCTATTAGGTTATTGGAGATACTTAAATTTTGCTCTGGACTGGGTTGGTTTATGTTTTGTGCCACACTGTTGATGAAGTGCTAAATTGTTTTATCTTTTTGGATCTCTTGTTAACTTTAACTGCATGTATCCTTTCACTAAATAATTCTACCTTAAGGAATTTTTCTTCATTTTACTCTCACTTGAATGGTATACCTGACATTAGCATAAATATTACACTATTGCATGGAATAGCAGAGGATTACGGGGGGTGGGGGTGGTGAGAGTCAACGTGTGAGTGACCAAATAGGTTGGGGTGTGCCATGGAATAGTACAGAAAATTTTATTACAATAACGTGGGATTTTTTTTATGGTAATAGGAAACAGAATCCAAGATGCATTGTAAATAAAGCTAAACCAAGACTCCTATGTGCTACCATTTTGTGTAAATCACACACTATTTACTTATTTATTTTTACAACCTGACCACTGTTTTCCCTCCATCCTCTCCTCCCAGTCCCTCCCTCCCACCTCCCCTCTGCCCCCCTCCCATCAACTCCTCCTCCATTTTTATTCAGAGGAGGGTAGGCCTCCCATGGATAGTGACAACACATGGCATACCAAGTTGAAGGTTGGATGAGGCAATCCACTATGAGGGAAAGGGTCCCAAAAGTTGGCAAAAGAGTCAGAAACAGTCCCAGCTCGCACTGCTAGGAGTCCCACAAGAAAGACCAAGATGCACAACTGTAATATATATGTGCAGAGGGCCTAGATCAGTCCCATGCAGGCTCCCTGGTTGTTGAGCTATATACTTTCTTACAAACAAAGTCTTTTTTTGTTACAAGATTATTTCAGCATGGGGAACTGGTCTCTGGAAGCAAGTGACAGCAGGAACTGCCTTTCACTGTCTATCTCTTAATATTTTATATCATGTTCAGGCATTGCCCATTCCACTAAAATAAAATTAACCATAGACATGTAAAGAATTTAACCTTTTGAAAAGTGGGATTATAATCAGTTCATGGTGGAATGTGAAAAGTTTTATTGAAAAGGTCTTTGTGCACAGGAAACAGCGTGGGATTTCATTTATCCTTCTTGGACAGCAAGCTAAGTTGGCCATGTTATGATCTGACTCAGTGTTGCTACAGGTCCTGAGTATTTTGAAATGGCGCATTAGCTCCCTGGGTTCCGTGATTAGTGGTCTGTGGGCTGGAGACCTGTTTCATGCTATTTAAATGATCTGGCAGGAATAGATGTTTGGAGGGTGGAACACCTTTTCTCACTTTTAGAAGAAGTGTGATTTTCAGTGGAGGCACATCTTATAACAAGCATGTATGAAGAGCAGCGCCTTCATTTTGGAAATGTCTTGATGGAAAGAGAAAATTGCAACTGGAAGTCCCACCTAACAGTGTGGGTTCAGCCTTGTTTTTCCATTCTTACCACTGAGCTGTGAGAGGACTGAGTAAGCAGCCTCATCCCATTTAGTCAAGCCCAGTGACAGAGTGGATGTGTTAGGTAGTGTTGTTGTGTTAGTTAGTTAGTACTCAGTGGCAGATTAGTGAGATACAGTGACTTCTGGTTTCTAACTAGACAAAGGAGGCCTCTGTGTACCAGTAATGTGACTTTGCACTCAGATGGTTCATGGGACGGCTTGGTTCTTTGAGGTCACAGAGACATTTTTCCTAAGGTGGAAGAGTAGACTAGCTTCTTGGTGTCACTGAGTGAGCAAATGTTTTTGTTCATTTTGAGTGATGAGTAGGCCTTGCGAGTCAGTAATAGTAATAATGAGGAAAAAAGAAGTCAGGTTTTCTTATTCTTGTTTTAAAGATGAGATAAATGTACAGTTGAAAGAGATTATGCAACTTTCCCAAGCTCTCATGAAAAACAGGTGACAAAGCTAAATTTTCCCACATAATGTCATATTGGGATGAGAAATGTGTCCTTACTTAGACTATTACATCAGTGAATCATATGCCTTACAGAGCACTCAGGCCAGTGGGAACACCGCTGAACCCTATCCCAGGCACACAAGAAAACGGTGTGGCTGTAGGATGGTGAATATAGCATTCATTTACACAGTATTCAAAATGAAATTAATTCTGTATCAGGCACTGGGCGTCGCAAACCATCAGGGAGTGAGGAATTGATGGTCCTGTGTTTACTTCTTGCTTTATCCCCTCATTTTCTCTGGTTGATGCTCTTCTCAGATGCCAGAGGCCAGTCGTTGCTGCCAGATGACTGGGCTCTGCTGGCTCATCAAGGGCCTGTGGCAGCACTTGTTTCCATGAGAGTTGGAAGAACAGATGCAATGGAAAAAGCACAGGCGGTTGTTTCTAAGTAGCTGGCAGCGTGATTCACAGTGCCCTGTATAATGTGAATGGAATCCGATAGCTCTTGGAACCGGGCTTCGTGAGTAAAGTTACCATGGCTGGTAAGGCAAGCAGAGGCCAAGCATTTGGTTAACATGTTCACATCCGGGCTTTTAGGAATAATGTGTGCAGTTCAACTTCAGCTCATTTTGGTTGTCCAAGTAAACTAGATACGCCTGGAAGGGGTGTTGCCTAATTTCTAGGGGTATTTAAGAGATGTGATTTTGAAGGCAAATCCCTTTTTGGGGGTTGAGTAAATCAACCTTCAGTATCCCATAATCTGCCATGAAATTTGATGGTAGCTTTTTCTTAGAATTCTACTTCTAGACAGGCTTGGTGGCTCATGCCTGTAGTCCTACCACTGGGAAGGCTGAGGCAGGAGGGCCCAGGAGTTCACGGTAAGCGTAGGTAACATAGTCAATCCTTGTCTCAACAACGCCCAAACCAAACAGTGGTGAGCCCTTCCACTTCTACTGAAGCCCATTCTCAGAGTCATTTAAAAGGCCTAAGACATATAATAGGCCTCGGGGGTCTCATGGGGTCATATGAAAATGAGTTTGCAATGTAGTTGTTTAACTACCCATGGTGTCAAAATAGCATAATAATTAATAATAATCCATATATTTTCCCAGGGATTTTGTGATGTTAGCTCTGACTTTGACACAATAATTGTAAATAAATGGAGGCTGCATTATATACATCTGTGTTTTATTGTCATATGGTTTCTTTTTGCTGATGCTGTTGTTCCTTACAGTAACAACAAAAATATTCTCATCAAACTTTAAATGTTCCTAGCCATATTTAGTCCTTTTCTTGTTTAATCTGGCCTTATTTCCTAACACATTCACTGCCTTTTTCTTTTTCTGAATAATCACTTAGCACTTGTATATGGGGGCAGGAAAAAAGCTCTCAGTAATTGCAAAACCCCTTGCCGTCTTTATGGACTAATCTGTATTCTGTAGTCCTAACTCATCACAAGCATTATTGTAAGTCACAGCCAGAAGAGTTCTAGGCAAAGGAAAATGGGTTTTATGTTGCGCCACCTCTGTCAGTCTACAGTTGCTGAGCTGAAGAAGAGGGTGTGCAGTGACTCTCAGGACAGCTGAGGTGCTTTTTCCTCCCTTAGTGCCTAACCTCCAGCATCTGGTCCATACCCAAGAGTGAGCAGCTTGTTTCCCAATCACGGCCGATTCTGCAATCTGACCTGTTTTGGAAATTAGGTACACTTTCCAGCATATATGCTTAGAGGCCCTTGGGTATTCGAACTGTTTCCTAGTCTCCTTTCCCAGACATAAAAGATACCATGTGTGAAGTATGTGGAATGAAAATGTCAAGGTGTTTGGGTGGGTTCTTTCTACAGAAAATAGAGTTGCTTATTGAAGTTTCTCTGTGAAGACTTTAAACTCAAGGACGGTTTGAAATCAGCCTCTGCAGGGCTGAAGTAATTTACGTCTGCTGTATAAATAGAACATTCCAGAATCTAAACTGATGAGCCACTTCAGCTGCCACCTCTTTTATGAAGCCTGTCTCGGTGCCCTTGTTAGAAAGAATGTGGTCATCCTCTGCCCCGCTTTTCTAAAGCATGTTGGCCTTTCATCCCATATCTCAGTCATTTCTGTCGTCTCTTTCCCATCCATCCACTTTTGAAACTAGAGTAGGAATTTCATCAGGCTTGCTTTTTTAAGTTCCTCCAACTGCACGTCCGAAGTGTTGGATTAGCTTCCACTCTCCCTGGTTTCCTTTCTGAAGGGGTCTGCTCACTGCTTCCTCGTTGCTGGGATTGTATGTTCTTAAAAGCACCCACCATTCACATACTGTGGGATGACTTGTTTATGTAGCTGCCCCTTCTATTAGACTGTAAGTTCCATGGGGGTTGAAGCATGCTCTTTCATCTCTATTTCCCCATGGCCTTGCATAGTGCTAGAACACAGCATACTCATTACAGTTCTAGTGAATGAATACTGGATTTCATTCAGTGGGCTTGATCTGGAGTATGTTCATTTGGAAAGGTATAGGCCTATTTTCCACAGTTAGCTGTACTGCAAAACAGTAACTTTCAGTTAACCATCTCATCTTATAGTATACATGCATGCACATCTCTGGAGAAATGCCAAAGAAGTATGCTGCTTTACTACAGTCAGTATCTCTTGGCACGAAGGCTATGTTTGTTTCCTTTTAGTTCAAAACCCAGAGTTGATAATCTGTCATCTCTCGTAGAAGATTAAAAGTTGATTGTTACAATTTTTAATTTTTTGAGTTCCCATTATATCTAATGATAGAATTGCTTTGTTAACTGGACTGTTCCTCCCATCTTCCCACCTAAGAAATAAAAGCATCCTGCATGTAGCATCTCAGCTTATGCCCAAGTTCTCACCATAGTGCCTAGAGAGTGTGGGAGATGATCAATAAGTATCTACTGAATGAAATGTTAAGTCGAATCTATGAGCAATTAAAAAAAAAACTATAGAATTTCTTAACTTAAAAGTAGAAGTTCTTGCCAGGTGTGGTGGTACATGCCTTTAATCCCAACACTCCACAGGCAAAGGCAGGTGGATCTCTGAGTTCTAGGCAGCCTGGTCTACAGAGTGCATTCCAGGACAGCCAGGGCTACACAGAGAAACTTTGTTTAGAAACAAACAAACAAACAAACAAATGTACAAGTTCTTTTTGCTGTTTGGGAAGAGTTGGTGAGGTCTAATGGCTTTGCAGAGAGATGCTGGAATTGTCTGAAGATGGTATCGCAGACCTAGAATGTGAGTCCGGTACTAGCTGTTCCCAGGTTTCTCCCCAAAAGGATACTGCATCCTTCCTTTAGGAACTTAATCTTACTTGTATTCCTGTTGCTTAAACATCTCCCCAGTGAAAGAGACCTTCAGAAAAGGTAACTTGAGGAGAAGCCAACTGGATCCCTGAAGGTCCCCAGCCATCACATCTTCTGTGACTTCAATGTCAGTTCTGGTAGTTGTGCAGGTTCCCTTGTGAAGGGCTTAGAGATGTTGCTCTTTATGTCTGTTCTTTAAGGAAATGACTTTTTAAAATTATATGTCTTTTAGTAATTCTCTTATTCTCAGCAGCATGAAGAATGTTAAACTCACAAGCTGGTTTTAGTAACCCCCTATTTTAAAATGTAGTAAGCAGTTTACCATTGAACTATTTCTTTGCTCCAAAGATAACTGCCTAGGTATGAAGCCTTCTTCTCTTGGTTGGGATGAACCAAGCCACTCAGAACTGTTGCTGCTTTCTACCTTTTTCTTGTGGTCTCAAGGACACTGGCCTGCCTTTGGAGGAAGCTACAGAAAGATCTAGTTACAGTAGACTTTAGAGACCACCATTTTGGGCTTTTTGTTTTACCAGTGAGCAAACTGAAGCCCTCAAGTCTTAAATCTGGAAGATTACACAACCCATCCTCGGCTAGGTCTCTTGAGAGCTAATTCAATACTTGCTTTTCTGTTATGACTCATGGGATTTCTCTATGTAGCAAGGAAGGATGCTCACTTCCAGGCAAACACTGGCTTCTGAAACTGTAAAAATTCTGTGGGTTAAGACTTCAAAGGGACAACACAGAGCTAAAAACCATTTAAATATATTGAATTACTCTTTAGATAGAGAGCCACATAGTAGGGGAAACCTACACAGCACAGGTAAACAAGATGTGTGCTTTTCACTAGTGAGGGAAATGGTGATTGTGGTTTATTCAGAAGTCAGATGTGCTAAGCCACAGGATATTTTCAACATTTGTCTTGAAGAGTGTGATCCCAAAAGGACAGAGCTGACTGGAAAGTAAACAGCATGTATTAACATTCCCAAGGAAAGAGTGCGTCAGTCCGAAAAGATTGCGATTGGCTCCAGCAGCACAGTCCAAGTGCCTCCTCCCCCACGTGGGCTTCAGCAACTTTTATCCAGTGTGCCTTAGAGTCATTGAGAGGGATTGCCGAATACAGAGCTGGAGGCCTTGTTGCCAGATCTTGATGTCGCAGTTTTTGCAACTTCTAAAAGTTCCTATGAGAAGGGGCTGGAAAGAGGGCTCAGCAGCTAAGAGCCCATGCTGTACTTGCAAAGGACCTAGGTTTGATTTCCAGCACCCATACTGGGTGGTTTACCACCTGTAACTCCAGCTCCAGGGCATCAGATGCCTTCTGGCCTCCTCAGGCACCCACATGCACATGCACATACCCTCCACACAGGTAAACATACATACCCATAACTCAAACTTAAAATAAATCTTACAAGTTCCCATATGATATGTAGTCTAGTTGGTGAACTATGACTTGGGGGACTAGAAAAATGGCTTTAAAAGAAAAATAACTGGACATTCAGTTTAATATGAATTTTTCCATTTTAATTTTGTTTATGGTTTTAATTCAAGAACATCTATACAGTAGGAAGTGGACAGGTGGGGAAGTACAGCAACTGGCCTCGTTAATAGGTGTGTCCATTTCTGTCGTAGTGACATCCCAAACTGAGCAGCTTCAAACAGCACTCGTTCACTGCTCACAGCTCTGGGGGTCATGGGTCTGGAGGTGGCGCTGGCTAAGTGCTCTGTTCAGACTGAAATCCAGGAGGTGGCCAGCAGTTCTCACCCGAGGGGGTTTCTATTATTGGAGTAGACATTCTCAGGCAGCTGGAAGAGTGAAGTCTTGTCTTCTGTCCTTCTGTCCTCTGGGGATTGCTTCCTGCTCCTGAACCTTGCTTGGAGATCCACAAAGGATGCCTCTCAAGGGAAAGACATATACCTGTCTGACTGACTCAAGAGTCCCTGGTTATACAGCAACTGAACTTCTCCCAGGAGATTAATGATTTTGCATTGTTATTGTGTTCATTTGCTGCTGTGAATGTATTTGAAGTGGGTCTCCTCTTGCTCTGTTGACAAGATTGGGTTTTAAGACTAAGTTTAGTCTTAAAGATAAACTCACTAAGATGAAACACAGTGTTGGGAACCAGTCCAGACAGCTTATCTTCCCTCCTAGGCATCATCTCTTTATGGCTTTACCATCATTCTTGTTCTTTCAATATATCAGATTAAAACTAAGATCAACATTAAAAGGGGGGAATTTCTCAGAAATTCAAACTTAGTGTCTAGTGATTTTTTTTTTTAAAATCAGTCACTTGAAACTTTCTCTGTGTGAGATTTGATTCTTTGGTTTTGAGATCTCCGAGCAATATAAAATTTTTGAACAGAAATAATATCCTGAAAATAAAGTAATTAAATGTGAAACATTGATAGTTCCTTCTCGTTTGAATTCTTGGGCTGCTCAATAGTAGACAGTGATGGAGTAAATCAGAGGTTCTCAACCTGTGGGTCACAATCCCTTCAGGGGCCACATATCAGATATCAGACATTTACATTATGACTCATAACAGTAGCAAAATTAGTTATGAAGTAGCAATGAATAATTGTGTGGTTGGAGGTCATGAGGAACTGTACTAAAGGGTTGCAGCATTAGGAAGGGTGAGAACCACTGAAGTAAATGATCCACCATTTTTAAACACCTAGTCTAAGTGCCTGAAGTGTGTGTGACTTCTCTTTGCCATATCGTTTCTTTAGCTACTTGGAATTTTCTAGCTTTACTTATTTGAATATTAGTGGATCAGGGATTATTCTATATAAGTTTACTTAGTTTATTCTTTTTTGGGGGGGGTTCAAAACAGGGTTTCTCTATGTTGTTTTAGTACCACGGATTCCCCTGTCTTCCCTCCTCCCCCCCTCCCCCCAACCCACCCCCTATTAGTTGATTCTTATATGTAGTACAGACATCCAAATGTAGAATTCCTTTGGAGAACACTGGTAAATAGTCATTTCTCACACTATCAGAGAATAAAACTGTCAACCTTTGTAGACTTAGCTAAGACTAATGGGCTGAAGTGTTAAGCTGTAAGTGTTACAATTTAAGCTGTATTTTAAGATGTAAGTGATATAATGTAGGGCAGCATTTGTTTTTTTACAAAAGTTAGTGTCAACAAGACTAATATTTAGCTGGCTATAAACTACAAATCTGCCATCATGACATATGCCATGGACTTCAGAGCTCATTAATAGAAGCATGGCTAGATCAAAGATGAACTTGGTTCTTCCTATCGATGGGAAGGTTGCACCGTTTTTTCTGTGACTGCTACGTGTGGAAAATGGTTTTTATAAATGATTTAGGTGAAAGTAAATGAGATTACAGATTAGAAATTAAGTCACAAGAAATTGTTTTCAACAAAGAGTTCTTACCCCAAAAAGAGAGGAAGAAATCTTAGGGGATATAAGGAAGTTAGGACTCTGGCTGTTTAGCTAACCTAAACAGTGGCATATCAGTGACTTTTTTTTTTAGCCTTTTTTTTTTAATCTTTTCTGAATTCAAAACCGGATACCTTTGTTAATTCTTCCATTGAAGAAAGATAACATCCATTTTTCAGGTGAAGAAAGGCAGGGCACCTTGACCACAGTTTCGGCAGGCTGCATTCAGTAGGGTAGAGATTCCCAGATTAATGGGCCTCTAGCATATAGAAATGATGGTTAAGGATGATGGGAGGCAGTCGTCCAGGCAGGCTTGCCGTGTTCTATCATGACGAAGAGCATTCTGGCAATTAGGGCTGCACTGTAACGTTATGGACTTTCCATCTATCATAGGTTATTCTTTTGATTACATCTGATAGAAGCATGACCTTAGGGTTGTTCAAAGAGAAAATATACTATTAAGTACTTATAGAAAGAGTCTATAAATATCTCCTAATAGAAAGGGTTAGACAGTCAAATTGTGGGAGGACAGGCATCCTCTGGGCCTCACAAATTACTGGAGGCAGAGACTCAAAAGCAGCTGGCCTTATTCCTCTTTTTTTTGGTCTCTGCTTCTCTAAGAATTGTCTTAGTTTTCTTGCACAGCAGTCTTGATTTTCTGTACATCATGTGGACCATTGAGAGTGAGTGCCAAGTTTCCCCTCTCACCACACTACAGAGAAACACAGTCATATTTAATGAGAAAGCTCTTAAGACTGGTTGAACTTGACCCTGGTGCTCAACTCTGGACAAAGCAGCCAAGGTGCAACTTCAGGAGCCTTGGCTATGGTTTTCCTGCCTTCTCAGGACAGACCTGAGGTCTAGGAGGTACTTAGTAACCACACTGTTTTTTGTAGGACAGGAAAGGTATCCCTCATCGAGTTTTTGTTCGGGAGTATCCCAGAGACCTCCAAAAATATGTAGGCTTTGCCATTGTTCTTGGTTGTCCACAGGAGTTCAATGGTAAAACCCTGCCATTGGACACCCTCACACTTTGGTCACAGGACATGGAGAAATGAAGCTGCTCCTTACTGGGAAGCTTCCTCCCTACTAGCTTACTGGCTACTGATGTTGAACATCTTCTCATGTGCTTACTGCCATCTGTATGTCCCTTTGGGGACATGTCTGCTTCTTTTCTAATTGACTTGTTTCTAATGTTGAGTTTTGAGAGTTCCCTTCATAATCTAGATATAAATCTGGCTGAATAAGTGCTTTGCAAATAGTTTTTCCAGATGTATTCTTTTTTTTTCTTTTACCCTTTAATATGTTCATTCACAGAGCCAAAGCCTTTGTTAAAGACAGTCTCCATCCTTGAACTTGCTATTTTCTTGCCTTAGTCTCCTGAGTGCTAGATTACAGATGTGCTTTGCCAACTTGGCGAGTTTTAACCTTTGATGAAGATGTCTATTTTAAGTAATGAAAAATAGATTTTGCACATTGATGATTGAGCTAAAGAATTTTAGGTTTCCACCTTCTTCAGCCTAGAAGTTATGTTACCGATACAGGTGTAGTTAAACTGGAGATGAGTGAAATCATTTAATTAACAATATTCAAATGCCGTGGAGTTGTGTATCTGTGTATCTGACTCTGTTGGGACACTGTTTTTCTCTTTTGTGGTGTTTTATTTAAGAAGGAAAGAAAAATTCAGTTCCATTAAGGAAGCGAGATGTCTTTACAGACTAAATGGTTCTGCTTGTACTGCTGACTTATATAAATAGACACCTCACACTAAAGAAATGCAGCTTTGTTTATATGTGCTTTGCTTTCGGGCTCTCCTGAAGGGAGCCTGCTGGCCTGTTCTAAAAATATAGACCATCCTCCAGTGTGTTGGAATTGCACACGCTGGGCTGTGATGGTGAACAGAGTAGATGTGGGTACTCTGCCCGCAAGCTTACCACTTCATTCTGCAGCTGCTTCTTTCCCACAGGCCTGTGATGTCTGTCAGTGATCCCCCAATTCAATTGACGATCCTCATTTGCCATCTATCTATCCCAGGATCTTCATTGCTTTTTCCAAATGTAGCCTGTTTTAAACCATAAGTGAATGATTTGAATGCTTTCGGGGTGGCTACCTTCTGTGACGATGAAAATCAACCCAAACAAGGAACTCTTACAAGAGTGTACATGAGGATATATTATAAGGTGGAAACTGTCACGCTAAGTACTCATTCCAGCTGGAGAAATATTTTTCCAAAGCCATATGTTACCTTAGGGTGATGGAAAATTCCAAATCTGAGACCCCAAAGCCCATCATTCCCTTTATTATATAACGAGAAGCTCGGCCACTTGAATGGGCCAGATAGTCAAATCCTTCTTTCATAGTTTACATTTTTGTTTCAGATGCTAATCCCATATCATTTATAAAAACTTGATTCCATTTTAGTCCTATAGATTAGATTCTTTTTCCATAAACTGGCTGCCTTATTTATAGTCTGGTTTTGTTATGATTTGCCCAAGTACAAGAAAAGATTCTACAATAGCTTCTCAACTATTAGCTAAAAGTCGACATTAGTTATGAATGAACATTCTAAAGTTGAGTGTGGTTCCACATGCCTGCAATCTCAGCAATCAGGAGACTGACAAAGGGGCATGACCCTGAGTTTGAAGCCAGCCTGGGCTACATAATAAGTTTAAGGTAAGCTTGAGTTATGTAGTGAGACTCTATTTAAAAAAAAAAAAAAAGTCAACATTCTAAAAGGAAATTTAGTTTAGAGTTAAATTGTTATCTTATTACATAACAATTTTATTTTTGCCTTTACTATTTTGTTTTGTTTTAAGCAGGATCATATATAGCAAACGTTATGATTTTCACATTATTGTAGCAAAGATATATTTTGTGGTTTTTTGCAAATCAAATTCTCATGATAAACCTGTAAGATAGATGTTATTAGTCCCATTTTGTAGATGATGGAACTGAGGTACTCCAGAGCTAGGAGCATGCTCCAAGCAACACAGTTACTAAGAGCCTGAGTGGGCTCCAAATCTAGTTCCTCTAGTTTCAGACTTTGCTTTTGACATACTCAATCGTCCCAAATTGTGGTTAGTCAGGCATTTCCCCATGGAATACAATAAAGGCATTGAACTGAAACTCGAATGGCCGTATAGAAAAACAAAGTAGATAAAAAATTTTGATAGAAACAAAACTAGACCCAGAGTCAGAACATTTGTACTCTTACATAACCAACCCAATAAAGGCCACTTTAGTTTCTTCTTGGTAGCTATCACATATTCCCATAGATTTAATAGTACAAAGCAACATGAACTTCCTCTATTAAAATTCTGGAGGTGAGAAACTTAAAGGCAAAGTGTTGGCAGGGCTGTGTTCTTGTTGGAAGCTGGAGGGAAGAATTCATTTACTCATCCGCCAGCTTTAGAGACTGCCTGTGTTTCTCGGCTCATGGCCCCACATCCCTAAAGCTTACCACTGCAGTCTCTAGCTCCATTGTTACATCTCCTTTCTGTTCTTAACCCATCACACCCTGCCCTCTGCTTAGAGATACAGTCTTTTTCCATATCCCAGGCTGTTCTTGAACCCAGTCTATGTCCCAGACTGGCCTCATTCATGGAAATTCTCCTGCTTTACCTCTGAGTACTAGGATTCCAAGCATATGCCTCACCCCCTCCTCTCTCTTATGAGATCTCCAGCAGCATTGGGTCTATCTGGTTGACCCAAGATGATTATCCACCTCAAAATCCTTAACATAATTGTGTCTCTTTCTCCATGTAAGATAGCATATTTGAACACAAGGATGTGAACATCTGTGTGGGCTGTTTTATTTTTCAATCACTTTATTTTTGTGAACCTCACTTCCCTTAATTGTAAGGTGAAGGCACTGATCTAATTCTGGCCATTGAAGTTTCTTGTTTCCTCCATTGAGTGGAAAGTTTCATGACTGAAATCTTATTTCTAAAATATTTTTTCTTTTTTCATTTCCAATTTCAAGGTGAAAGTGCTAGGTTAAAAATTAAGAAGAGGAAGAAAGAAAGAAAGAATGAAAGAGAGAGAGAGAGAGAGAAAGAGAGAGAAAGAAAGAAAAATGCTTATGTCTGTGAGAGTGTGCTGAGATTTGAGAGGAAGATGCTGTGTACTGGAGGGGTCTTAAAGATCTTTTAAACGATACATTGGTGGATTTAGACTTCTTTTTTAAATTTTTAATGTTTTTTATATGAAAGTGTTTTGCTTGCATGTTTGTGTGTACACTATGTGTGCAGAAGCTGTGGAGGCCAGAATAGGGCATTGTATCCCTGAGACTTGAGTTTTAGATAGTTATGAGCTACTATGTGAGTGCTGGGAACCAAACCCGGGCCCTCTGCAAGAGTAGCAAGTGCTCTTAACCACTGAGCTGTGTCTCCAGGCCCTGGAATTCTTTTATTATAGAGTAATGAAAACTAAAGTTCAGTTACTAGTTTGTATCACATAAAATTCTGTCTCTAAATGCCATAAGCTGTACGGACATTTGCCATCTTATTCCATAATGAAGGTACAGAGTTGGTGATACTTCAGCTCAGTTCTTTCATTTCACACTCATATTTTTTACAGTGCTTACCCATTTTTATGAAGTAGGCTTTGTTAGCTACAACAGCTCCCATAATGCCTCAACATTCTCATCTTGTCCTAAATTGACACTGTCCATTACTGAAGATAGAATAGCTATCATGTGACTTGTTTGCTTCACTTGATCCAAAACAGCTTTTTTTGCAAATAGCAGGAATGTTCTATATTTATACTGTCAACACAGTAAGCCATTAGCCACACATGGCATTTTTCGAGCACTTAAAAGAAAATGACTGCTGTAATTGAGAAACTAATTTTTTCAAAATTCAATTTATAGAGCCATATGTGGCCAGTGGACTGCACTATGTATGACTAGATCAATCATCTGGAGAAGATAGGTGTTCGGTAGTCAATTAAAATGTTCATTTGTCACCGGGCGGTGGTGGCGCACGCCTTTAATCCCAGCACTTGGGAGGCAGAGCCAGGCGGATCTCTGTGAGTTTGAGGCCAGCCTGGACTACCAAGTGAGTTCCAGGAAAGGCGCAAAGCTACACAGAGAAACCCTGTCTCGAAAAACAAACAAACAAACAAACAAACAAACAAACAAAATGTTCATTTGTCTTTAGATTTCATTCTAATTATTGGCCCAAACAAAACCGAATAAATAAAACCAATGTACACACTCTAAAGTCTGGCAGTGACCCCATCTTCATGGTAAAGGATAAGATGAGAAATGCTGATAGATCAGAAGGTGTCAGCATATGGCACGGTTGAATAGTCGAGATTTTATTGAGGCTCAACTGGATAGGAACCCTGCTCCTAAATATGTTCTTCTCACTTGGGAAGCTGGTTTTTGTTTGAAGACTATTCACTGTTCAGGCTGTCTTGAAACGCATTCTATGTCCCAGGCTAGCCACTCCAAAGCTGGCTAGCCTTGGAAATCATACAGCTAGGAAAGTACATAGATGGCATCTGGGTCCATTCATCCAATGACTGATTACAGGTCATTTATTGTGATCTAGATATTGTTCTAAGTATTGAAAAGATGGCAAGTGGGACTTGGAAGTATTATAAGCAAATGAGTAATGCAATTTCAAATTGTGATGAATATTAAGAAGCAAACAAAGACAATGAGACTGAGCGAATGAAATAACCTGTAATGGTTGTGTAAATTCATAACTCTCCTTGAAGAACTCAAGTGAAGATGATATTTAGGCTTATTTACTTTTACATAAAAAAAGGGCTCACACATTTGCTATTTGCTAAAAGAAGGAAAAGTCAAATGAGTTCATGAGAAGGCACTGATTTTTCTGTTATGCAAAGTTGAGTTTTGCTTGAGATGTTCTGGTGAACCCTGCATAGCCCAACATAGAGCAAAGCTTATTTCTCGTTTGTGTTCCCATATATCATTTGCTTTGTCTGGAGAACTTTGGCTATCTATAGTGGGTTTCTGACCTCCAGCTTTCTCACCATAAAGTAGGATTATCATCGTAATATTTATGAATCATACAGTTCTGGAAAGATCTGTCATTAATCAAAATAATTATTAAATGTCTCATAAAACTTGTAGGCCAAAGAAAACATTTAACATTTTCATTAAAATTGTGCAAATCATTCAGCAAGGGCAGGTTTTAAATTTTTTTCCAATTTTAAAATAAAGGAGTTATAGGATTGTCAAGAATGATAAGAACTGGATCCTCACAGGAATGGTAGAAGTAGAAACAAGCACAGCCTTTTCTGGAGAGCCAATTGGCAGAACAACAGACAATTCTCCAAACTGTTCAGATTTACATCTTTGCCCCAAGTATAAAACTGAATCAGTGTTCAAAGGCATATGTTTGGGGGCATTCATCATAATGTTGTCCATGCTGGCAAGAGTCAGTATACAGCTTGGTTGTTTAACTATAGGGACAGTTCAGTTGTGTGTTCAATGTGGAGTTTTGTGTAGCTATTAATGTGATGGTGGCATTAACAGGAATTAATGGATTTGGAAAGAAGTTCTCAGTGTACTCGCATTTACAGTGTCTGTGCTGCTTCTCTCTGAGAACTGCTGTCAAGGATGGTTAATTGTGATCCCTTGTAAAATCCCGGACATTATTGCATGTTACTGTGGAGTGGTGAAGTGTCCTGGGCAGTCTGCTGAGTTTTGCTCACAGGTTATCTCAGCGAACTTTCATCCTAGTTCTCTGAGCAGGCAGTTTGGAGTCTTATCTTGTAGATGAGGAAGCCAGCTCTTAGAGCAACATAGTAACTTAGGTAAGGCTTTATCCTCGGCAGAGACAGCATTTATACCCAAACATTTGTCTCTCGAACCCATATTCTCAAAGTTTACAGAGAAGCCGTCTGGCTTCTTTATAGCCTGGAAGAATATCATGAAAAGCATATTGTGGAGAACTCCTTTATGCCATTTACTGTAACTGTATCTTTATTTGAGGTCCACGTATGTGGCAGGGAAGAGGTGGGTTAATATTTAATAAATACACAGGTCAGCAAATAATAATTCATGGGTCAAAGCCAGTCTGATAGTGGTCTTTATAAGTCCTGTTTTATCTCAGCACCACGGTGCTTGGTTATTATATATCATCGCTTGCTGCCTCTGCACCTTATTGACAGAAATGATTAGTTTCAATAAAGATTGTGTGGCATACAGACCCTAAAATTGTTAATATCAGGTCCTTTACAGAAATAAATTCCAAAGCCTGCTTTATTTAATACATTGAACCCTGGAAGGATGTCGATCCTGTTGGAATGATTGCTTTTCTGTTTACGAGTTCTTGTTCTGCAGTAGGTGCAGGCCACGGGTGTCCAGATAGTTGGTGAAGGTTTTCTGAGAAGGTGAACCCACAGCATATTTCAGAACTTCTGAGCCCCTCTGTGCCTGGCTGACTGGCATTGCCTAACTGGGCCCTCTGTGTTGCCCTGACAGACTGTTGCTGCTCCTCAGAGATGGAATGTGTATTCACAAGTGAGGGCTCCATTAGTCACGGTGAATTTCCTGGGCCCTGGAGACATGGCCATGACATCACCAAGAGCCAATGAGAAAGGAGCCTCTATAGTGCCAGCCTTCAATCCTCTTTGGAAGACTGTAGACTATGTGTTCTGTTCCTAGCCCTCAGGGTGTGATTTGAGACTGCCTCCCTCATCCAGCCATATTCTGGGCACCAAAGTCTAGCTTCCAGACCCAAGAGGCAAGGGCAAGCTTGAAAATCTGCAGAGCTGGAGGCAGATTCCCATTGAACATTTTTTTCCAGAGCTTAGGTTTTTCTTCCCAGAGTTTTCCACTCCAAATGACGTTGTTGCTTTATGTGGCGAAGGGTGGGTGGTGAAGGGTGAAGTCTGCATTAGATAAAGGATGGTTGGCACTTAATATTTCTGGATAAGTATAGGTTGGTAGCATAACAAAATCAGAAGCATATTTTGCTGTTTTGTTATATTGCTTTTGTGTGTACTCTAACAGCTTTTAGCAGCAATTGCTCCTAGCAAAATTGGTGTGGCTTAAAAACAGGGCAATTACCCAAGGAGCTTTGCTGAGGGCTTAGGAGTACCTCATTAAATCTTTTATCTTCAAGAAGAAAAGAGCCCCCCCTTCTCTCTTTTTTGAGATTTAAATATTTTAGATTTACAAGCCTCTTTCTTTTCCTTCTTTTCTCCCTCCCTTTCTTCTCCCCCTCCTGCCTCCCAATTTATGAAAATAATTTGTAGAATTTAGTTTTAGATGTAACTTTGTTAACCCTGTGTTCAAGAACATCCACTCAAATATGTGTTTCTAATTGGTTCAATATCTAGTTAATAAGCTATCATAGTAAAACACTTTAAAAATTGTTAAAGGCTCACATTTGTAATCCTAGCACTTCTGAGGGTGAGGCAGGAGGATCTCAAGTTCAAGGTCAGCCTGAGCAAGACCTTGTCTCAAAATAATAATAATAATAATAATAATAATAATAATAATAATAAGCCTGGAAATTGAGGCTTGGAACCTAAGGCAGGCATGGTAACATGTGCCTATAATACTTAAGAGTCTTAGACTGGAGAATTGACAAAAGTTCAGTGTCAGCCTCAGCTTCAGATAGTGAGATCTTCCCTTAAAACCAAACTAAAACAAACACAAACAATCCCCAAAACAACAAAAGCAACAACCTCCAAAAAATCCATCAACCAAAACCAGAAAAACTCTTTATGTGGGCTAGATACACACAAAGTTTTATAGTTTAATCCAGTAAATGAAGCCAAAAAATTATGCATAGTCAATCTATTTGATCCTTTTTCACGAAATCAAAGAGAAACTGGCAGAGCAGCCTTCATTATTAGTTCACCTGCAACTACTTAACACTGCCTCTGCCATGCTAAATTTGTCCTTGTATCTGCAAGATGAACATAGTGCTCTTGTATGATTAGAGGGGTTTTTATTTTAGAAGCATCTTGAGAGCACAGGAATTGATCCTTATTTTCTGAGACATACATACTCGTCACTAGAAGCACTTAAAAAAAAAAAAAGCCACTATAGAGTTCTTCCCTTAAAAATCTTTATGTCCAGGATTAGAGAGATAGCTCAGTGGTTAAGAATACCGGCTGCTTTTCCAGAAGACCTGGGTTCAATTCCCAGCCCATATGGTGGCTGAGAACCACCTATAACTCCAGCTCCAGGGGATCTGACACTTTATTCTAGCTTCTATAGGCACCAACTATTCATGTTGGTGCCTATAGGCAAAACACTCATACACATAAAATAAAAATTAGAAATTAAAAAAAAAATCTCTGTGCAACTCCAAACATGAATCATTAAAATTTCAAATGCCTGTGATATATTCTAAATGATTTTTGTTTTTATAGGTGAGGAAACTGAGGTACAGGCAGCTTGACCCTTCTACCAGATGTCATTCACAGAAGTAGATACTGAATGGGAAAATCCCATTGCTTTCTCAAAGCCCTTACAAGAACAGTCTTTGGTGTAATTCCATATATTTGATCTTGTTTTCCTTGGATACCTTAAAGCTTTTCCTTATGAAGAAAATGCTCATTTTTTTACAACCCTCTGATTGGTCTGAAACAGCGGGTTGGTGTAGTCAGAGCTGGAGCAGGCCCGCTAAAATGGTGGACTATCTGTGTGCTGGCTGCACTCTGTGTGCTCTCCTGTGGCCTAGTTCTTAGCAGAGTATACATTCTACTCACCCACACCCCAGTTTTCCCACCTGAGCTAATATTTACCACCTCTTTACTCAGGTGGTTGTCATGACTACTGATGACTTGATGTTGATAGCGTGCTTCAAGGCTTTTGGAAGGAAGGTCTTGGCGAAGTGTACAGTCAGAGTTGGCCCCTGAGTGATCGCCAGGTGCTTGCCAATCAGGTCAACCCCACTCCTGACTTTGGTGAGGCTAGGACGTAGGAGAAGTTCTACCCGCTGCCTTGAGAGAACACAGGTTCTCTGGTTGGGATGCTGGAAGCCAGGCGAATCTTAGAACAGCCATAGGGCAAGGTCCCTTTGCTGCTTCTGTGTTCTGCAAATTTGGGATGCAGCAGATGCCTCCCTCAGAAAACTCTCCCGGAGGGCCAGCCTGCTAGGCTGAGCATCCCAGTAAGCCCTAAACCTTGCTTGCAGAAGAAAAATTCTCCAAAGTTCATTCCAGAATATGGCAGTGAGAGGTCATGACAGATAACCAGATGAGTGTAGGAAAGTTAAAGCGGAGCCATGTCACTTTAAAAGGGCCGGCACCGATTTATTACAAAAAGCACACACAGGAGGAAGAAAAGCCTTTAGTCTCATTAAGGAATCCAGACAAAAATCCCACTTAATCTGTCTGCTTTTCCTTTTCCTCCAGTTCAGCTGGTGTGCAGGTGTAGGGCAGCCTTGGCAGAGGCTTCGAACACTTGGAAAAAGGAGTCATTACTGAAAGTCACTGACACACACTTCCCTTGGAATGCTGCTGATGTCATGGAAAACCAGGACCTTAGCAGTAACCTCTGACAACCAGAGCTACGGTAAACACTAAATGTTACCTCCACCAAGGCATTGGTTTTTAAAGACTTTTAACAGGCTAGGGCTTGCCAGCCACAACTCGTAAAAATGTTCTTATAATTTTGCCCTCCTTACTAAAAGCCCTGGATAACTCCTAAGGTTTCTTTGGCACTCAGGGACGCGAAGCCAAATTCACGTCGGTTTCAAAGTTCACTAATCAGATTTTACAGCACTTCTTTCCCAGTCTTCTTCATACCCCCTGCCGTGCTCCTGGGGTTAGGCCTTGGCAGACTTTATGTTGCTTCAAAGAAGTCCCTTGTCTTACTGTATTGACTCAATTTCTGGTGGTGAGGTGAACTGGTGTGCAGGGTTTTGCCTAATGTTTTGTTAGACTAGCGGTTAACTCAGTCTGTTAATTGGTAGCTTTAATTTGCAGGTTACATTTTGACCAATTTGAGACATTTGAGCAAAGTGACATCCCACCATTCAAACTCTAAGTAAGTAAAGAGCAAGAAAACAGCATGGGCTGCTGTAGAGAACTGTTCAGAATGGCAAAAGGTACAGAAACTAAGAGATTGGCAATAGTTTTCTTCCAGAGTTGGTGAAATATTATTTAAACAAAATCCGGTGTGGCTTCTTCCTGCCTGTCCACAGGGTGAAGAGGCAAAATCCTTGCATTGCTTTTAAAGGGTATCTTCATGGTGACTGTAAAATTTATCACAAAATTAGGATAGTTTTGAGAATTAAGGGGCTCTTTTAATAGATGCCCTGTTTTAAAAAAACACCCTGAGACTTCCCAAGCAAATAAGGCATATGGTCACCCTCTTCATGGGTGCTAAACCCCATTTATCCCAAGCCTTTTGAGAAGGCAATGCTAGAGACCAGGCCATTCACACAGCTCAACTTCTCTATTTACAAGATAGCTCCAATCTTAGAATTACAAGATGAAGTCATGGACTCTGCTCCCTATGTTAAAGCTGCAAGTAAGTCTGAATCCACATGCCTAGTTTTGAATATTCACTTCTATTGCTAGGGGAACCATAGTTGTTTTTTTTTTTATTATTCTTTTTTTCTGTTTTTTTTTTAATATTTATTTTGTATGTGTATGGATGTTTTATCTGCATGTATATCTGCTTGCCACACGTGTGCCTGGTGCCTGGTAGAGGTCAGAAGAGGGCATCGGATTCCCTGGAACTGGAGTTACAGGTGGATGTGAGCCACCATGTGGATGCTGGGAATTGAACCTTGGTCCTCTGTAAGAGCAGCCAGTGCTCTTAACCACTGAACCATCTCTCCAGCCCGGGAACCATGGTTCTTAACATGTGATCTTAGATCCCTGGAGGCCCCTGAGATGCTTGCAGGAGGCCTGTGAGGCCAAAGCATTGCTCATTAGCATCAAAAGACGTTATCTACCCTTCTCATTCTTACGCTTCTCCCTGATTCCAAGGCTGATCTTAGAAGCCAGCTGACCTTAAACACATTTGTAAGAATGTAAACGATGTTACTCTTTCACTAAGTCTTGTTTTAGAAAATAGTTTTTTTTTTTTAATATAAAACATGTTGTCTGTATTAAGGTGTTATAGGCTTCTTTTATATTATGACTTTATGATTTTAACAAAATAAATGCCTTAAAAGTCATCAGCTATGGTTTCTACTATGGTAAACACAGTCTTTAGGGGTAAAATCTCTGCAGAGCTCCAGTGACTTCCACAACGTTTAAGGCCGTGCCTCTGGACCTTTATTTCTCCCCAGGAAGGGATTTGCAGATAAAATAAATTCCATGATAAGAAAGACCAGCCACTCGTCATGTGTCTACCACAATGACTTGTGTATGGCTCATGTTCTCACATAACTATAGATAGGCCAAGCTTCTCTGGTAGTTGTGAAGTTTCCATGTTCTCTGACGTTTGGGTATTGCGATCATTTACATTGTTACGCTCTTGAATTGTTGGTGTGTATATACATGTATGTGCATTTGCACACATATGCATAGGAATTCAGAGACTAGAGGTTGGCACTGAACATTTTCTTTGATCACTCTACCTTATGTTTTGAGAGTCTCCCACTGCCACTGGCACTTAGTGACCAGTCGGTAAGCTCTGGAGAACCGTTGTCTCTAACCCCACGGTGTTGTGGTTCCAAACATGCCAGCTACCCTTGGCATTTTTATGCATGTGCCAGAGGTCTTCCTGCTGAAGACACTTTACTAGCTGGGCCGTCTCCCCAGCTCCTGTCCTATCTCTTGATATTTAACTTTATAGTACTCCTGTTAGTCTTATTTTTAAGTTAACAATAATGTCATTTTTCCTTCAAAAATGTTTATGGAGTACATCAAATTCTCATGTACAGTAAGTACATTAGATAAGAAAATATGAAAATAATAGGAATGGGGTTCTTTTCTGTGTGTGGCACTGGAGACTGAAGCTGGGGTCTCCTTGCTTATGCTCAGCATATGCTGTCCCACTGAGACACTCAGTCCAGGAAGGCTTGTTGTTTATTTTAACCTACCTCATCGAGTCCCCTTCATTTGGGCTGTCCCCTTCTGTTTTCCTTCCTGGACAGGAAGCCAGGCTGATCCAGGGCCCACCCACTATGTTTCTTAGCACCCTTTATCACTGTGCCTACTAATCTGCCTTGGCCCACTCACATCTTGGTTTTCCTCAATTCATTTCACGTGCCTTTATGTCAGGAGAGAAACTTTTTTCTATTTTTCCCAGATGTGAATACAGCTGTTCTTCCTTCTCTGCAGGGACTATTTTCCAAGATGTTGCTTGGGTGCCAGAAACCAATGACAGTAGTAAACCTTGCATGTTGTTTATATTTTCCCACGTGTGTGTGTGTGTGTGTGTGTGTGTGTGTGTGTGTGTGTGTGTGTGTGATTGACTAAAAACTGGGTTAGAAGGGACTGCTATAGTACATAATAAAAATATTAAAGAATATTTGAGTTTAAATATACAGGAAGAAGGAAAACGTGAGTAATTTAACTGCTCTACTAAAGTGTTACTTTTCAATGTCACATACCATGATTCTATGGCTCTGGAAAACACTTTTCTTTTGGAGTAAAAGAAACCAGACTGAGGAAAAAAGACAAATTTCATTTTGTATTCCATTTTTGGCATGTGTATGTATATATATTCACACATGTGGGGTGTACATGTGTACATGTATGCACATGTGTGCCTATCGAGTCCAGAGATTGACATCCAATGTCTTTCTCTGTTTCTCTCCAGTTTATTTACTGAGGGAAGGTCGCTCTCTGATCAGAGCTCAGTGATTCGACTCGTCTTGCCAGCCGCCTTGCTCCGGGAATCCCCTGAGAGACCCAGTCTCCAGTCATACTTACTTCATCCACGGAGCCATCTTCCCAGTCCCTCCTCTGATTTTTAAAATTGTTCCTTAAGTTAGAAATTCTGTTCTTAATACCTACTGTGCTGACTAGTGATATGTCAACTTGACACATGCTAAAGTCAACCAAGAGGAGGGAACCTCAATTAAGAAAGTGCCTCTATAAGATTGGACTTCAGGCAAGCCTGTAAGGCCTTTTTAAATTGTGGTTGATGGGGGAGGGCGCAGTTCATTGTGGGTTGGACCATCCTTAGGCTGGTAGCCCTGGGTTCTAGAAGAAAGCAGGCTGAGCAAGCCAGTAAGCAGCTCCCCTCCATGGCCTCTGCATCAGGTCCTGCCTCCAGGTTCCTGCCCTGTTTGAGTTCCTGTCCTGACTTCCTTCGATGATGAGCAGTGATGTGGAAGTCCAGTAAACCCTTTCTTCCCCAAGTTGCTTTGGTCGTGGTGTTTTGTCACTAAGATACTTAGTTAATTGGAAAGATGTCTCCAAGGCTTGAAATTAACCTGCTACTTTTAAGATCAATAGGACAGGGGAAAGCTGAGGCCATAGCTTATTCGAATAGCAACTTTATCTTCATGTGACTGACAATTACATATGATAAATGAAACTCAAAATTATAAGTTTTGTCATGGCAGCTTTTAGTGGACAAGCATTTTGCTTGGTTTTAGGTTCATTGTTTTCTGGTATTGTGAAATTATATATGTCTCTAGGCTTATTTGTTTCTTTCTTCTGGGGGAGGTAAAATCAGTGTTAACAAGGAGGATGGAGTAGATTCTCTTGCCTGAAATAAAGCCTGGAAGAAAAGTGATGTTCATGGACAGGTCCCTGGCTCCCTGTAGGGTGGGGGGACTGGGTGCCTCTCCCTCCTTTGCAGCTCTTAAGTATTCGTGTGGTGTTAGCAAGTCCCCCTGTTCCTCCTAACTAGTGTTAATTTGCCCGTCTGGAACACGGGGTAGGGGCTAACGCTTTCTGATGTCTCGTACAGAGAAGAACATCTCCTATTATTTGCTTTATGATATGTCATGAGTTCGCACTCTCCAAGTCCTTGGTTGACAGATATGGTGTGTGAGGAAACGATGCACAGTGCAGCCCTGAGCAACCCAAGTGGATTCTGACCACACTGATGTGCTAATCCCCGAAGATGAAGAAAACACAAAACGGGCCAGGGATTGAACATGAATATGGTGACAGTGAGAAAAACATCGAAGCAGACAGCTGAAAGCTTCATTTCCTGGCTCGTCTGCCATGAGAAAGGCCAAGCCTGCCAAGTCCTTCGGGCCGTCCGGGCCCAACACTTTGGCTAGCCCTTAGTTTCAGCTTCCCACACCACATGCCCAAACCGCACAGGAAAACTGTCTCTCTCCCTTCGTACTTGGGCCTTCTGGCTCCACTTCTGTTTATGCCAAGCCCTTGCCTGACTCCCTTCCTTCCAGCTGTCACTGTGTCCTGGCTGCTGCTTTCTGGGTGGGGGCTTCAGGGAGCAACCATAGTCTTCTGGGGGCGGGCGCAGGCTGCTGGGGATGGTGGCAGGGTGTTGGTAGAGTGTGTGGACTCTGGAACTGCAGTCATTTCTACCTGGTTTCTAGACGGTCTCAAGGGTACCCTCACTGCTTCTTGGCAAATGCTAGCACTGATGGCTTTAATTTTTTCCCTCTCCCTCCCTCTTGGGGAGTCCCCACCCCCTGTACATTCTTTGGCATCTGGGTCTGTGAACATCCTGTGGAAGATTTGGTTTGTCTTATTTTCTTTTGCCAGACTGTTCATCATCTTTTCTTCTTTCACACAAAACATATTTATCTCTTGAGAGACTTTCAGACTGATAAGACTAAGGCAGAGCTGCTGGCCTCCCAAGTTTGGAAATTTGACTCCTCCTCAGCCTGGACAGTCGGTCCCACACCGTAAGGTCCCCCAAGGCCCTGCACACTCCGGGCCACTTGTCTGTCCAGCCTCAGCTGTTGTGGTGGCCTTTCTCCTCTGCCCTGTGATGCTCTCCCACCTGCATCCACCTCCTACTGGCTGTTAGTGTTGGCGGCTGAGCAAAGAGGCGCTTTATCATTGTTTTAGAAAACCCAGGAAGAATCAGGAAACGTGACTGAAGACTCTGGGCTGCTTAGAAGAGGAAGTCGTGTGTTACCAAAGTTTTTAAATTGTTCTGCCCTGCTTGGTCTTTGCTGGCTCAATGTGGAGAGCAGAGCCAAACAAAAGGCCCATACAGTCACTGTCTTCGGTCTCCAAGCATTGTCTTGTGGATGAGTAGAGCTTTTGCAGAAACAATGGGTTGTTCTTCTCTTCCACTCTCTAGAGCGTCTGTGAGCTGCTATGCTCTACACCTGCCAACTCCAACCCACACTTGTTTCTAAGGGGAAATCCACATAGTTTTCAGAATCTCATTCAGCAAAAAACAAACTCAAAGTATGTTTGTACTTGGGTTTGTCTGATATTTCCTCATGTCTGTCTGTATTTTGTGTTTTACTTAAATAGTTAAAATATTGCTTGATGTTAAATTGAAACAGACCAGTGTAGTTGGTAAAACCTTTGGTTATAGGTTTGTTTACTTGGTATGTATTATGTAATGTCTTATCCATCATCTTGGTAATATAGTCCTACAAAGCATCTCTTCTGTCATTTCTGCCTGTCCAGTTGGTTTGGCTGTATTGTGTCTTGTACCCAGTTAAATTTTCTCTTATTTGTCTTTCCCCAATTCCATATGTTTGCGTGGTATATAATGCATAGAATCATAGAATGGTAAGCTATGAAGAGTTGGAAGGACTTTTAGATGTTAGTTATCTGAATTCCTATTTCATGGCTGAGAAAAAGAAAGCCAAGACATAGAAGAGATTAAGGTCACACACTTGCCAGAGCCTGGCTCACAAGCTTCACGACCATGATCAAAGGTTTCCCCACTGTGCCACCCAGTCTAATGTGTCAGGAATTTTCCAAAGCACTGATAATAGTTCCTCTAACTGATAGGAGACCATCCTATGGGAAAGGACACAGGCCCTGGAACCAGGCAGATTTGGGCTTGAGTATCTGGTTCTGCCACCAGCTGCCAGGGTAACTTGGGCAGGTCACCCTGGAATGTTTGGGGGGACTTTGTTTCTTTCTTTGTATTCTAGGAATATTAATAACATTAATACTTTGGAGTTACTGTAAATATGAAATTATATAATTTATAATAATGTACCTGCTATACATATCCTGTTTAACAAATGATTATAAATGTTTGCTGATCATTTAAATAATAACTTGAAGTAGTCATCTTATTGAGCAATTTGGGCCTCTTTTGTTCAATAATAGTTTTCTAATTTAATGTTAATATATGAATGGAGTGAGTTGTCTGGAAATAAATTCCTGAAATTATTTATAGCATAACTGTGTATGCATTTCCTGTTCTTTATGGCTTTCATCTGGATTCAGCCGTAGTGCATCTTGTCCAGATTTTTCTGTACAAGTTAAACTCACCCAAAGAAGACATCTAAAGTCTCTTTGGTCTTGGCCTCCCCTTTTCATTTAGCCAAACATTCCGTTGTAAACCTAGGACATAATCTGTGTGAAAGGTTTCATTCAGGCTTTTGAGAAGTTGGGAAATTTAGTATTGTTCTGATACATATAGAACTCTGTGAGGACTGGTTTCAGTCTAAAATCGTCGGTACTGGTTTGGAGTATAAGAAGTTGTAATTTATCCAAAAGGTTTCCAAAACTGCTCTGTTAAAAGGAAGCCGACTGAGTTACTGAGTTGATAGCATTGGTCGGGAGGGTGAGTTACAGAACCAAAGCTGTGAATTAGCCAAGACCGAAAGCACCAAGAGGAAGCCCAGGGGATTTCATCTGAGGACTCCTCGGACGGCCTGGACGTTCAGCTGCCTGAAATGGACTTGAGCCTGGATAGAGGGAAGAACTTTGAGAAACTAGATAGAATCACAAAGAGCTTTGTTAACTTCGTTTTCAGAGAGAAATTAAGTGTGACATGTTAGGCAATATAGTGGGTGGTTTTGGTTCCAAAAAACTCAAGGAGGCTGAGGCAGGAGGATCCTTGAGCCTGGGAATTCAAGGCCATCCTAGTCATCAATGTAAGACCTTATTTCGTCAGTTAAGTAACACACAAACACCTGTCTTTCTTATGGAACCTCTAGCTGCCAAGGGACTCTGAAGCTCATTGCCATGGTTATGAAGGAAGCTGTAACCTCTTCAAGGTTTAGATAGAAGTTTTAGTTAGGGGAAAGAACACAGGTAGCAGGAGAGAGCAGAGGATGTTCCTTGTGCCTGTTTGTAACTCATGCCGTAGTACATTAAGAGCTCTGGCTGGCAATTCCTTCAGGATATAAGCAGGCATGATTTTGGAGGGATATTGGATAATCAAATATAGCTGGAAGTAGATGGTGCTATTTGGCTATATTTTAGGTTCATTCAGATTCAGGATCAGACCAGAGGAATTTGGTAAGCACCAAGACTTACCACTTAAAACCACACTCAAATAGTTGTGGTAGCAAAAGAATTTCTTCAGGAGTCCTACTCCGCTTGAGGCATAACAGCCAGAGGTTTCTGGCCCTAAGTCCAAAGTTGGCGAATTTTAGAAAACTCAACTGAGATCTATAAACCCATGAGAAATGATTCAACCAAACGAGAGTATATGCTTTTGTAATTTTCATAGAGAAGAATATTGTGAGTACCTATGATATGGATGCCACTCTATGATCAGTTCTTCCTTAATCTCATGGCCTCCCCCTGAGATTTAATGTACTCTAATTTAAAATGAAAAGGTCATTAAAAAGTAAACTTTAAGACTCTCTGTCTGACATCCGTATTGTTGAACCTCTGACTTACTGACCTGGCCATGTCTTCCCCTCTTTCTTCTCTCGCCTGCTCCCTTCCTCTTCCTCCTCTTCTTCTCCTCCTTCATTTCATTCTCTGTTTTGGAACAGGGTCTCGCAATGCAGCCCTGGCTAACCCAGAGCTCATTATGTGTAGTAGACTGGTCTCAAACCTGCTATGATCCTCCTGCATCTGCCTCCCAGGTGCTGCCATGCCCAGCTGATCTAACCATGTCTTCCTAAGGCTTTTGTCAAGAGCTGTTCATGATCGTAAACTTGGCCTTCCTGTTCAGTCATCCCTGAGCAGGTTTACACTCTAGAGAAGAAAATGACACCTGCCATTATGCCTCGTCGTCATCAGTATTCTTTATCCCTTATCATTTGACGGCATTCCTCTAGCATCCAGTGGTTCCCAGTCTACTGGTTTACGTACAATAGATTTTTAATAAGTCCTTTTAATTTAGTGATGAATACAGAAATTATTTGTTATTTGTGTTTTACACAACTGACTATCATGGAGAGAGATGACACAGGAACTGCTTTATTTAAAATTTGAACATATATATGTGTATATATATATGTATATATAAAATATTAATAGTCAAATAAAAGAGGCTATCAATTTAAGAGTGAGGGGGTATTTGGGAAAGATTGGAGGGAGGGGATATGGGAAAGACTGGAGGAAGGAAAAAGAGAAAAGGGAAAGTGATATGTTTTAATTAAAATATATTTAAATAAAAAATTGAACATAGAACTAAAACAGGAAATTCAAAGGACTTTTTAATGTTTTTAAACAATAATACTGAGTCATTATTGGCATCTAATAAACATTTCAAATAGGATGATTAGTACAACTTGGTAAGTTTTGGCATATGTATGTATATATGTATATATGTATTAGATCATAAGCACAGTGAAGATAATGAATATGTTCATCATCCTCAACAGTTTCTACATGGCTTGCCCATCTGCCACTCCTACCATCCTCTTCAAGTAGATAAATGGCATATTTTTGTTATTCTAAATTACATTTCATCTGCAAGAATTTTATGTAACTGGGATCAGACTGTTTAAGTTTTTTGGTCTTGATCTTAAACTCAGCTTAATTGTTTTGAGATTTATTTATGCCATTTGTATCAGAATTTCTTTTTTTTTTTTTTTACTGCTAAGTAATGTTTCACTGTGTATACACATCACCTATGCTATCCATTCTTCTGTTGATGGCTATTTTGGGCTATATTATAAATAAAATCACTTTTACTATCTGACTGTAAATTATTAAATGAAGTAATGCTTCCTTTTCCTGTGAGTGAAATGACTAGATTATGGGATGGATGTTATGTTTAGCTTTGTAAGAAACTGCCAAACTAGCCATTTTGTATTCTCTCCAACCGTGAATGAGTAAAAGCTCCTGTGGCCCCGTATCCACACCGGCGTCGAGAGTGTCGCTGCTTTGATTTTAGCATTTCTGGTAGATGTGTGGTGGTTTCTCGTTCTTTAGTTTGCAGTTATCTAGTATCATATACTTACTTATCCTTAACCAAATTTCTGCTAGTGGGACTGGGAATTGAACCCACTAACCCAGGGTCGTTCAAATGATAAGAAGAGAGAGAGAGAGAGAGAGAGAGAGAGAGAGAGAGAGAGAGAGAGAGAGAGAAGTTCTTAACTATGGAGCTTTATCCCCAGCTTTTGTCGTTATTTCTGAGTTTTATTCTTCAGTACATTTTGTATATAAATCCAATATCATATATGCATTTTGAAAAATACTTCTTCCAATCTTTGGATTATCTGCTCTTCATCTTAACATTATCTTTCTATATGGAAGATGTGCTTAATTTTTAAAAACTTTTAGTATTTTTTATTTTATTACTCTGTGTGTGTGTGTGTGTGTGTGTGTGTGTGTGTGTGTGTGTGTGTGTGTCTCGCGCATATGCGTGCGGGTGATGGTGGAGGCCAGAGAGGGAGTTGGAGCTTACCCCCAAAAAGCTGGAGTTACAGACAGTTGTAAGCCACCTGATGTGGGTGCTAGGAATTGAACTCAGGTCCTCTGGAAGAGCAGCAAGTGCTCTTAAGCATTGAGCCATCTCTACAGCCCTGAGAAATGTTTAATTTTATTAAGACTCTACCTGTCATTTACTTTTGTGGATAGTGTTTTTGATGTTCTATCAAAAAACTCTGTGCCAAGCTCAGGTTACCTATCTCCTTCCTTTGTTGTTTCTAAGCTATTGTTCCTGTGATGAAATACTCTGAGGGGGAAGAGGGTTAAGGTTGGAGGTTACAAGTCCCTCAGGGCAGGGAACTCAAAATGTCTGTAGCTTGGAGCTGCTGGGAACATTGCCTCCTTAGTCAGGAGAAAGAGAGCAGTGAGTGCTTATGCTCAGTTCACATCCTCCTTTTGATACAGCTCAGGATTCCAGCCCAGAGCATGGTGCTACCCACAGTGAGTGGTCCTTCCCACCTCAGCTAACTTAATCATATATTTTACTTAAACATAATTATACGTGAGTTATAAAATCCTACTCTACACTCTTGTTTAGACAATCAGTTGCTGTTGAAATATATTTAAGTAATAAAAATATATAGTTATTAAAAGTTACCATTTCCAAGGCTGGAGAAATGGCTCAGTGCTTAAAAGCACTGGCTGTTCTTCCAGAGGTCCTGAGTTCAATTCCCAGCAACCACATGGTGGCTCACAACCATCTGTAATGGGATCTGATTCCCTCTTCTGGTATGGATGAAAGCAAAGCACTTATATACATAAAATAAACAAGCACTTTTTTTTAAAAGCTCCCATTTCCAGTGATTACCAAACTTTTGTGTACACCCATATTTCCACCAGTTTGCTGAATCATAGGCATTTAGCTGAAGGAATTCCTTCCATCTCTCCTTCTCTTTCTTTATTTCTTCCTTTTTGTAGTAGGCAAAATTGTCTACCTTTAAGGTGTATCTCTTGCCTTTTTTTCTATCTTTTATTTCGAGATGGTCTAACTGCCTTGTATTTGCTGGCCTTAGGCTCAAGCTGTATCCCAGGCTGCCCTTGAACTCATGGTCCTGCTGCCTCAGTCTCCCTAGTAGTTGGCGTTATAGATTTGTCCCACTAGGCCTACAGCATCAGGCCTGGCTTATCATTCTCTAGTTTAAGTTCACTCACTGGTGATAATTTTAGCTTTTGTATGTTTTAAAGTGTTTATCTTATTTTAAAATACTTTCATTAATTCTTTGAGAATTTCATACTATATATTTTGGTCATATTCACCTCTCTCCCCCAACTCCTCTCAGGTCTACCCTCTCTACCCTCACCTATCTGCCCACCCAGCTTGGAATTTTCTTCTTGTATTTGTTGTTTAAACCCATGGAGTCCGCTCTGTGTTGCTGAACTACTCTCGAGAGGACAGCCTGCCCGACCGCGGTCACACCATTAAAGAAAACTGACTCCCTCTCTCTGAAGCCATCCAATGTCACCTTTGCTTTTGAAAGATATTTTTGTTGGGTATAGAACTCTAGGTGAATTTTATTTTCTTCCACTTTTTCAGAATCAATTTTTAGGCAGCTCTTCTTTTTTTCTCTGTTTTTCTGGGTGAAAATATATGTAGGTGTGTGTGTGTGTGGGTGTGGGTGTGGGTGTGGGTGTATACACCCCCACACACATTTGCCAAAAGTGATGAAAACACCCCTGTAAATCAGCACTTGGGAAGTTGTAGGAGGATCTAGAGTTCAAGTCAGCCTCAGCTACACAGTGAGTGCAAGGCCAGCCTGGACTACATGAGACCTTGTCTCAAAACAACAGCAATATGAATTTTGATTGCTTTAGATGGTAGGTCAGTCTTGTCCCATCCCTGTTGTTCCATCTTGGTCAGAAACTCAACTTCTATAGGGCGCTTCCTGTAGGTTTTCGGTAGTATAGAAATGACCAGTAACAACAGAGTCAGTAATGGAGAATTAGAAAGGGAATTAATTTCAGGATTATGATAATATATTCTTCCTCCCACACACACATCCTCCACATTTACATAACAGATTTCCTTGTCTGCACTGTGGACCACACCAGTGGGTAGGTTATTGGGTTGTGGAGGGAAGTTTTCATGGACTGTGTTACATAAAGAAGGAATGATAAAAGGGATCCTCATTGGTGTCATAGTTTAGTGCTCATAACCTTGAAACAGTAAATGGCTCAGAGATTTTTGTTTGTGTTTATTTTATTTTGTTAATTTGGGGTTTTCCTTGGGGAATCAAATGACTTTTGTTGTTGTTGTTTTTGTTTTGGGGTTTTTTTTTTTTTGTTTTTGTTTTTGTTTTTTTTGGCAAGGGGGACAGGAAAAAAAAACCTAAAGAAATGCAAATTATCTTTTTCTTGCTCTTACATCCCCTTGTAACGTCAGCTAAATCAGTGTCTGTAAAATCCAACCTTCTGTATTTTTATAGTTTCCACGGTAGAGACATTCATATGTAGCACTACCTAATTGCAAAGTGTTAACCCAGATTTTTGCAATTTGCAAGTGTGAGTTTGGGTCTGACTAAGTCCTCAGCACAGAGATGCCTAAACCTGGCTAGTAACCCATGAAGGTTTGGAGGTCACACTGCCCACTTATGTGACTAATTAGCACACGCTGTTTTAGAAGTCGCCGAAGTAAGAACCAGTTAATGGGAGATTTTTCTCTGTGTCATGTACCGCTGAGAGAGGGATGCGGGTGTTGGACTGCAGTGAACAGTTAAGCAGACTTTAAAGTTAAGCCCTGAGCATGCTGTTTACTCCCAGTACTGCTCTGGTGCGGCTTCACCAGGCCCCAAAAGAATGCCGTTTCTGTGTATTTGTTTGCCTCTACCCAACTTCCCGCATCATCACATTTTTTGTGAACCAAGTGTTTGAGGTCGATGAAGCTGATGGAGCCCTTACACAGTGGAAGAGGTTCATCTCCACCGGGAAAAGCCTTTGTATTTCAACTTTTAAAATTCCAGATCATTTGGCTGTTAGTGTTCTGTTTTTCCGTCGTCTTTGTAGGGGAAGTTACACTGCCTTCTGTTGGCCTTTAGGAAGAAGCCTCTTTTAAGTCGGGGAGCTTTTGAAGAAGCCATCTCTAGCCTATATGATGCTCTTAGTAGCTTACCTGGCCCTGCTTGAGTCTTATAGTTTGGCAATTAAGATGTATATGCAGTGTTCTCAAAGACTTACTGTTCTTGGTGTTAGCCTTATGATAAGTCGTATCTAAATTTCATTCTGATGGGGTCATTATATACTGGGTGGTGTTTATTCATGAAGTGTTTGGGAAAAAAGCATATGTTTGAGCTTAATGAATTACAAATGCTCCTTATTGATAATGGTGCCCCCAAGTTGATTCGAAATGGAAACCTTGATAACATTGATTTTTCCTTCAGAACCATTTCGCACCCCTTTACATGAAAGTGTAAGCCTTTGTCATTAAGCATTCCTAGTCTGACTCTGTAGCATCTCTTGGATTCAAAGTGGTGGTGTAGTTTATACAAGACTCACCTTGTGTGCTGCTGTTGGGATGGTGAGGAGCAAAAGGGAAAAAGATGGACTAGTCAAGTGTTTAGAGCCCATTGTAGGCCGGCACTCCATAGACGACTGTTCTGAACCTCTGAATGGCCTCAAGTGGGATTTGGAGAACTAGAAAAACCTTGCTTTTCTTCTAATTTCCTTTTCTACTCGTATCCATAAACAAGGGCTGTGTGTCAGTTTTTGCTTCACATTTAGCAGTTTTTACACACTAAATGGCATTGTGAAAAATGAAGATACTACATAGAAGTCATATAGTAACAGTTACTGAGTTAGGTAATCTGAGCATTTTACAGCGAGAAGAAAGCTCAGGTATCACTCAGACCACTTATGTAAGTTGCTGGATGAAAAAGCTGCTGTCCTGAAGTGTTTCAACCTTGCCCAACAGAGCTAGTGAGTGCAGCATGAAGATGGGGGCCTGGGCTGCCCGAGTGCCCGCTCACTGCTCCTCCCACCACAGCCCAACTCTCTCTTACCCAAAGTGCTGGCACCCAGAAATGTTTCAAATTTCAGACTACTTTGAATTGTGGAATATTTGCATCTACAGGATGGTATATCCTGGGGGTGGGAACCAAATCTAAACGTGCGATTCACCTGTGTCTCATATGTGCCTCATTCACACAGCCTGGATATAATTTCATACAATACTTATAATATGCCTGACAGCCTGTCACTTGAGGTCAGGTGTGAAATTTTCCACTCATGGCATCATCTTGGCCTTTAAAAAGTTTCAGGTTTTGGATTTTAGGATTAGGAAAGCTGAACCTGTAGATTTTAGTTCCAATTTCTGTTGTATTTTAGAAATAAGAGTTCACAAGAGCTCCACATCCTAAAGGAAAGCAATCATGTTGATAAACATTATTTTTTAAATATATCTTAAGGCTCTTTGTTTTAGACTTTTTAAAAATTTGTTAATTTACATTTGGTTTGTCAGAAAGCCACAGTATTACTTTCCAAGTTGGTGAGAAGTTCCTGGAGAAGACCCCCTCTTATAATAGCCTTTTAAACTCCTCATCTGAGGGTTTAATAAGCTGTGATTTCTCTATGATGGTCCTAGAAGACAGTGCCCAACCACAGCCAGCTCCTCTTGAGATCATAGAAGAAAAAGCTTTCTGCTTTTGGCATATCCCACGAGATGACTAACAGACAGCTTTCAGGGAGACTAGCTCATGACAGACTTCCCACCACACCCTGTGCACGGCTTTCCCCTGCCTCTTCCTACCAGATCCCAACGTGCCTTGACTAAACTCAGTGAACAAGACCATTGTATGAATCGGAAGGAAAATGTCTAAAGTATACAAAGTTCTAATGACTTGGTAAAGGCTGTAAAAGCTCTCTGAGCTGGAAGTTGCATCACTTATGCCTGTGGCACTATGGAGTGGGCCCAAGTGGTATAATTCTTCAGTATAACACTGAGGTAATTTTTGCATCAGCCAAGTAAATGGTTTAAAGTTTCAAGCCTATGAAATGGCAAGCTATAATTGTTTAATTCCAGGGAAGCACAGGTGTGTTTAATTTTCCTCCTTTATTTCTCGGTGTCTTCTTTAGGTGAGCCAAGCCAAGCAAGGAGTATGCTTGTCTGTATCTACAAAGTGAGCTTTAAAGCCAGTGAATGCATTCGAATGCCCATATATTATATAACACACTTCTCTTTTAACTGTATGAAACTCCTTAGAGCATAAGTCTCTTTCATTTAGAGAAAAGAGTTGTTTTCGCGTGGTAACAATACAAATGGTGTATAGTGATGATAGAGCACAGAGAATCAGAAAATATGCATTTATTTTGCCTTCACTGTCGATTTTTCATTTGATATGGATTCAATGATTCATTTCGTAAAATGCTAAAAGTGAGTGCTAATATTTTCAGTGGCCACAAAGAGGTGCTGGGAGAATGAAAAATAAAATTTCCCCAGAACACATTTCTATTGCCTAGAAGAAAGACCTATTTAAACAACAGTCAATTTCATTTCCCATCCTACTTTATAACAATCACCTGTCACTGAATCAGAAGAGCCTTTAAATGCGTGGTCATTTTTCATAACTTCATGTGTAGAGGTTAGAATAATTGCTTGTGTTTTGCAAATATGGAAACTAAAGCCCCCAGGATATTTGCTTAATTTGAGTTTAGAATGAACATTCCTTCATGAGTTTAGACAGAGGTACTGCAGTTACATGGATAATACTGGCCAAGAGTTGGTCATTCTTGAAACCAGTGTATGGACAGCAGTTTCCCCTGCCATATGGACGTTGTCTGGGCTTGACATGTTGCATGTAAACATTGACCTTTTTTTTAAAGATAATTCCTGTTTTCATTATGACTTTTGTTTTAAAATTGCTGAGCTCACCTATCTCAGTGACGAGTTCTTTACTTTTTTAAAGTTCAGCCAAAATAATTGATCAAAGTTTGTGTGCATGGAAGCCGAACCCAGATTTTAGTTTCTCCTGCTCAGCCTTTTTGGCTCGCAGTATTGAGCCCTCTGCCACTTTCAGCACTTGGCCTCAGACGTCGTCGTGGTGTTAGAAACTGCTTCTCTTTTTTTCTTATTCCTGCTCCTGCTTGTCACCCTGCCGTGTAGCTGTTGATCTTAGGTTTTCATTTTCCTATCTGGAAATTGTTGGAAATTATAAGCTGTCATTTATTAACCCGGTTGCTTTCTGCTTCAATGGACTTGTCAGTGGGTGGCCTTGTGAATTATTTCAGCTTTTAGAGACACAGATCAACTGTGCCACCCTCTACCCACAACACAAAGCTGCCGCCGCCGCCTTCTCTATTGTGGGACCTTTAATTGAATGGCATTTGAAACATGTATGAGCACACTCCCTCCTCCTTTTTCCCCCAAATAATGCCTAACCTGGGTTTTCTTTTCTTAGTAGACTTGAATAGTTGAAATTTGTCATTCCATGAGCTCCCAGAGAGCACAAGCGTTGAACAGGAATTACAGCATACTTGGTGTCATTTATTTCTGGTCATCAAAAGCAATCAATTTTACAGTAGAATTGTAAAGCCTCAGAGCTAGGTGGAACTAATAACCAGGTATAGGCCTTTCCGTTTATTTAAGAAAAATCTCCAGATCAAAAAGGCTAGGTGATTTGGTAGCACTGCATTCTTCAAGTGAGACTTGAACCTGGGTTTCTTCACTTCATTCTTAACTAGGCTACATCTCCCGTGCTTCTGAATCCTTGACTCTGCCTTTGAACATCAGATCGTGTCTCCACTTGGTACAGTTTAGAAATGTGATTGTATTTGCTATTCCCTGCCAGAGCTATATTGGAGCCTGAGTCCAAAATTAAAGGCTAGCTATCTTGACTCTGTCTTTATCATGGACTTTTAGCATTAATTTTTAAAATTGTATTAAATAATTATCTTAATTAGTAAATGATTCTTTCCAGTCCTTGTCCTGTTGCTTTACTTTAGTTTACAAGCTATAAATCCCTTCTTTCAGCCTTCTGAAATAAATAAGGACGTTTGGGGGTATTTTCGAGTTGAGTAAGAAGTTGAAGTCAAGTCAGGGGATCTGTTGTTTTCTCCTTCACTGCACTGTGCTTTGAGCCCTTGTGTAGTAGTGTATGTGTGATTTGTGTGGATTAGGAATTGAAGGAAGCTCTTTATAGGCCTATTACCTTCATCACTATGCCCGGTTCTCTCAACAAGTGTTTGAGATAGGTATTATATTGGGTAAGATTTTTTTCTAAGTGATTAGGTCTAAATCACACAGACTTACAATGAAGGAATTAAGTCACCCATCACTACTGATGTGTCTGGGGATAGGCCTGACTTACAACATTAAGCCTCATTTCTTCAGGTTCTACTTTCTTCTTTCCCCACTTTGAAGCTCCAAGCTTAACACTCTACTAGCTGGGCAGCTGAGCAGAAAGAGAACCTCTCAGATTGCTCCAGCAAGAGGTTGCATTGAGTCTAGTTGGCCCGCCATAACTCACATGCCCATCCCTGAACCAGACATTAAGGCTTGGGGATGCATTTATTTCACTAGTCAAATATGCTTCTTGTGCTCTACCCTGGGGCAGAGTCTTAGGACCAAGAGCAGAACAGATGTAATTCTTCTAAAGGAAGAAAGGATACCATAAGCCCCTCCCATATGAGATCCCAGAACTGGGCCTGTTTGTCCCAGCCTGTAATCCTAAGCATTGAGGAGGATCTCTGTTTATGTCCAATCTGAGCTACAGAGTCTAAGGCCACTCTAGACAACTTATAGAGACTGGCCTCAAAACAAAAAATAAAAAGATAGCTGAGGGATATAGCATGGTGGTAGAATGCTTGCCTGGTGTGATGGCTATTTTTAATTATCGACTTGACACAGGTAGAATTACCTGAGAAAAGACTCTTAATCAGGTTGCATGTCTGTGGGGGATTGTCTTGACTACAATAATTCATAAGAGAAGACCCCAAATTAAAAATAGGTGGTCCCATAACCTGGGGTTGGTTTTTTAATTGTATAAAGTATGTAGACGAATTTCTAAATGGTCTTAATAAATAAAAAACATGGAGCTAGAAATTAAAGCCCCAGAGAAAGATCAGAGGAATAGGACAAACTATGAGCTAACCTCACCTCACTAACTCCACAGCTTCCAAAGAGAGTGTGACTTCCTGTCTACCCAGGGTTATATACCTTCCTGTTCTGCCATCTGATTCCTCTATGTCTAGCTACATCACTTCCTCTTCCTGGCCAGCTCTGTCACTTCCTGTTTGTACAGGCCTCCAGAACTCTATGAGTGGTACTGGGATTAAAGGCATGTGTCACCATGCTTGGCTCTGTTCCCTAGTGTGGCCTTGAACACACAGAGATCCTGCCGGTTAAGTGATAGGATTAAGGGCATGTGCTACCACTGCCTGACTTCTTTGTTTGCTTAAAATGGCTTGCTATTTCCTCTGATCTCTGGAGGATTAGAGAAAAACTTTATTTATTAAAGCACAAATAAAATATCACCACATTTCAGCACAAATAAAATATCACCACAGAAGTAAGCTGAGAAATAAGCATGCATGCATCCATTTCTCTCTGCTCTTGACTGTGGATGTGATGTGACCAGTGTTTTCAGTTCTCATTCCCTTGGCTTCCCTGCTATGATGGACTGTAACCTATATTGTGAGTTGAAATGAGCCTTTTCTCCCCTAAGCTGCTCTTTGTCAGGGTATTTAATCACATCAACAGAAGTGAAACTAGAATACCCAGCATGTGTGAGACCCTCATTTCAGTTCCCAGTACTTCGAAAAGGTGTGGGGGTTGGTATCTGGGCAGGCGAAGAGAAATGTTACTATAATGTGATTATTCCCTCTCTCTTCTGAGAAAGTTGGGGGCTCCTTAAATTAAGAAGCCCAAGACCACACAGCTAGTAAGTGACAGAACCCAAATTTCACTCCATAGCTGACTACATGTAAAGCCATTCTCATTTCCCGGTGCTTTGCTGTGTCTATAGACACTTGAGGTTGTGACAATTAACATTCCTTACATCACTACTTTCCAAGGGAATGGTTTTGCCCCTAGAGGATATTTGGCAATGTTTGGAGATGGTTTTGGTTGTGGTAAGTATGCCAGGAGGTGGTAGGCATGCTGGTGGGTAAAGGCCAGAGATGCTTTTCACACCCTACAGTGCCCAGTTCACTTCCTCCCAAGAAAACCTTTGCCTGGACTGCAGTGTTCACAGTGCCAAGGGCAAGAAACCCTGCTTTTTAGATCCTGTTTCTAGACTAATTACCATTAGCCTAAGATTTGAAAGAAAGAGTTAATATTGAACAAGGTTGAAATAATTTTAACATCTAAGTAAAATTAAATAGCCTTATAAGTCAATTTTCTTTAAATTTCATAGCATCCAGCTTTAGAATATTGATTCTCATTTAATGAGTAAATTTAAATAGAGCATAAATTGCTTTTAAAATTAATTTATACAAGTTAACTACCCAGAAATAATTTTTATTCAAAAATAAGCCATATAATTTTTCCTCAATGCAAATCTAAGCTCAAATGTAGTGGATCAGGTCTGTAATCCCAGCAATTAGGAGACAGGAGAATTATTGTTTTAAATTCAAGGCTAGCCTGGGCTACAGAATGAAAAGAATGAGGCCTTAAGTCTTAACCTTTCTCTCTCTCTTCATACACACACACACACACACACACACACACACACACACACACACACGGGGGTATTTTAAATTTAATAATGGATGCTTTTAAACAAATATTTAATTAATATTATCTTGGAAACCTTTAAACATTTTAAATATTCTACACTTGAGGAAAAAAACATGACAACTATTTTAAAAACTCTTGGCCAAAGCATTTTCAAAAAATTTTGATGACAATAAGATACTTCATTATGCTAGACAATGGTCAGAATGTTTCTTGTTATTAGTGAGTGCTTTGTGTTGTCTCCAGGACTCCATGTGCTAAAGCTGGTCATGTAAAATCAGGTGCTTTGTGGCGTCTCCAGGACTCCATGAAAGCTGGCCGTGTGAAAGCAAGTGCTTTGTGAAGAACTGTAGAGGAGTAACTTCAGTGCCTTCTAGCTGTTTAGCTCTTCAAAGAAATCAACCTCCATATTTAGTGACATGAAAATAGTTGATACCATTGACCTCCTTGATACTTGAATTGACCAGATAGAGCCAAATGAAACCTGGGGAGTCAGAGCACAGCTAGTTTTCCAGTAAAATAGTTGAATGATTACAGTGATACCACAAATGGCATTCACAGAAGAAACTTTCCACCAGCCAGTAACTCACAGTTATTGTTGGAGGTCGATTTGAGGCTTTTCTAATTCTGCCAGTTTTGTACAAATAATTTCTTAGTGCTACATTCTAAATCCTCAGGGCTGCTCCTGTGTAGAATTATTAACGGAGTCCTCTTGGATTCTTTTCATCCCTGTTGGGCCCTATCCAGAGCAACTAACATTTTCTCAGACTTCAACCAGCAATTCCTACTTGCCTTGCTTTTCACATGGCTGCCCTCCCCTCACTTCTCAGCCCTTGATGCTCCCGTGACACCCCGTGGGGTGGCCTCACTCCTTCACCTGACTGTACCATTTAATCCCAGAGTGCTCACTGTTTTTTCTGTTTCTTCTCTTTTTCTTTGGCCTCTATTCCCTCCTTAGTATTAAATTCCCTTCTTGCCTATTATGCCTACCTCCTTCTGTTTCTCAACCTCTAATTACTGGCTCCATATCCTTAGGCTTCCCAGCTTCTTAGTTCATGTCCTCATCCACTAAGGTATCTGGTGTCCACCCACCTAGAGTGTGTTAGTAAGGCTTGTGTGTTCCGGAGAGGCCGTCTATTCATTGTTAATAGAATCCAATTTGCAGTTTCCTTAGAAACAGGGCAGCTGCTGATCTTCAGATTACCCACGGTTTTCATGCAAATTCCTCTGTCGAATTAGGAGGAGCAACATTTATCTACAAAACATGTCAGAAAAATACCTTAATAAATGGTGTGAGGTAAAACGACACAATTTCTTATTGATTCAAGCTTAGTGAGCTTACTGTTTTCTTTGAGGGGAAAATAAAAAGGCCTTGAAGAGCTGGCATTTTTATCTCCGATTGGCAAACCCTTTCCCAGCACTGTCCGAGGGCCCTGCTTCTCAGCCCAGTGTTGCAATGTGGGTTTTACAGAGCATGGAGATGAGAGGTCACTTGACAAACAAGTGACTTGTTTAGGATTTCACAGCAAGCTAATTGCAGAGGCCTTGAGTTTCCTGCCTCTTAACTCCTGTTACATGAATATAAAAGAACTTATTATGTATTGCTTATTTATATGGATGCCTCAGAGCATTTCCTTTGCTTTAATAAAATTGTGAAAATTATTACCCAGTAAAGGAATTGATAGAATAGAAAACAAATAAATTAGACACAGGGGCACCTGAGTTGATTCCTGGCTTTTCATCTGACTAATGATGGAAGCTGTTAGTTCTTGGGCTTCTTGAACCCTGAAAACTACACTCATTTTATTCTGCACAGTGAAATTCCTTGAAGTCCCTTAAAAAACCACAAAAACAAAATTTCAAGTACAAAATGTTATTATTGATTAACTCAAACTGCTCCTTGTTTGTTTGCAAAGTTCTCAGGACTCCATGGGGCAGGGAATTCCCAGTGGTGAGTTGGTAAGCATCCTGTGAGAACCAAGCATGTCTTGGTGATATGTTTTGGATTTCTGAAAATGTCTTTCTGCTGGGTTGGGTTGAGGAAACAGCTTGTGGAAGTGTTCCTGGTGCTGCCAGCAGAGTGTTTGGGACGAAAGCGCACATTCCAATAGTATGTTATGCTCAGGAAATCAAACCCTTACCAAAGGTAATGGCTCCCACTAGCATTTTCAGTAATGAGTACCAGATGTGGGTAGTTAATTATTCTCAGATCTGATAGGTACCTGCCAGCCAAGGCTAATTTTATTTTCAGTAAACAGTGGCCAAAGGTCCTAGCTGTTCATTTGATAGGATAGGGCCTGTTTGCACTTATCTATTAATAAATGCACAACACTCCTTTCGTTTTCCTTTCCCAGGGCCAGATAAAACATTTCAGACACTCAAGGTATTTGTCTTAGTAAATCAGACAAAGTAAACAAATCTGGTGATTAACTTGGTAAACAGAAAGTGGCTAAGTGTTACCTTTGGAGTTTAACTCAATGCCAAATAAATAATATTAATCGCATGGCATTTTCAATAACCTTTATGAAGTAAGACAGAGAGGATTTCCCACCCTCTTTTAACCCCCAGGGGTGTAGGCGTATCTCTTAAGTGCTTTCAGATGTCTTTTTGTAGGGGGACTGTGAAACTCACTTTAAAATGAGATTTATTCTTATGTACCATGAGTAACTCA
This sequence comes from Peromyscus eremicus, assembly GCF_949786415.1. Taxonomy (NCBI): domain Eukaryota; kingdom Metazoa; phylum Chordata; class Mammalia; order Rodentia; family Cricetidae; genus Peromyscus; species Peromyscus eremicus. The sequence goes on from NC_081430.1 coordinate 77,486,694, forward strand.
TTGGGAACATTATACCAGTTAACATTTGTCTAAACCTGGGAACCTCTGTGGTTCATCCCAGAGGGAAGACTGCCCAGTAACATGCTGTCTTTCTCATACAGAGATAATAGCCTTCTAAAGGTTTGATTTGGATGGAACCCTCAGAAAATGGTCCCTTTTTATACCCATAGGGGAATAGGTAACGGAAATTCATTCTTTACTCATCTAGAATTTTGTCTTTGGAGCAAAGGATTCCTTTAAGAATTGAAGTATTTATTTTGTGATGTGCATGCTTGTCTGGTGAGAACTAGTAAGGAACAGACCAGTTACTTCATACTTGGTAACACAGCACTATGGGATCAAAGTAACTTCCATTCACTCCAGACCTCAACTAGATTTCATTGGGGACCCAACACGTCTGTTTCCTGCCACCTTTTCTATCATTTACACTTCCTTCTTTACTCGGATCAAAACATGCCTGCTCCGCCAAAGGTAATGTCTTTTGTGTTGGCTTTGTACTTGATACTGCAAGTAGCTCATGAAATTCTTTGTCGTTTCCCATGATGTATCATAATCCTAATTTACTAAACATGGAGCATGAAAACATAGCTGGAATGCCTTAGAGAGCAATACCTTATCTGCACGTCTCCGTTTAGAGGATCTCCACATTGGTGTCTTACTCCCTAAGAGAGTGTTCTGGCACACGGCCTGAGTGTAGTGCGGGTACTCAGTGGGAACGTCACAGCAGTGATGGCTGGCACTAATAGCGTGGGGGAGACAGTGCAAACCTGGAGTTTGAAGTCTGTTTTGTTTTCCCAGCCTTTCTTTAATGACCTGCTGGGAGACCAGGTGCATTCCTTATACTCTTTTTATGTTTTAGTTTCTACAGCTGTGCAGAGAAGTTAAACACTCTAGCCATTTACCTACCTGACAGGCATGTCCTTTAAACTAATGAGGGAAAGTATCAAGTTCTTGTTGCTTAAAGGTAGAAGTAGAAAAAGTAGAAAGATATGACTACTACTACTATTTACACACTCCAAATTTTTCTTCCATACTACTTATTATTTTCTATTACATTTACTAACATTTTTATATTATATACTAATATACTTTATATTATATTTACTAAATAAGCATTACATTTATTTTATCCAATTATATTTACTTGTATTTAACAATCATTTGTTCTATTTACTTTTTTCTTTATTTTTTGTTATATATGTATGGATATATATTTTAATATGAAGTCTTGCTATGTGACCCAGACCCCTACCAAGCTCCTGTGCTGAAGGTATTCTCCTATTTCTGCCCTCTAAGTACTGAGACTATTTAAATTAGAACCAGATTGTAGTAAAATCCATAACATATCTTTCTGAAGGAGCTCTTGTATTATCTACACCAACTCTTCACTTAAGATCCTTTTAGCTATAAATCTAGTTACAGCTTCAACATATCTTTGATTATAGATGATTAGATACTATTTATATGGTGGGATAGGCTAACTAAAGTGATGGTGGGGAACTGTTAAAAATGTGGTAAAACTCATAATGCCAATGAGCAGTAACCTGCAACTTATTCCCACATCTGTATTTCTATACCAGATCTTTTTCCTGATCTCCAGATCTATAAGTCCAACTAACCAGTCAACTTCTCTACTTGGTTATGCTGCAACATTTTCTAGTGTCACATATAAATTTAATATCCTGTTTCTGAGTTTACTCTTCTCTCCAGTTAGAATCACCATCCCCCCTCTCTCTCAAGACAGCAAACCCTCACCATATTCCCTTAATGTCTGTGCATTTGACCACCTTAATATTTTATGTCCTTTCTGTCCGTTCTTTGTTTGTTTGAGACAGAGTTTCTCTGTGTAACAGTTGTAGCCATCCTGGAAATTGCTTTGTAGACCAGGCCTGCCTCTGCCTCCTGAGTGCTGGGATTAAAGGTGTATGCCACCACTGCCCAGCAGGCCACTGCATTTGCTGTGTCTTTTCCTCCCTAACCCACTGCCTGTTCATCTTTGAATTTCCATGTTGAGATCATTGGCTGAGGTAGAGGTGGTTGATTGATTAAATCAGTGCATTTGAATCCTGTAGCATATCTTCCTGCTCAGATTTACCTCATTTTCAGTGTTGGATTGAAATGGCTTCAGAAGAATTCAGATTAGGATTCGATGTGGCTGTTAGAGTAGGTCTTTTCTTAATTGGTATGATTGGAGGGTCAGTTATATCAATCCCTATACCTACCCTCAGATTTCATAATCTGAAAATTAACCAGGAGGACTCATTATTAAGAAGCTACTTAAACAGCTGGGTGGCTGCTGTGGGATGGTCTGTATGTCAAATGCTCTGATTGGTCAATAAATAAAACACTGATTGGCCAGTGGCCAGGCAGAAAGTATAGGCAGGACTAACAGAGAGGAGAATTGAGAGAACACGAAGGTGGGAAGAGACACTGCCAGCCGCTGCCATGACAAACAGCATGTGAAGATGCTGGTAAGCCACAAGCCACGTGGCAAGGTATAGATTTATGGAAATGGATTAATTTAAGCTATAAGAACAGTTACCAAGAAGCCTGCCACAACCATACAGTTTGTAAGCAGTATAAGTCTCTGTGTTTACTTGGTTGGGTCTGAGCGGCTGTGGGACTGGTGGGTGAGAGAGATTTGTCCTGACTGTGGGCCAGGCAGGAAAACTCTAGCTACAGGTGGTGGTGGCTCACACTTTTAATCCCAGCACTGGGGAGGCAGGTGGATCTCTGTGAGTTCAAGGCCAGACTGGTCTACAGAATTTGAGGACAGCCAGAGCTATACAGAGAAACCCTGTCTTTGGGGGTAGAAGGAAGCTCCTTAAACCTCATACCTCTTTAGAAAGTCCTTCCATAAGCATTATCTTCATTTTCAATTATGTCAGATAATTTTTATTAAATATATTTTAGAGATTAAAAAATATAACTTCAGAACAATTCATTGACATCCTGAGGACATGCCATGACAGAGTGTGAGCCTGGATCTACTGATCTTCCTAGCATCCTTTCCTTCTTAGCTTCTCGCCTTAGAGAGACATATCAGTCTGTTTGCTGCTACACACCACGTCAAGTGTACATTAGTGAAACAGGTAGGTTTCTTCATGTAAGCTCACCAAGAGCAGAATTCTGAAGAAATTCAAACTTTGACTACTAGACTGGGAAGGAAAATTAGTCTAAAGAATAGACAGAAGATAATTTTGGAGCCCAAAGAAGTTGGGCTTTGGTATTCTGTGACAGTGACCCTAGGGTGGCTCCTAATATGATGTAAATGAGCCAAACTTATATTGCTTCATTAATCACTCTTCTGGGGAGCTCTATTTAATAAAATAATTCTACCTTTACATTATTGTAAAGATTTTATTGAAGTAAAATGCCAAATATTGAAAATAACCTTTTATGTGTATTCTTAGAAGTGTTTGACTGGTTTACTGAGAACACAGATTTTTTTTTTGAGGTAGTTAACACCTTTGTGGTTATGATTTGTTCTTTGTTTTTCATGTTGTAGACTTTCTTCAAAAGTCTGATGATGTCAGGCAACCCTTCCACACCCAATAGTAAGGATCCATGCACACACATAAATTAGAATCTCTGTGTACCAGGCCTTTACTTTTAGGCCACCAACCAGCTCCCAAATCATGACATGGAGACGTATATTATTAGTTTTGAATGCTTGGCCTTAGCTTAGGCTCATTTCTTGCTAGTTCTTATAATTTACCCTGTTTCCTTTCATCTGTGTTTTGCCTCAGGGCTTTTTACCTTTCTTTCCTCTGTTTATCTTTCTTTCACTGCTTCTCATGTGGTTGGTGGCTGCCTGGCTTCTGGCCCTGGGTGTGTCTCTCTCTTCCTAGTTCTTCTCCTGCCCCCCAGCCCCACCCATCCCTCTCCTGTCCCACTATTGGCCACTCATCTTTTTTACTAGACCAATCAGGTGCCTTAGGCAGGCCAGGTGAAACAAATGCAACACATCTTTACACAGTTAAAGTAATTTCCACAACAGCCCTGGGTGTGGAGACAGGTTTGTTAACTGATAGGATCCTTTTTCAAAGTGTCTAATGAAACTATTGTTTTGTGGGGGACTTCCAAGTATCTGTGTCAGCAGCATGTCATGCCAGCTCTTTGTTAGAGAACGTCCTAATTTTCAGTGACTCTAAAACAACTGATTGCCAGAGTTTGGGGGGCTGATGGAGAGAAAGGGACAAGATACGAGCATGTGTTCTCTCTCAGGATGTATATTTATCTCATTTATCTCATTTCAGTTCAGGTTCAGTGCCTCTCTGAGCCCCAACTTCTGCCGAATCTAGTGTCTTTGAATTTGCAACTCCTTTAGATTCATTTTGCCAGAGTCCAACTAGCTAAGCACATGTAGGATATAACATCTAAACTTGTGAAATGTGTGTAGGATTTGAACCCAAGGGGATGAGAAAGTCTTTCCGAAAAAAGGAATCATGCAAAGAAGGAAGCTGGTGGGGGAAAAAAAATAACAGGGTAAATAGGAAATTGGAAGTAATGCGGTTTACTCAGAGTGAAGCAAGCCAGAGAGAGATGTGTTGAAGGGGAAATAGGGCTAGAAACAGAACCCAGAACTTCAAAGACAAAACAAGAAGCCTAGAGTCGTCCCGTCTCCCAACCCCCCTCCCCCCCCCCCCCCCGCCAGCCCCCAGAGGTGCTAAAGTGCCAACCTGTGCACACTTCTTCACTAAAAGGTGCTCCAGATTCTAAGGGCCTGGGTCACCAGCGGGGCCCTAACAGGTGAGGAGAGCTGAGGTGCTGTGACTTTGACATTGTGCAGAATTTTTGCAGTTGAAGTCTTGAAAGAACAGGAATGGCATGTATATGGAATTCAAGCTTGCAGAGTCTAAGGCTAGCTTATGAAGCACGGTTTGTCCTCAGTTTGTGCATACACACCCACTCTCTCTCAGTGAGCTGGTTTGCTAAGAATGTGAGCACTTGGAAGTGGTGGCTCTGAGTTTAGTCGGTAGATGTTATTAGAGTGCAAATGTCATCACTGTCATGGGCCAGCAGAGACCCTTGGATGAGAAGAGGTCCAAAGGAAGTACCTCTTTATACCTGGAATGTTATTACTTTGAATAGAAATGCCTCTCTATTGGAATTTTTATTCCATCTAATCTGGAACAAACTATAAGGCAGAACTTTTGTTCATTACCCAGCATGCTGCTCAGCTGTGTAGAAGTCAGTCATGCTTTCAATGACAATATGAGTGATGATTTAGAAGCCATCCCCCCCACCCCCACCCCCGCCCCACCCAGGGTTAAGCAGTTTTCTCCTTTTTCGGTCTAGGAGGAACAGTATTTGTATTGATCTCAGATACAAATTTCTCTCCTTCAGACTATTTGCCTGAGCTAAGAATGTGGCAGGATTACATAAGCACTCTGGAATTTAGATTAAACAGCATTCAATTTGAAAATCTAATCACATCATCTAAATATCATTAAGTTATAATAGGGTGATTGATAGGGACCAAAGCCGTTTCAGCCTGGTCTGCATGCCTTTCACTCAACCAGCCTTTTCAAACCAAGATGTTGATAAAGGGGTCTATAAATCTTAATAGTTGGAGACAGTTTAAAAGCATAGTTCACTGGGCAAGGTCACACCCACTTAAGTGACCTATTTTGTATACTTTTCAAAAATAGGTTAATTAACTTAATAGAAATAATAGGTCTCCAGTATTGATGTGCAATTACTACAAAAACAGCTTTTTTTTTTTTTCCTTTCCAAACGAACACAATGTTCATGAAATTGAGGGCATAATAGCTGTGACAAAAACCAGGTTTAGCTAGGCAAGTCGTGTTCAGCAAATGCATTTCAGACTTGCCCTTTAAAATCCACCTTTCCCCAGGTCCTAGGACAGGGGCATACCTCCACCAGAGCGTTCTGTTCCTGGCACTCTCCTGCTGCAGTTTTTAGGAGGGCTTACTCTAGCTGTTGTTATTTCCCCAATAGCTGTAACAGCAGTTGATATAGCTCTTGTCCCCTGGAGCTTCAGCAGGCAGAGATTGCAGTGAATGTTGGTCTCTTTTCCTTTCAAACCGAGGGCGTTTTCTTTGTCGTTATAACACATGGTTCATGTGCTGGTGTAGTTTCAGGGAAGGATACAGTGGAGAGGAAAGGAATGCCCAGTCCAGAGTCCTGTTTGGGCCAGGCTACAGCTTCCTAATGTATCCCGCTTTATTTTAATGTTGGTATTGTTTGGTTGTTTTTATTGTTATAATTGGATACTCAAGTCATTCTGCCAAAGTATTTCATGCTTCCCTTAGGTAGGACAGATGTAACCTTTGTTTCTATTATTAGCTACTAAAATGGTGTAATTTGATTTCTCTGTTCATGTGTTCCTTGAGACCTAAAACCTTAATGTCTTATGGAAAGGGATGTTTATTATATTGTTCTTTAGAACTTTTAAATGCATTTTAATTAGAATATTCTGTTTAGAAAGTTAACTCCCGGCCAGGCACAGTGGCAGAATACCTGTGCTTTACAGGGAGACTTGGTCTCAGAAAAGAAGGAAGAAACGAGGGATGGTGGGATAGAGAAAAAGATAAAGAAAAGAGAAAACTTTCTCTCCTTCTTCTCAGTCTGATATGTGTATCACACACAGCTCTCTAAATAGATAGTGCTGAGTCCCAGTGGGTTGTGTTTCGCTGTGGCCTGTGTGTCCTGAGGAGCACGAGTGATATTCAGTTATGTGAGGCTCTTGCAAGGCTCTTGAGATGGGTACATTTTGTTGATGTGTGTATTTTTAACAGATAGGTACACCAAAATTCAGAACACTGCTCTAGGAATTCTAGGTAGACTCCTTGGCCACCGTATAGCAATCCACCACTCACTGGCTTGTGCTTTTTCCTGCCAGCCCAACCTTTCCTTTTCCAAAAAATACAATATTTTTGTTTATTCTTGGGCAAATTTATACATGCATGCAATGTGTTTGTACGTCTTTCCCTAACTCCTCCAAGATATAACTCCAACCCCCTGTGTTTCTTCTTTTTAAAAAATAATCCGCCTTCTGGGTGGTGATGGCACACGCCTTTAATCCCAGCACTCAGGAGGCAGAGGCAGGTAGATCTCTGTGAGTTCGAGGCCAGCCTGGTCTACAGAGTGAGTTCCAGAACAGCCAGGACTGTTACACAGAGAAACTATGTCTTGAAAAACAAAAACAAAAACAAACAAACAAACAAAAAACCCCAAAAACCAAAAATTCCCCACCAAGTACAATTTGTGCTGCTCATTGGCTCGTGGGCATGGGGCCATCCACTAGAGTATGGTTGACCTATATGGGGCCCCATCCTTAAAGGAAACTGAATCTCCACTTCCAGAAGCCTTCAATTTTCATAGCTCCTCAATTAGAGGTAGGGAGTTCAGGATCCTCCTTCCACTTCACGCTGGAATGTTGATTGGCTTGATCTGGTGCGGGTCTTGTGCAGGCAGCCATAACTGCTGGGAGTAAATGAGTATGGTGGTCCTGCCAGGTCCAAAGACACTGTTTCACTCTACTCCTCTCCAATCTCTGGCTCTTCCAGTCTTTCTGTCCCTCTGCTGGTCCCAAGCCTTGGGGAGAGATTGCAGTATACATGTTCCATTTATGGTTTAGCACTCCACTCACGCCCATTCTCTTTACTTTGAGTGTGATTTTCCATGTGAACCACTGTCCACCGCGTAAAGAAGCTTCTCTGATGAGGTCTGAGAACTGAGAATAAATTTAGAGAGCAATTTGATACTATGACCATTTAACAAAATAATAGTAGTCAGTTCACCCCTGAAGTTTATGAGCTCCCCAACCATGAGTTCTTGGCCAGATTTACAGTACCAGGCATGCTTTTATTCCTGTAGAGTGGGCCTTAAATCCAATCAGAAAGTAGCTGGTTACCTCCATAACATTCATGCCACTCTGTTGGCATTCCATGGGCATATATTATCATGCCTGTTGTTATTGTAGCTCACAGGGATGGCAGCTGGCTAAAACTGTTGGTGGCTTTCCCCCTCTGCAGTCTGTATAACACCCTTTGGTAGAGCCCAACATTTTCTAAACAAGACAAATCTTGTTTGTATAAGTGTGTGTATAAATGTATGTTTACAAAAAAAAAAAAAGTCACAAATTATACTGTTCTGTGGAATCTTAGCTGTGGTGGAAGAGCCTTTAAAATCCCTGCCTTGGTTGGTTCCTCATCGGGAAGATGGGAAGATACCTTCTTAACAGGGAGCTGTAATGATGTCTTGATGCAGCACAGACAGATGAGAAAAGACTTTGGTTTTGTGTTGAGTAATGGAGTTGTTCACTCTTCAGTACTGGGGGTGGGGTTAAGAAGGACCAATTCAACTAGCATTTACTCTACTATTTTACTGCTATTTCTGCGTGGTGGTTTTCCCTTGAAAGCAAACCTGCCCCCGCCCCCCTTAAGTTTAGCAGCATCCCTTGTTTGAAAGCAAAGACCTCATTTCCTGTTGTTTTTTTTTTTTTAATCCTCTAATTTGCCCAGTATAGGGTCCAGTTCAGAGCAAACATTCATTAAGAAAGTTTTAGTTAATTAACTACAAAGTATCTGGTTTGAGCTGGGGAAAGAATGACAGATTGGACAGAGGAAGTACTGACACAGGGAAATTAAAATAAAGAAAATATTTTCCCTATTAGTAATTTTTTTTTCTGATAATGATAGTCCTATCCATTCCTTTTAGAAAGTGTGGAAGAACAAAACTTTAAAATAGAGTTACACAGGCACTCCTCAGATAGCCCTAGGAGACCTGAATAAGTTGTACGAAAATGTTGGTAGCATTATTCACGATGTCAAAAAAATGTTGAAACAACCTAAATGTTCACCAGTGATGAATGAGTAAACAAACCATGGAATACACATGCAATGCTGTGTTGTTCAACTATAGGAAGATAGGGATTATAGGTACATGATCAGTATGGGTGAGCCTTGAAAATGAAGTGCAGAAGTTTATATGACGTCAAGGAAATCTGTAGAACAAAAGTGGAATTACTGGCTGCTTAGTCCTGGGGAGAGGAATCTGTGGGTCATGGGGAAAGCATATGGACCTCCCTGCTCTGCCCTTCCCCTCCCTTCTCCTTCCCTCTTTCCTTTCCCCAAGTGCTAGGGCCCAAACCTAGGGCTTCCTGCGTGCTAAGTAAGGCTTTCATTCCTGACGGTGCTGGCAGCCCTGTAATTCTTTTTGACATGATGACACTGTTGGAAGTAGATGGTGGTAATGATTGCACAGCTCGGTGAATAACTGCAAACCCTTTGAAATGTTTTCAATGGATGAAATGTTTAGAATGTGCATGGTATCTCAATGAAGCTGCTATAAAAATTAATCAAAGCCCCACCCTGAAATCACTACTGTTAATAGCATCTGTCATATTTCTTTCTAGAAATATTTTATACAAATCAAAACATTTTATGTAGTTCAGCTCATATGTCACATGTAGTTTTTAGATTTTATTTTTATGAGTATGGGTATGGGTGTTTTACCTACATGGATGTCTGTGTACCACATGCATGCAGTACCTGTGGAGGCCAGAAAAGGGCACCAGATCCCATCGAGCTGGTGCTAACTCTGGTTGTGAATCACCGTGTGGGTGCTGGGACATGAACCTGGGTCCTCTGGAAGAGCAGCCAGTGCCCGTAACTACTGAGTCATCTCTCCAGCCCCTTGCATATAATATTTTTTCAAGATAGAATTTTTCTATGTAGCCCTGGCTGCCCTGGAACTTACTCTGTAGACCAGGCTGGCCTCGAACTCAGAAATCCACTTGCCTCCATCTCCCAAGTGCTCCCTAAAAATTGTATTGCCCAGCTATATAATTTTTTAAATAGTAGTTTTCACTTACTATTTTATCATGAATATTTTCTCTTCATAATAGAACCTCCCTTGTAAACATTCTTGTAAAAGGAACATCATAGTTGATCTCATAATTTCTATCATCCTTCTTCTGAGGGTTGGACCTTTAGATTACTTCTATTTTATCACGATTGTAAATAGCAAGTTGCAGTTTGGAAGACTGTGAGGCCTGTCTTCTCATTCCTGAACATACAAGTCTAATGTAAGAGAAACAACCAAAATGTATGGGGAGCGGTGTTTTCACTGAGTGTTAGACCAGGGCTTGAGGAAATAGAAGCTTCATGTCTTAGTTATGAACTTTGAGCAGAACAAATGAATTTTCATCTGGTGAGGTCCATAGGAAAAAACCTCTGAACAGGGCATCCAGGCCCCTCCTGTACCCACAAGTGCAGAAGTCTTGGCTTCCATGTGAACAGGGCTCTAACATGTTCTCGGCCTGACCGTGCCATGACTGTGTAGCAGAGGCTGTCTTTCTCTTGAAGAGGTTTTGAGTTATTGATTCATCATTTTTTCTTACTTTGTAAGAACAAGGATGCATGGGAAGGAAATTAGGTATTTCTCCAGTAAAATCTTCCTTGATGAAAAAAGGTTCAGGACCATAGAATTTTTCACTAGAAAATTAATTTTCTAGAGAAAATATTAAATACCATGGTATAGGTATGAATTATCATTCATCTTATGTACTATATTTTACATCAGTAATTTAGGCTGATGGAAATATTAAAAACTCAACACTTCTGTTATAGCCACTCAAATCTGTACATCTACCAGCTTATATTTTTCCTGTTCTCCTTCCCTCTTTTTCTTTTCCCCTCTCTTCTCTCTCTCTTCCCTTTTTCCCCCCTGCATACATGGTAGGCAATCACTCAACTCACTGAACTCCACCTCAGCCCCGTCACACAGTTTCAGTATGCTTTCATGGCATTCCGTAGGTCTTCGGGTAAATAGTACCTTCTGAAATTTCCCTCTGTACCTTCTTCCCTCCCCTCTGCAGGCAGAGTTCTCACTTAGAAGAGGTTAGGAAATATATTGTAAGTTTCTGAGAGGAGGATATAAATCCTAGAGTTTATAGTTTTCCTGTCCTTACATTCTTAATCAACTACAAATGTGTTCTTCCTGTTCTTATTGACTTGAACCCTGGTCACTTTGCAAAATATAAATATATTGCTTAAGGAAGGAGAGACGGGGTTTATCTCTTTGCTAGCCAGAGCCTAGTTCACAATTACTATTTTCTAACTTGGGGAATAAATGGCTTAACTAGATGAAAGGACTTTTCTAATCAACATAACTGCTTGCAAGCAGTTAAGACCGAGAAAAAGAAGGCTTGCCCAAACTCCTCTACAAAATCCAGAAGCATGTGGGAGCTCTTTCATATGATATGTAAGAAGTTATATAGAGGAAAATCATAATCGAATCTCTCTACAGCCCCATTGAACCGGTCTACCACTCCAGGGTGGTGGGAGCGCAGTTCCCTCAGTGTCTGATTATTTCTTTTTAACCATTGGTGGTGCTTGTGCTTAGCTGGGCTCACTTCCAGCTAGTCAAGCCTATGTTATGAAAGGGAAACAAGACACGTAATCCCGAGAATGATTAACCTGCACTGGCTGCCTTCCCAGTGGCTTGCCCTTCTTTTATTATAGTCTGTTTACTCAGTCTTGAGTCAAATCTCCAACCACTCTATTACTGAGCCCAGGGACACCTGGATCCCAGGGAGTTGGACCTTTGTTTTAGTCTGAAGGGGAGCTCCTGACATTTTTTTCTGTTCCTCTTATTTTATTATTTATTTATTTATTCATTCATTTTTGAGACAGGATCTCATTACATAGCCCGGGCTGGCCTCAGTTCATTATTCTGTAACCCATGTTGGTCCTGAACTATCTTCCTTCACCCTCTTAAGTGCTAGGATAAGAGCATGTTCCATCATACCCAACTTTACAAGTTTCAAAAGCATTTTCAAGTTCATTGCTTGCAAAATATCACGATTTTAAATTTGATATACAAGGAAGTCAAACTTAGAGAAGTTTTCCATGCCAAAGGCTCCACAGCAGAATTCAAACAAATGTACACTCTTACATATTTATCTCAGTGTCTGACTCAGGGACGATAGTTTCAGTTTTGAGTTGTAGGGTCAACTAAGGATGTCTGGAGTCATTTGTAATTAATACATTTTTTTACAGAAAGCTCTGCAGTGGCGAACTAGAATCATGCTGTTGTACTCTTTGCAAAAGGATGATTGTCATCTTGGTTTTTTGCCTACTGGAGCCTTGACCTTTTGAACCCATGACTTATTTCCCCCAACAACAATCAGTGCATGTGGTGACACCTAACTGGGACTTGGCCCTTATGCTGAAGATTTTGAATAGAAAATCTTATTCAGTATTTCAGAGATAACAGGATCAGGGTAATTACTCATTGGATTTAGATCCTTAGATGTAGGAATCTTCTATGGGATTAGAGTCACGTGAAGTATGAGTGATTTTGGTAGTACTTGATCCATGGGCATGAGCAGGGTTAGTTCTTCAGTAGAAAGAACTTGGGAAGGACACAGCTTCCTCATCATTGAAGAGCAGTAGCAGTATATGAGATGCTATTCATGTTTGCTGGCTTCTTTCCTTGAGCAGTAGACTGCACAGATAAATATTCACTCAAGGAAGAACATAGTGTTGGAAGAGCTAAGCTAAAATACACAAATCACTCCTACATAGATCCTTATATTGACATCTGTAGCCACAAATTGGTCAGTGAAGGGGAACCCCTAGTCACTGGAACCCCAACCACTAGAAACATGCTCTGCAGGGCATCTTGTAATTATGTCATTGACTAGCCCCACTCTCAGATTCTCCCTTCATGTCCTTTCCGGTTTCGCAGTGACTATATGTATTATTAACAGCTGCCTGTTAATTCCTGCTTTCCTTGTCTTCCTAATGACCTTCATTTTGCCATTTGCTTTTATTTAGTATATTCTACTTTTACTCTGCATGTTTAGAGTGATGGAGATGCTAGGGAATTGTACTTTCTGGTTGATTTCAGAGTCCATTATCAGTGATGGATAAACATAAGGATAGTGGGAAAGCAAACAGTATCATTTTGACTAAGATAAGAATATGGTCTCATTAGACCTCAGTGTCTCAAGGCTAAGATAAGAGCAGCTTAGATGTAGTGCCTAAAACCCTTTAATGAACGTTATTTTAAAATAACACAATATAGATTATACTGGTAATACCGAACAATGCTGGAGTGGAGCCAACAGCATGTGGGCAGGACTATCCAGTGTGGCCAAGACCAAGGGGCATTTGGTTGGATCAAGATTAGTGACTTAAATATTCTTTCCCTGATATGCACATGACTAGCTCCCTCACCCACTTCAAATTCTGCTCAAATGTTACCTTCTCCAGTGAAGCCTGAAAACCTATTCTGATCCACCTATTTAAACTCAGAATAATTTGAAAGAACTAATTGAAACCTCATGCTGATTAATCCTCTTTTCAGGGCCTGAGCTGCATTACACAAGAATATTTAACATTATAGTTGGTGAACTCAGTGATACAACCCACATAGAAGTTTTTAGCTTTATTCACCTTTGAAATAATAGTATTAAGTTTATATAAATATTAATGTTTGTCCATGAAAAAGGAACAGTATGTTCTCTCTTTCTGGCTATATTTTGAATCCTGGAGATCGGTATTTCCCAGAAAGATTAAATTTTAAATGAAATGAAGCAAGAAGTTGGTTCAGTTGAAATACTGGTCTTTTGGTATATGAATATATCACATTCTTCCCTGTAATGCTTTTATTTTTGTTTTGGTTTTCAATCTCAAGCATATAATGGCAACTCTCCTTTTTATCTTTGCTGTTAAGAAGAGGGAAGGAATTCAAGGTTCATTTTCTGATCCTGTAGAAAGTGGGTATGTTCATAGTAAAAATCAAGGAGATCTAGTATTTGAGTTTCACCAGCCAGGCAGAGTAATTTAAGTATTGAATGTGCCAGAAGGATTATTTTCATTTTATTCGTTGTTGGCATGGCTTACATATTGGCTAGGTGCACCTGTCCATGGTCATCCCACCTGCTTTTGGGATGAGTTCCCTAGAGGACCCAAGTGTAGCTGACTGAGAGCAGGTCTTAGGCTGGAGAGGATGACTAAGGAATGCCCATTTTCTGATATGTAGATGAGCTTTTGCTGACATGTTCCAGGACACTTTTCTTTCTCACTGAGTACTGGGCATGCTGCTGAGGGTACCAGTGCCTCGGTAGTTTATGTTCTTGTATGGTTCCCTAGCCAAATTCAAATTCTACAATGATGTTGTCTGTTTACATTTCAGGTGGCAACCTTAAGTTAGCTCTCTTATACTTGGAATCACCACTGCCTACTAAGTTCAGAATAATGGTAGGAAATATGTGCCTAATTTGACCTTGGTTCAGGCCTGTCTACTCCCTCTGATCATGTGAATTCTCCAGAATGAACCTCTCTGGGCCTTCACTTTCTCATTTGTGAAACCCAGGTGTTCAAGTGAGGGTAGGACTTTTCAACTACATATTAATTTTCTGGAAAAATTGCAATAGAATTTGTAATATCTGTTGTTGAGACATTACCAATTTCTCCTTTGCTAGCTCTTCTACCATGGTCAGTGGCAGGAAAGTCTGCTTACTCCTTTATTAGTGAGTTTCCAGGGTTGTGAGGCAATGGCTGATCCTCCCACTGTGCCATGGAGATTCACTATTCCATTGTCTGGAATCTGAATGTGGACAGACTTTCTCAACTATCTAACCCTAAAAATATCCCCAGGAGATGAGGTGGAGGCAGGCTTGATCTCAGGCATGAGTCTGGGAAAACACACCAATAACACTAATTTACTCTTTGGGGCTTTGGAATTTGAGGCACAGAGAGGTCAAGCTAAGACCCATAAGAGCAGGTAGAACTGGGATTCCTACCTTGATCTGGCCAGTTCTAAAACATTAGTCTTAATCAATGCTATTCTCAAAGAATTAGCTTTCAGATCCTTCGTCGTTTCTGGAAATCAGATAATAAAATCTGGTGCTCTGATAGTGAACCAGGAGGCTTAGATTTCCTTCTGAGCTGTGCCGGTGACTTCACCCTTGGCGGCCGCAGTAGTCATACGATTTCTCCATGAGGAAGGGAAGGTCACAGTGGCTGTCACTTAAGAGTAAGTAAGCATTAGAAAATAAAACTTAATAGCACCTGTGGAAGTCCTGATCTCCAGAGAGCATGGGGATTGTGTGGGCTTATAATCTTAATATTTCATGGTGACATCTTCTCAAGTAGAGGTGATTGGAGCACACAAAGGTAAATTCTGGACCTCGCATTTCCAGATTCAGAGAATTAAGTATAACCAAGCATAAAACATCCAGTCACAGCACTATGAGTTGGATAATGGAACATGATCATCCAGGTAACTTCCAGAGAAGAAGGTCTCTGGCTTGTTTCAGTGAACAGAAAGACTACGTATTCCAAGGGTCCAGCACATATTAATCAACCCACAGTGCCAACACTGAGTTCTAAGAGATCTGTTCTAAATCTCTCTGTTTGTAATATTGTCGTCAAGTTTGCCGTCCACAATGGAGGCACGTCACTGAGTGAGCAAAGAACATCCCCCAGCCAGAGTATAAGTACCAGGACAGCCAGCCAAGAACCCTAGCACAGAGGATTAAGATTTGTTTTTATAAAAGGGTTTTCTTAAAAACTAGAATGCCACCAAGTGTTCGGTGCCACATTGAACTCCAGGGGCAAACAGCATGAAATCCTATTCACAAACACATTTGGTGATGTTTCCCCTTTAAACCTAAGAGGGACCACTTTTTGTAGGTGCGAGGAAGGAGTTCAGCCTCTCCACAGCTTCCTCTGTCTGCACACGTGTCACCAGTGTCTTGCATGGGTGTGCACACCCATACCTATGTGGATGTGCACATGGAGGCACCTAGCCATTTTGTTCTTGTTTTATTAGCATGATCCTTGATGTTGGCCTGTAACCAGAATGCTCTAATTACACACTTCACTGGTTCCTTGTTACCAAACCCATCTTCCAAAGTAAGTTGATTTCCTCAGTGGCCTTTTCTATAAAAACACGCAAGGAGTCCCAAGTGGTTATCTCTTCTCTCACTAGGAAAAACCTCATGTCCATTTCAAGAACATGTGGATGACTGCTCTAATTGTGGCATTATCACAGAGCTTCTCCAAGCCACTTCAATTGATTATGGCACTAGTGAGGTGAAGAAAGAAGAGGAGACATGGAAACAAAGGGCAATTAAACTTGAAAAAAGTTAAGTTCCTGGCAACATATATAAACAAACAAATAAGCAAAGTCTTGTAGCCAGGTGTGGTGGGAAACTCCTGTAATCCAGCACTATGGAGGTAGACATCATGAGTATACAGCCAGCCTGAGTTACTTAGACATTCTAGGCCAGCCTAGGCAACACAGCAAAACCCGATTTCAAAAAGCCAAAAAGGAAAAAAAAAAAAATCACGTTTAATGCTTAAAATTATTCATATGATTCAGATCTTCGAGCCTTTGACTAATCATTACACTGTTCTGTTTGTTGGTTGTCGAGCCACTATTGAGAGGACCAGATGTACGGTGCTTGGAACACTACATACCAAGTTACCTCACCTGGCATCATTTGCATACTCAGGCATCTTAAACTGTTGTGGCCTTGGCCTGGCCTGAAGGGAAGGCACTCATTCAAGTAGGTAGAATTGGTCATCTCCACACTGTCTTCCTCATGGCGTTTTCCTGACTTTCCTAAATTGAGAGGGGGACCTTGCTACATTCTGCGTAACTTTGTGGTAACTTAACTAAAGTTGTCATCTTCCCTTCCAGACATCCTCCTGCCCGCAACGACAGCCTATATGAACTTAAACTCATATTTCTCTTCAGAACTTACAAATAACATGATAATTAGGTATAACTTTTTATAAAATATGTAGCCCTGGGCCCATTTATCACAATGCTAGTTTTAAATGATTGCTTCTTAGTAACTCAGTTAATCATAATTGTGTCTTGAAGCCTAACACAGCCTAAGTCTCACCCAGCCATTATGAAGACTGTGCACTATGCACTAATTACACGTACCTTGCTATACATAAGAGAAGACTAATATGCTTCAGAAAGTTACTGTTAGTTTACCCCTTCTAGCTTTTGCAGTGTTCTGGGTATGCTTTCTTTCCTTTCTGGGTTTGTTTTACTAGCCAGTTTCATGAACAAACAAGGGGGTTGGCTATCTGTGAATAGCCACGTGAGTAGCTGCCATTGGAAATTGGATAAAGTCTTTGGTTGTTCAAGTAATTGGACTATGATTAGTTGGTTGAACCGTATTCCTTTCAAATGTTTCTGGTTTAAAAGTTTGGTGGTAGGGGTCTTTTAAGCTTTCCCTTCTTGCAATTAAATTAACAAAGGAGTTTGAAGGCTGATTTGGAGGGTGTGACTTCCTGGTGTTGGCTGATAGCTAGCATATTGCAGATTGGCAGAAGGTAAGGTAAAAGTACTACATCAGTTCCATTGCCTGTTTTCATATGGCTCCTGCCTGATATTATTTGAGGTTGTTAAAAAACTACAACCAGCTCATCCCACTTGGCGAAGCAGAATTTTTTGAGGCTGGAATTAGCACAGAGCACTCAATGATATTGAAGAAGCTGAAAACACTTCGATGTAGAGGTGTAGAAACCACTGCGCTGGTCTGAGTCACAGGGAATGCCCAGGATTTGATTGTACAAGGGCTGTGGGAGGGTTGTGCCTCTTGGCGTTTTGTCGAAGAATAGGCAAAATCAGTGCCACCTTCGTGCAAAGCACTCTAAGATGCCTCCTTCTACTAGTCCTTTAAAGATACAGGGGCCGCTGGGCCTATATGTTACCCATTCCTTTTCCAACTACATTACTGCTTATTGGTGTGTGATTTTCTCCCTGTAAGTGCTATGTGGTAAATGTTTGGTTTTTTTGTTTTTGGTTTTTTTTTTTGTTGTTGTTGTTGTTTTAATCTAGCTGTAGACTTCAGGCTTGTTTTTAGGATGAAGCTCTGTTAGTGTTCCCCTTTATGGCAAGACTTTCCCCTGATAGGATACATTTTATGCACCAAATTAAAAAGAAATATTTTAAATTCTCTTTCTCTTTTTTATCAAAAAACATTCAAAGCACTTGGAGCTGAGGTCATTCGTCTGAGGCAAATTAATTGATTTTACCTCTTACTTGGAGGGAAGATGTCAAGACACAGAACATTAACCATCTTAAATACTCCAACTCTCAGCAGACTCTGAGCCATAGCTCTGTTGGAGAGTGTTTTGTTTGATGGAATTCACGTGGTGTAGGGAGCACCATCTCGTTCGTTTTCACTTCGATCTAGTGCAATGTTTTGCCCAAATCTGTTTCTCCTACAGCTTACTCACTAATGACTCAGTTTCCCCTAGGTAATTGTGGTTTGGGAATATGAGATCATCTTGCCTTCTGTTAGATGAGAGGTTGTAAAACAGACAAAGGTAGAGGAGCACCCTCACTAAGGGAAGTTGAATTTGATCATGAAGGTGTCGCCACAACCCTCACCGTGTTCCTCTGACCTTTTATTTTGTTCTGTTTTCATGCGGTCTTTCTATTTTGCGTCTCTGGCTATCCTGGAACTCACTGTGTCGACCAGTCTGACCTCAAACTCACAGACATCCACCTGCCTCTGCCTCTGTCTCTGGCTTTTACCACCACACCTGTCGCTCCTGAGACGTTTACATTTCAGTTAACTCATAAGACGATAAGGTCATTGTCTTAGAGTTTCTATCGCTCTGATAAAAAAAACCATAACGAAAAGCAACTTGGAGAGGAAAGGGTTTATTTCAGCTTATAGTTGTAGCTCATCACTGAGGGAAGTCAGGGCAGGAACTAAAGGCAGATGCCTAGAATCAGGACATGAGCAGAAACCGTGGAGAGATGCAGCTTACTGGCTTGCTCCGCATGCCTTGCTCAGCCTGTTTTCTTATATCATCCAGATCCACCTGCCTTGGGCCCACATCAATCATTAATGCTCTACAGGCTTGCTTACAGGCCAGTTTTAGAGGACCCTTCTTCTCAGATGATTCTGTTTATACCAAGTTGACAGAAACTAACCCCCCCCCCCCATCATCTACTCCATCCTTACAACAAACTGAGGCAGAGTAGCTATTTACCATTTGCACGGCCATCGCTAGGCAGTGGACTTCAGAGCCAGAGTGCAAAACCAGAAAGTCTGGCTCTGAAGGCTGTGGCCCTTATGCTCTACTTCTTCTCTGGGTAGCCATGGGGAGTGCCAGCTTTGTGAGCAGGTGTGTAGTAACAGCCATCACAGTGGCTGGGTGGGTCTGGGGCACAGGGCACAGATAAACAATGCGGGAAGGTGAAGGATTGTCCTGGGCTGGGGCAGCCATTCTGGCCATCATGGGAACTTGGTGCTTGCTGGTGACCACAGTAAGACTTTTCTGGAGTAGTCCTGGCACAAAGTAGGGTAAGTGGCAGGGTAAGAAGCACTAGCATCTCTCAGCATGGCACGTGAGGAATGAGAGCAGACAGCAGAGACACTGCTGTGAGCATGCTGCTGCCGAAAGGGAAAAGCCAGGGCCTCTCCGGAGAGCTGGGAGAATGATTGAATTTAAGGGTGGGTCTTGGACTTGACCCTGTGCCACAGCAAGCAAAATGAACGTCTCCTTGAGCCAAGATAATCAACATGAAAGTGTGTTTATACAGACGAACAGTGGGATTTAGCCAGGATTTGGGGAGGTAATCCCTGGGTTCAACACTCCATGAATAGCATGCCATGTTCCTAAGCTGAGAAATTACTGTGAGCTTTTACGAGAGTGGATTGTGGGAATCATCTAGGTGAAATGTACCCGGTTTCACCTTGAGTCTAAGGCCTACTAATGCACTCCAGGTGTGCAGGCTGCCCAGACTCTCTGTTTTGGAAGCTCAAAGAAGAACTCACAGCCCCACAGGGAGGCTTTGAAGAGCACCAGGGACCTTTCTATCTCTCCTGGTGTTTTGTATTCTTTCAACCCACATTTGGTAACTGGAGATATGCGTGGTGTTAAAACCGGACTTGTTCCTTCTGAGCCTGCCCCTACAACGGTGAAATCCTAAGCCTGTGGCTTCAATTGTGCTGCTGTGCAGTGGTGATCTCGGAGCAATGTCCCTCCGATGTAAGAGGAGAACAGCTGAAACACTAGAAAGGGGGTTATAGGAAATCACCCAACAACAATGTTCCATGTCTATAGACGCTTTCATGTGAGGGCAGGGGAAGCTGGAGGGGGACCCACAAAAGGAGTGGGCACACAATTTGGAATGCTCTGGTTATAGACTAAGAACTAAAGATCAAAGGGCTGGGTCCTCTGAATTACACAGTGAGTCACTGGAAAAACTGAGTACAAGTCAGGCATCCTGGTCTCTAGTCATGGCTACTAAGTACAATTGGCTTTTAAGTAGTACCTGTATTTTTTTTTCACTTAGACCCAATCCCATCCTGAGGAATATAATTATGTGTACATTGTAGATTGCCAAGCCCTAGAGCACTGTGAAGTATTTTGCCATGATAACATGGTGGCTGAGGTAGAAAGGTAATGAGAAGCCACACATCTGATGTGTGGTCCCTGTGTTCCCAGGGGACTGTGACCTTCTGTACAACCGCTAGTCCAGCCATCTCATGGATTCAATTTAGAGGTTCTCTTTAAGAGAGAATATTTCCAAAGCTAAATTGACAGTGATAGAGTGTGTAAGCAACTGACCTTCTACTACTTTGCTGTATGTCTTTCCATGTGTTGCCTACTACTTTATACCAACTTCATCTCAAAAGATAGTGAATGGTTTAACATATGATAGACAAAGATGTTTGCAGTTAAAAGTGACAAGATTTGCTTGAACAGATAACGTATAAGTACTGTAAATGTTTTAATATTCCATTTAAATGGATTTTATGTGTGCCCCTGGACACATGCCAGTCTTTGAAAATAGGTGACTGCTTTGAAGACCAGGAGACCCAAAATGAAGATGACTAAAACGTGTGTGCACTGTGTGTGTGTGTGTGTGTGTATGTGTGTGTGTGTGTGTGTGTGTGTGTATGGTAAAAGATAGCCATCGAAATCTTCAGTCTCCTCCCCACTTGCTGGGAGATGGAAGGGCGGTTCTCAGAAATGAGTTCTCAGGCACCTTCCCCAAGTGAACTGGAAGAGGTCGTCTCCTGGGGCAACCGTGCTTTGTTTCTTAATCTTGGGATGTGTGCAAATACCTAAATAGCAAAGGGACAGCAAGTATCAGTTCCGAGCTGGCTAGATTAGGGTTTAATGCTGCCCTGCCACTTTGCAGATGAATAACTCTGAGTTGATCATTTAATTGCTGTGAACCTTCACTACCTCTTTTACAAAAACTAGGATGGTAATAACCACATAGGCTTGTTGGGAAGATTAAGTAGAAACACGTATGTAAAAGCTTCGGGGACAGTTAAGACTTGGTATATGTTAGTTTTGTCTTCTCTCCCTCACTCCCTCCCTCCTTCCCTCACTCCCTTTCTTCATGCAGAAGAAATATATATCTATATGCCATATATCTATATGCCATAATTTGTTTTAATTCTGGCCCACCAATATTATCAAAATCTTCTTCAAACTTGAATGGGCATTTGGGTGGTGGTGAATCTTTTCACGAATTATTTTCTTTTTTTTTTTCTTTTTTTTTCTTTTTTTTTGGTTTTTCGAGACAGGGTTTCTCTGTGTAGCTTTGCGCCTTTCCTGGAACTCACTTGGTAGCCCAGGCTGGCCTCGAACTCACAGAGATCCGCCTGGCTCTGCCTCCCGAGTGCTGGGATTAAAGGCGGGCGCCACCACCGCCCGGCGTTCACGAATTATTTTCTAACATAAACACACTTCTGTATGTCAGTTGATAGTCTTAACCTGGTGAAATTCATGGAGAGTAAGAGTTCGCTGACAGAAGATAATATAGCATGGGTTGCATTTGTCTAGCAAAGCTTGACCAGCAGGTACAGCCCTAGACTCATAAAGACAGGCTGATCCAAGACTTTATAGAATATGGCCTTGCCCACATGGCTGAGCCATTTGTCATCCATGAGGGAACCTACAACACTTGTCCTTGTAATACATTCTCCTAAATCTCAGTGGCTTAGTACTTACAAAGTTATTTCTTCCTCAGGTGAAGTTTAAACAAATGCCAACGATCATGATTGGTAGGAGACTCCTCTCTCAGCAGTAATTCTCAGAGTGGGCTTCTCAAATTGTGACTCTTCCTCTTTAAAAAATGACCACCATAGTTGCACTAGGAGAAGAGAGCGTGTGAAGAAAGATCCTGAAGAAAGAGCAGATTGGAAGTTTGGAAGGGAGCTGGCTCACACCCTTCCTGTCCACATTGCATTGCTTGGGAGTTACCTAACCAAACTACTGGAGCTAGAAATTGTGGCCTGTCTTTGTGTCTAGGAAGGGGAGGAAACAGGGTTTGTGAGCAACCAGCAACCTCTGACCAATGGCTGTTGGCTCAGCCTCCCTCTTCTGGATCCAGATTCCTTTTCCATCTTTCACTGATGCTCATTCCAGTTTATAATGTTAGTTTATGATTTCAAGTATAGTTTGGTTCTGGGGCTGGAGAGATGGCTCAGTGATTGAGATCACTTGCTGTTCTTGCAGAAGACCTGGCTTTGGTTCCCAGCTCCCACATGGTGGCTCACAACTGCTTGTAACTCCAGTTCCAGGTATCTGATGCCTCTTCTGACCTCTGCGAGCACCAGGCATGCGTGTGGTGTGCAGTCATCCATGCAGACAGAACACTCCTACAGATAAAATAAATTACATACATCTATTTTTAAAATTTAGTTTGGTTAACTCCTAATTGGGAGAGGGATGTTTGCTGACTTACCCTCATCTGATAGTCTACTGATCCAAATTCTTGACTTCTTGGACATACTTCTATTCAGAGAAAATTAGAATTATTTCTGAGTTAAAGAAAATCTTAGAGACATTTGAGTTTTGACAGTCATTTTCATAGTGCGGTTGCTTCTCCCTAAAGATTATTGTTAGCTTTGCTTATGAATAGAAATAAAATAGAACATTTTAAAAGCTGTATTTGAAGTTTTCTTCTTTATAATACCTGGGCATTTTGAAAGACGGGTGAGTCAGAGGAGGGATTTCCAGGTACAGTGAAACAATATTCTTGGCTTTGAGCCCTGATGAGCCATGTAAGTGACTCATCTTGAAACAGTTCTAGTAGACTGCAGAGAATAATTGGAAATATTGGAAGTCTACATATCCAAGTAAGTAAGAATGTTCCATATGGTAGTAGAACTGTGAATAGTTCCTTGTTTGGTTCCCTTTTTGTTTATAACTGTTTATTTCCCCTCTCATTTCTGACTTGAGATACATTCTCTCTGTATTTTCTTGCCTTCCCCCAATCTTTGCTCAAATGTGAAAACCAAGAACAGAAAGGGCGAGGGTGGTGTCTAGCCTAGGCTACCTCATGGGGCCAGTGCTCTGTTTAGAATGTCTGAAACAATGTGGAAGAGCACACCTCGAAAGGTATAGACTCAGTCCAGGATAGAGCATTTCCAGCAGGTTAGGCTTCACCTGAAATTCAGAGTTTCTGTGAGGCAAATAGAACAGCTGGCCCACGGAGTACCTGAAGCTCTTGCATTTGTAGCTTGGTGCTCCTCCAAGAGACTGCAGTCTTGAGGGCCCCACATACAGATTTATCTCTCTCAAGGGCAGTAATTTAAGGTTGGCTGCCAGTGTGAATTCATCGGCATTAAATGATCCTGCTTAAGCTGCAAAGAGAGAACATCTTCACAAGCTCACACATTGTGTTCTGGGGTAAGCTATCGGCATGGTAGAAGGCACAGTAGGTGAGCCTTGCCTGCTAAACCTAAACTCCTGTTCGAGGATGTCATATCGACCACATGGAAATTCGCAGAACCCGCTTGTTAGTGGTGACTGTCACATGGAACCGCTTAGTTAATTTATCTGGCTTCCCACAGCCTTTGTGATTACAGGCCACCATCAAGAGATCTTATTTAAATTAAGGTGACCTTTCGTATGTTTTCCTGTTTGTAAAATAATACATAATCATAAAATTCCACCCTTTAAGAAATATATTATGGAGAAAGGAAAAGTCGACCATAATTTTCAACACACTTGCTGTTAGCATGCTTTTGTATATGGTCCTTCAAGTAATTTCAATGGATATGTTAACATTTTACTATTCATTTTCTTAATAATGGATGGGCTTGTGTGGTCTATATAGTTTCTCATATTTTCCCTATTATTACATCATAGATTATAGCAGGATTTTCTAAGACAGTTTTCCTTTCTCATTTCCCATGGTTCCATTGGGTGGTATATAGTCTAGAAAATTAAAAAGAAGAGCTCTGGATGGTAATTATTTCCCCCTCCCTCCCCTTCCTCCTCTTCTGTAAGAGTTTTTTAAAGAAAGGTAACTCGAAAACACTTCTAAAGGCAACAGTATTAGGTTTGTCCGTGGATCTACTTTCCTATTGGACAGTTATTACTTCTGGTTGTTGTATTGATAGTGTGATGCATGAATCGATGACTTCAGAAAGACAGAGTTCCCACTCTGACATTCTTCCCAGCAATAGGCTTGTAGAAGCTAATATAATGTAGAGGTGGTGTTGCTGTCTTCTAGAAAGATGAGATGAGTTGTCTATCTAGAGAAAAATCGAGCCCTGTGAAGGATACAATACCAATTCATTAGATGGCTTTGCGTGGTTTTCTTGGCCTAATTCTATGATATCAACTTCCAACACTCCATTCCATGTGCCTGTGCATTAGACGTGTTGTTTCTTACTGTTTGCCGCCTCCATATTCTGACTGACTCTCCCTCTCTTGGGATGGATGCCTTTTGTTCCTTCTGTTTGGTGAAGCTTGCATACTCACAGCTCTGTGATGAGACGTCACTAGACTCCCAGGAGGACTCTTTATCCTTGCTCTCTACTTGTTTTGTGTGGCTCTGATGTTACATCATATTTTACCTTACCTGTCTTAATTAATTAATAATTAATTTTTGTTTATGTGGTACTAGGGGTATACCACTGAGCTATATCCCCGGCTCTCAGTTTTATTATAGTGTAATACACACACTGTAAATTTCACAAGGCCTGATCAGTTGACTGATTTATCAGCTCAGAATTTACACCTGAACTTCAGCCATCAGAACATAGAAATATGTTTTCCCATTCTTCTGTTTCCAGAGGTAGCTCAATAAGTTCTCAAATGAATATGACTGATGTAGCATGAATCTTAAAAAGTTCTTATTAATAAGATCAAACCTGAGCCAGGTATTGGGGTGAACTGGAAGATAAGAGAACCAGAACAAGCCACAGCTACCTCACCTCGCCGGATCCTCAGCTGGTCTTGTTTCCTCAGACTGGAGGCCTCTGAGTCCTCATCCAGAATGGGTCTCAGCTGAACTGCTGCTCAAAAGCCTGAATGCTTCACCAGGCCAAATGCTTAACCAGGCCAGATGCTTCTTGTTCCTGGTCCTCACGCCTTATATATCTTTCTGCCTTCTACCATCACTCCCTGGGATTAAAGGCGTGAGTCACCATTCTTGGCTGTATCCTTGAACACATGGATTTCTGCCTAGCTCTGCCTCCCAAGTGCTGGGATTAAAGGCGTGTGCTACCACTGCCTATCCTCTATGTTTAATATTGTGGCTGTTCTGTCTCTGACCCCAGATAAGTTTATTAGGGTGCACAATATTTCAGGGAACACAATGCCACCACAGACTGATGACTGGTAATTTTGCTCATTCTATCCAGTGTGGATTTCTTATAAAGGGTTTTTTTTTTCTTTTACCAAACTAAACATTTATTGCCATTCATTTCAGTTCTTAAGAGAAACAAACTAAATTACTGATTTCTCCAGTGGCAGTTATGAGTGACTTATGAGTAAAACACAGGTTCCATTTTTCTATTCATTGATAAAGTTTGATATCTATTTGATGTTTTATTAGGAGATGTTAATCTCAAGATGAGATATTAAGCAGGAAGATGTGGTTTATTGTTTATTCCTTACAGAAAAAAATCAATTCTTTCTTCTTTTATATCCCTAAATCTAGATTTTTTAAAAATAGAATGATGTTCTATTTCAGGTTTAATTCTCCCATGAAGAACCGATGATATATTTTTATGAAAGGTGCTTATGCATTTTTTTAAAGACAGAAAACAGAACATTTGCTCAGAGTAATTTGATTCAACAGAAGGGCTTAGTGGTCTTCCTGGAAAGATGATCCTGAGATCAATCCCTTTCGTTTACATTAGGCTCAAAGGAGGTAAACACAGTTCCCAGTTCAGAAGGCTGGCCTACTTGTGCCTACAGGCGGAGACAGAATTACTTGGCACTGCCTGAGGTTCTCAGCTCTTCTTTGAGAGCTGTATATGAAACCACCACCAATGGACCTAGATAGCTGATCTCTTCTCAGCTTGTCCTAGTATGTTTTATACAATTGTCTTTCTGCATTAATTAGTTGATTAATGAGCTCATTCATTCACATAACCTGTCATTATCAGTGCCTTTTATTTCCAGTGTTTTCTTTGTTCTTGGATATTGTATTAAATTTTGTCGACCATTTTTACAAAGGCAGTTTTATTCCTTGTAAATAACTGACTTAATTAAACAAGTATTCATTTAGAATCTTCCCTGTGCTCAGTTCTGTTCAAGATCATAAACTACAATCTCTCTAGACTGTAGCATGTTATCCCATTGATTTAAATAATAGCTGATGAGTTTTAAGTTCTTTGTGTGGTTGGTTTTATAGATTTCATTGGTAATTATGAAATGGAAGATTCAAACAAGCTTCCCCCCCCTTGGAACAATATATCTCATTAGTTCTTAGAATTAATTATCTAAATACTCATCACTAGTTAATGCCATATTGCTTCAAGCATTTGTGTGTGTGTGTGTGTGTGTGTGTGTGTGTGTGTGTGTGTGTATGTGTGTGTGGTATGTACACATGTTTGTATACATGCTCATACTTGTATGCCCAAAGTTGATGTCAGGTGTCTTCCTTGACTGCTGTCTACTTTGTTAATTGAGGCAGGGTCACTTGCTGAACCCAGAGACTGATAATTCCAGCTAGTCTAGCCAGGGGACATCTGAGTGATAGTATTAGAGGTGGGTACCACACTCCCTAGCCTTACATGGCTTCTGGAGATTGGAACTCTGGTCCTTGTACTTGAGCAGCAAGTAATTTATCCATTGAGCCATCTCTCCAGCCTGCTGCAGGTCTTTTAAAAGGCAATATCCTTGTTTTAAAAGGATATTGTAAATACAGAAAGACTTATTTATGTTAAGAACACATTATGTTCTTTTGTAGAAAAATCCAGAGGATGGTTGACAGGTTTGTGAGAAAAATGCAATTGCTCAGATCTTAAATTGAGTACTCATACTTAGAAACCCACCTACTATAATGTCAGTATCTGAACTAGGGCTAAGCAGGCCAAAATTAAGTGTCTGTACATGGATCCTGGTTTTGGAGAGGCCATAGATCTGCTGTATGGAAGCTTGAGCTTCTATGTAGTTGCATTTGGAACCACTATATGATCAATGTGTTTAATGGACAATCCAATAAAAGATAACAAGGACCTGTGATAAGAAAGTATGTACTAAGTGGTATTTACTTATCACCTGGAATGAGAAAAGTAAGGCTCTGCCTTTAGTTTCCATCCCAGAAGCACTTGGGAATGATAATAATTAGAATTAGCTCCCTCTACCTGCCTAAAACTTGGGGAACTCAGATGGCTTTCAGAGAATGCTTTCTAAGGACAAAAATTAAGTATGCACTTGGATCATGGTTTTGGAGAGGCCATAGACCTTCCATAGTCATGGAAGACCCTTTCCTCTTGTCTTCTGTGGTCTCTTTTTAAAGCCTAAGTCTTACTCAGAAGTAACTTCTCAAACTCAGAAAAAAAAACTTAGATCACTTTGGTCTTTGCCTGTAAATCAATAGTTGACACTTTTTTGTGTTCTCCTTTAGAGAGTTTTGCCCTTACTAGAGGGCAGGGAAAGAGTCTATGTCATTAATTAGAGAGAACTGTTTCCCACTATAATCTAGAGGGCACTTGCCCATGGCAGGCAGTAAAATTACCTTGGTTGTGTAAGCATGGTCTGCTTAGACTGGCCCCAAATGTTTGGGAATTATTCAAGAGCTGTCTGAGACTGACCAATTAACTGTTGTTTTCACTGTTCTCTTCAAATTCACCTTTATACCTTCCAATCCCATTGACAGGATTGGAGGTTCCAGCAATTGCAACATTACTGACTTCCAGCCATGTGACATAGGATTTCAGACGCCCAGTTAAATTTTAAGCCAGACATTTCTCTTCAATTCAGGTCACCTACAGGCCAGACAAAGCCAAGGTCATATGTTGAACTAATATAAGAGTTCTGTTTGTTCCAGTAACTCTCCTGTTGTTCATAGCTTGAAATACTATACCATGGTTAATCATAAGTGTCAGCTGCTGTGTCCTTTTATTTATGAGCCCTTAATCAGGAGGACACAGCAAGAGTCACTGTTCACGAGGAGCCTTTCATGGGGCCTTTTGGACACTCCTTCCTCTGTATTCGTGAAGAGAAGAGGACTTGATGTTAACTTGCAAAAAATGTTGA
The DNA here is from genome assembly GCF_949786415.1 of Peromyscus eremicus. Taxonomy (NCBI): domain Eukaryota; kingdom Metazoa; phylum Chordata; class Mammalia; order Rodentia; family Cricetidae; genus Peromyscus; species Peromyscus eremicus. The sequence goes on from NC_081430.1 coordinate 77,515,184, forward strand.
GTGGTTTGTATTGGCCTTTCTGAAAGCAACGTTTTCTGTGCTGGGATTGAGTGATCAATCTGTAACCTTTATGTTGCTGCTGTTACAAAACAAACAAACAAAAATCACTAAGCCATTTCTCCCCATCTCTGTTTTGTAGATACATAGTTTTGTAAGAATTCGAAACAGAAGTTTTGTCTTTGTTCAAAGAGCACCAGGAGTTTAGATAGGATCATTTTATGAATAAATACCAGAATAGAATTTGTAGTCAGATAATTTAGTGATAGTTTATATTTTCATATTTCTATATTTATCAACTTTATTCTCAGGTTTATAGCACAAAAATTATATACAGTTCCTCTTTTTGAGGCACTCAGAATGTTTCTAAACTTTAAATTCATGCTTACCTTTTAGAGCTAACATTTTTGTGGATTTCATTCCTGTGGACTTTCACTCCTCACTTAGTGATCCCATGTGAATCCTCCACTCCAGCCACAAAGGCTCCATGTGGTTACCTGAACACAACATGCTTTTACCCATCTCTCTGTGTTATATGATGCTGTTACCCCAGCCTTCCCCTCTTGCCTCATCGCCTTCCAGACAACACTTCAGTACTGCTTCCATCATTCCACTTCCCCTTTGCTCTATACTTGAAAGTCAGTGCTGCTCCATGTACCACTTCGTTCGTCCAATTCCTGAAGTCTTCCATTCTACCTTATGCCTTAATCTTCTTTTTGGTTCATGTTTCCTCAAACAAACAGCAAGCAACACGGGGCATCCATACTGAGGACCAAGGCCATAGTTTCCAAGCAGCATCCAAATGGCTGGCTTGGCACAAAATTACATATTTCTCTTGTTTTCTCATCCATAGATGGGAAACATTAGCATCTGGTTTCTCAGAACTGCTCCGAGGAAGGTCAGAGAAACTGACAGTGAACTCAGAATTCTCTTAAAAGTAGTTAGTATTTCTTCCAAAAGGATTACCACAAGTGTTCATTGACAGCTGTGTGACACAGCAGCCTGACTTTTCTACGGTATCTAGAAATAAAAATGGACAATCAACCACAGTAAAAGGTGATACACTTACCCTTTGCCTCTAGTCTGTTTAACCAAGCCAAGATGAAGCAAGAGTGTCGGGAAGTGAGCTTTTCTGAGTAACGTATTTGTTTAGGCTGCTTCCAGCTTCTTAACCTCCGCTTCCTCTCCACGGTGTCCACCTTTTCAATGCTCTTTTTGTGTAAGATGGCATGGTAGCTGTTAGAATAATAGGGATCACGCCCGTCATACCAGCAATAGTCTGTCCCAGTGTGCTCACATTCACGGGACTGCTTACCAGCAGGAGCTCAAGGGAAAAGGGCTTGGGACATTAAACAAATAAGTCAGCTAAGAGGTCTGTCTAGGCCCAAGGAACAGAGTTTCTGGATTTGTTTAAAGAATTAAACATATGCACTGCACTTTCCCCCTTTGCAACAAAGATAGAAATCTTTGCTGGAGGAACATTTCAACATCCCAGCTGCAAGTCTGACTTGCAATGGAAAATGTTTTTGAGTTTGGAAAGAGGCTATTGCGATTCTGCAACGAAAGACAAGGACGACTAGGGAGCAAATGTGTTCAAGATTGATGCGGCTTGATGAAGGGAGCAAAGTTCTTGTTAGTCCTTGAAGTTAGGAGATCTCCGTTTTCTTCTTATTGTCAGATTGGTCAAGAACCAGCCAGTGTCCACTGTGCTGAGAACTGTTAAACAATACAAACAGTACAGTAATAGTAGAGGACACAGTTACTGCCCTTGAGGGGATGAACATTGAATAGGTAAGTGATAGAGATTAAGACCAGCACCAGAATGATGCAAGTCAGGTGTAATCAAAGAGCCCCAGACAAACTACAGACCAGAAAGTCATGAATGGATTGCTGTGGACTCTCCTGCTACGTAGCTGTGTGTGTCTTGGATATCCTCACAAACCATACCTTTTCTTCTAAACAAGATTGTGTGTGCCCTTTACCAAGGACAGTATTTTCAACTGTGAACTTAGAACTTCAAGTCTCTTTCAGAACTGTGAACAGAGTACAGATGAGATCCGCTGGTGTGACAGAAGAGGGCTTTGGAGCACCAGATACTCTGCTGCAAAAGGAGTCAGGGTGCTTAGTGCTGTGACTGTCATAGAGGTGATGTCCTTTTTTAGCTTTGGAAAATGTGGCTTTTGGTTCCAACTTCAAAGAAAAAAAAACTACTCTAGGTTAGTTTACTTTCCTTAATTTAAAAAATAGAGAATTTAATTTCCCCCTAAGTCTGTTTTCATTTTAATTTGCTCCACTTATTGGTTTATCCAGCACATAATTACTCTTGGCAGGCTTCTATCCCTTTTGCTCTATGTGTATAAGGACAGGGACCTGGGCCCTGTCTGGACAAAGCTGGGGAAGTAAAGGGGTGAAGCACATGCCTGCAATTTTAACTTGTTAGGATATGTGTGCTTTCTGTAGTTAATTTTGAAGAAAATACTAATTTTAGCTAGATTTACCATGTCCTGTTCATTACTTTTTTGTTCATGTGCTCATTCATTCATTTTTTCAAGTTAATAATTGCTAGAAATTTAACTTTGAGTCATCACTGGCATCCCCTTCTCATCAAGTTCTTTCAAATGTCTCTCTCCAGAATGTTCTGACTCTATTTTCAAGACCACCTAACTGGTCTCCCAATTTCTGTTTGCTTCCCTCTTTCAGTAAGTTTCAAACTTGTTCACTGGGAGTCACTGTAAGAATCACATTCAGATAGTCACTGGTGGTAGTCATGTGCTACTGTGGATCTGTAAGTCTAAAGCAAAAACATTCATGAAATAATATATGTCTTTACTCTATATGATTCATTGTTGTATTGTTTTAGGTTACATTTTCTTTTTCATGCTTGACATGGTCATCCAAGTTTATTTCATGAATACTAATGGCTTGGGGTAAACTGTTCAGTCCTTTTCATCATAGTATACCTGGTGGCTTTATATCATGTCCTTGTCTGGAGTCTTTCATTGACTTCCAATTGCTCTCAGAGGGTTCAACGTAGAAACTACCACATCATCTATGAGGTCCTGCATGGCCCTAACACTGCCTCTCCTTTGCTCTTTCCTTCATCACAGCACCTCTACCCAGGTTCCTTCCTTTTCATAGAGTAATCATTTTCCCTCTAGTTTTTACCTCCTCAACTCCTATTACCCCTTGTAGATTTTTGGATAGAGATTACTCTCTTAAAAAATTAGAGTATCACTCATAATTTTTGTTTCTCTTCTCTACTTTTTATTCACTGAGGGTTGATGATTAAGTATTTCTTTTATTTCAGTGTTTGTGGGATTTTTCTAAGTTGCCAAGGCTGGCTTTGAACTTACAGTCCCAGCAGACCTTGAGCTTCTGGTCCTCTGGAGTGGCTGATATTACTGGCCTGTGTTTTGTTTCTCTGTATGCCTTTTTGAGTTTTGTAGAATATCTGTGGCTTCTGCCAGAATGCAGGTTTGGGGGATACAAAGATGGCTCGATTATGTGATGTGATTTAGATATCTTTAGACAAGATATCTAAAAGGAAAAATGGGTCATAGTCATATTCGAAAGGTCATTAGAATGTTGTATATCCTAAAAACAATGCATTCTTGAGTTGAAGATTCTAACTTGGGAAGGTTTTCCTTATTTACTCAAAATATGTGCCCAAGGCTCTACAGGGTGAATAAAATCTCCACTGATTGGAAAAAGATTTAAGACACTAATTTGTACTTCTTAATGTTATTTCTCTATCATTATGTTGTTCACATGCTCAGAATCTCAAGACATTCCATAATAAAACTAAATTTAAGCAATATCCAACTACAAACCCAGCCCTACAAAAGGTGCTAGGAGGAAAACTCCAACCTAAAGAGGTTAACCACACCCAAGAAAACAAAGGGAATAAATAATCCCAGACCAGCAAATGAAAATAAGGGAAACACACAACATACATACATATACATACACACACACACCACCACACACACCACCACCACCATCACCACCACCACCAACAACAACAACAAAAACATAATAGGAATCAACAAACACTGCTCATTTATATATTTCAACATCCGTGTTCTCAATTCCCCAATAAAAAGGCACAGACTAACAGAGTGAATGTGAAAATAGGATCAAACCTTCTGGTGCATTTAAGAAACACACCTTAACATCAAGGATAAACATCACTACTGGGTAAAAGGATAGAAAAAGATATTCTAAGCAAATGGATCTAAGAAGCAAACTTGTGTAGCCATTTTAGAGTCTAATGAAATAGACTTCAAACCAAAACTAATCAGAAGAGATAGGGAAGGGCACTACATACTCATCAAAGGAAAAATCCACCAAGAGGTTTGTAGTTCTTAACATCTGTGCACCAAACACAAGGGCTCCCAATTTCATTTAAAAACAAAACAAAACAAAAAAACACTACTCTAACTTAAATCATATATTGACCCTTACACACTGATAGTAGGAGACTTCAGTACCTGACTTTCACCAATACATAGGTCATCCAGACAAAAACTAAACAGAAATCTGATGCTAACTTATGAACCAAAAGGACCTAACAGATATATACAGACATTTCACCCAAACACATAAGGATACACCTTCTTCTCGGCACCTCATGGAACTTTCCCCAAAATTGGACACATACTTGAACACATATCAAGTCTCAACAGATACAAGAATATTGAAATAATACCCTGCATCCTATCTGACCACCATGGATTAAAACTGGGTAGCAACAACAGAAACAACAAAAAGCTTACAAACTCATGGAAACTGAACAACTCACTACTGAATGAAAGATGAGTCAAGAAAAATTAAAGACTTCTTAGTGTTGAATAAAAATGAATACACAACATGCCCAAACCTGTGGAACACAATGAAGGCAGTTCTATTAGGCAAGTTCATAGCACTAAGTGCTTAAATAAAAAAATAATAAAAAATTAGAGGGATCTCATACCAGTAACTTAACAGCACACCTGAAAGCTCTACAACAAAAAAAAAGACGAGATCACACCCAAAAGGAGTAGATGACAAGAAGTAATCAAACTCATGGGTAAAATCAATCAAATAGAAACAAACAAACAAACAAAACCTAACAATACAATGAACCAATGAAGTAAAGAGTTGGTTCTTTGAGAAAATCAGTAAAATTGACAAACCATTATCCTATTAACTAAAAGGCAGAGAAAGAAAGAATATGCAAATTAACAAAATTAGAAATGAAAAGGATTACATAACAACAGATACTGAGGAAATTGAGAGAATCATAAGGACATACTTTAAAAACTTGTACTCTACCAAATTGGAAATTTTAAAAGAAATGGGTAATTTTCTTGATACATACCACTTACCAAAGTTTAATCAAAAGCAGATAAGCAATTTAAACAGAATTGTAACTCCTCCTGAAATAGAAGCAATCATTAAAAGTCTCCCAACAACAACAACAACAACAACAACAACAACAACAAAAAAGCCAGGGCCAGATGGTTTTAGTGCAGAATTCTACCAGACTTCCAAAGAAGAGTTAATGCCAATACTCTGCAAATTATTCCCCAAAATAAAAAAAGAAGGAACGTTGCCTAGTCATTTTGCAAGGACACACTTACCCTGGTACCCAAACCATATAAAGATCCAACAAAGAGAATTACAGAACAGTTTCCCTTATGATGTGTGTAAAAATTCTCAATAAAATACCAAATCCAAAAACACATAAAAAATCATTCACCATAGTCAAATAGGCTTTGTCCCAGAGATGGAGAGATGGTTCAATATACAAAAATCAATTAATGTAATCTACCATATAAACAAACTGAAAGAAAAAACACATAATCATCTCATTAGATGCAGAAAAGGCCTTGGACAAAGTCCAAGATCCCTTCATGATAAAAGTCCCAGAGAGATTAGGGATACAAGGGACATCCTCAACATAATAAAGACAGTTTACAGCAAGCCTATAGCCAACACCAACGTAAATGGAGAGAAACTAAAAGCAATTCCACTAAAATCAGGAACAAGACAAGGCTGTCCACTATCTTCATACCTATTCAAATAGTACTTGAAGTTTTAGCTAAAGCCATAAGACAACTGAAGGAGATCAAGGAGATACTTGGGAAGGAAGAAGTCAAAGTATCTTGATTTACAGATAATATGATAGTATATGTAAGTGAGCCTAAAAATTTCACTGGGAAATTCCTACAGCTGAAGCCGGGTGGTGGTCACGCACGCCTTTAATCCCAGCACTCGGGAGGCAGAGGCAGGTGGATCTCTGTGAGTTTGAGGCCAGCCTGGTCTACAGAGCGAGATCCAGGACAGGCTCCAAAGCTACACAGAGAAACCCTGTCTTGAAAAACAAATAAAAATAAAAATAAAAAATAAAAGAAAGAAAGAAATCCCTACAGCTGATAAACACTTACAGCAAAGTAGCTGGTTACAAAATTCACTCACAAAAATCAGTAGCCCTCCTATATTCATATGAGAAATGGGCTGAGAAAGAAATCAGGGAAACAACACCATTCACAGTAACCTCAGATAATATAGAATGTCTTGGAGTAACTCTAACCAAGCATGTGAAAGACTTACATGATAAAAGTTTTAAGACACTGAAAAAAGTAATTTGGGGAGACAACAGAAGATGGAAGGATCTCCCATACTTATGGATCTGTAGGATTAGTATAGTAAAAATGGCCATCTTCCAAAAGCAATCTGCAGATTCAATACAATTCTTCACAGATCTTGAAAGAATAATTTTCAGCTTTATATGGAAGCAAAAAAAAAAACAGGATAGCTTAAACAATCCTGAATAATAAAAGAACTGTAAGAGGTATCACCATCCCTGATTTCAAATTGTACTACAGAGCTATAGTAATAAAAACAGCATGATATTGACACAAAAACAGACACGTTGATCAATAGAATCAAATTGAAGACCAAGACATAAGTCCACACACTTATGGGCACCTGATTTTTTTTTTTTTATAAAGAAGCCAGAAATTCCCACTGGTGCTGGTAAATGGTGCTGGTAAAACTGGATGTCTGCATGCAGAAGAATCTAAATAGATCCATACTTATCACCCTGCGTAAAACTCAAGTCCAAATGGATCAAAGACCTCAACATAAAACCATATACACTAAACCTGATAGAAGAGAAAGTGGGGAATAGCCTTGAACTCATTACACAGGAAAAGACTTTCTGAACAGAGCACCATTAGTACAGACACTATGATCAACAATTAACAAATGGGACCTCATGGAACTGAAAAGCTTCTGCACAGCAAAAGACACCATCATTTGGACAAAGCGACAGTCTACAAAATAGGAAAAGATTCTTACCAGCCACACAACTGATAGTGTAGAATATTATCTTAAGATGTGTTATATTTGTTTGTGCTGTGAAACGTTTGTTTAATGATGCAAAGATGTGTTGTGTTTGTTTAACTCTGTGAAGCTGTGTTACTGTGCCTGTCTATAACACCTAATGGTCTAATAAATAGCTGAATGGCCAATAGTGAGCAAGGCAGAAGAAAAGATAGGCAGGGCTGGCAGGCAGAGAGAATAAATAGAAGGAGAAGTCTGGGAGGAGCAAGAAGAGTGAGCAAGAGAACAAGGAGAGACAGCCAGGCAGTAGTGGCGCACGCCTTTAATCCCAGCACTTGGGAGGCAGAGCCAGGCGGATCTCTGTGAGTTCGAGGCCAGCCTGGTCTCCAAGTTCCAAGAAAGGCGCAAAGCTACACAGAGAAACCCTGTCTCAAAAAACCAAAAAAAAAAAAAGAAAGAAAGAGAACAAGGAGAGGAGGATGCTAGGAGCCAGCCACCCAGCCACACAGCCAGCCATGGAGTAAGAGTGAAAGTAGGATATACAGAAGCAAGAAAAGGAAAAAGCCCAGAGGCAAAAGATGTACAGGATAATTTGAATTAAGAAAAGCTGGCTGGAAATAAGCCAAGCTAATGCTAGGCATTTATAATTAAGAATAATCTTCTGTGTGTGATTTATTTGGGAGCTGGGTAGTGGCCCCAAAAGAGCCAAAATAAGGAAAAACAACTATAACCATAGAGGACTAATATATATGATATCAAGAAAACAGATAACCCAACTTAAAAATGGGGCATAGATTTAAACAGAATTTTTAAAAAGAAGAAACTCAAATGGCTGAGAAGCACTTAAATGTTCAACATCCTTAGCCACCAGGAAGTAGAAGTCAAAATGACTTTAAGATTGCATTTTATACCTGTCAGAATGGCTTAGATCAATAAAACAAGTGACAGCTCATGCTGGCAAGGATGTGGAGTAAGGGAAACATCCATCTATTGCTGGCTGCAGTGCAAACTTGTACAGCCACTATGGAAATCAGTGTGGCAGTTCCTTAGGAAGATGGGAATTGATCTACCTCAAGACCCAGCTGTACCACTCTTGGGCATACACCCAAAAGACTGTACAGTATACTAGAGACACCTGCTCCACCATCTTTGTTGCTGCTCTATTTATAATAGCCAGAAATTGGAAACAACCTAGAGGTCCCTTAACAGAAGCATAGAAAACGTGGTACATTTACACAATTACACAATGAAGTATTATGTGACTGTTAAAAAAAAAACGATGCCATGAAATTTGAAGCCAAATGGATGGAACTAGGAAAAAACATCCTGAGTGAGGTGCCCAGAGCCAGAAAGACAAATATATTATTATTCACTTATATGTGGCTATTAGCTGTTAAGTCAATGATAACCAAACTACAATCCACAAAACCACAGTAATGGACTAGAAGGTACAGATAGATCTCATTAGGAAAGGGAAATAGAATAGATAATTATGGTTGGATGTGGAGGCAGCTAGAATGGGATGATGAAGTAGGGAGTGTGTATTGATTAGTTTTGTGTCAACTTCACACAAGCTAGAGTCATCAGAGAGGGGGGACCTCAATTGAGAAAATGCCTCAGAAAAATCCAGCTGTTGACAAGCCTGTAGGACATTTTCTTAATTGGTGTTGATGAGGGAGGGCCCAGCCCATTGTGGGTGGTTCCATTCTTAGACTGGTGGTCCTGGGTTCTATAAGAAAGCAGGCTGAGCGGGCCATGAGGAGCAAGCCAGTAAGCAGCATTCTTACTTGGCTTCTGCATCAACTCCTGCCTCCAGGTCCTGCTTGAGTTCCTGTCCTGATTTCCTTTGACAATGAACTGTGATGTGGAAGCATAAGCCGTATAAACCCTTTCCTCCACAAGTTTCTTTGGTCATGGTGTTTCATCATAGCAATAGTAACCTTAACTAACAGGGGAAGGGGAGAGGAGGTTTATGGAGGGAATATGGGGAGACAGCTAAAATTAAGTTGTATTTGATGGGTAGTATGGGAACCCAGTACAGCAGAATCGTCCTAAAACACATACACATATGAAGGCAATCTAAATGAAATCACCAAGTAATGGGGGAGACAGAGCTCCAGCTGGCCATCTCTTGTCACCAAGTGAAGCTTCAAGGACCAGGATTGGGTTATATCTAATTGAGTTGTTGATCAAAGGGGTCCTATAGGAATCCCCAAACAACCTAGGCTGTTGCAAAGACTAGTTTGCTCTCCCAAAAACTGACAGCAAGACTCCATTGCTGAAGATAACACCTACACCACTCACTGAACATGGAGAAGATGAGCTGGTGCTTGCATAGAACCGTCACCACTACGTTCTAGTGTCTTTGGTACAGGAAGGTACTCTACAGGCTACCAAAAGAGAAAGTAAACACCAACCCAGCCACAAACCCTTTGATCTGCAATGGTATCATGCTTGCAAGATACTAGTACAATGATGGCATATAGCATTTGGGAATAACCAACCAGTATCTGATTTGACTTAAGGCCCACCCCACAGGAAGGAATCCATACACAACACTGCTTGGTTGACCAAGAACCTGAAACTAGATAATCAAGGGACCTAGGGTAACCCTCCCCTCAAAAAAATCTAGCTATAAAATGACTTCTAATGACATTTTGCTATACTCACTAAATTAATGCCTTGCTCAGCCATCATCAGAGAAGCTTCTTCCTGCAGTAGATGGGAACAAATACAGAGACCCACAGCCAGACAGTATGCAGAGAGTGAGAGGCCTTGGAACACTCAGCCCTTAATGGGATGTCTCCATCAAATCCTTCCCCTTTAGGGTTCAGGGAACCCTGAGGAAGAGGTGGTAGAAAGAGCATAAGAGCCAGAGGGGATGGTGGACACCAAGAAAATAAGATTTCCCTAAATCAGCCTGATCAAAGCACATATGCCCTCACAGAGACTGAGGCAGCATGCGTGGGGCCCGCACCCATCTGCACCAGGCCCTTTTGTATCTATTATGGCTTCCAGTTTAGTGTTTTTATGAGATTCCTGAGTGTGTGAATGAGTGGGGCTCTGTTTCCTGTGCCTTCTCTTGGGCTCTTTTCCTTCCATTTGTTTTGTCCAGTGTGTTAGTTTTTGTTTTCTCATATTCATTTTATTTATTATTATCCCTTAGAAGCCTGTTCGTTTTCTAACAAGAGACAGAAATGGTGTGGATCCAGAAAGGAAGGATAAGTGGGGAGGGACTGGGAAGACTAGAGGGAGGGGAAACCATAATCAGGATATAGTACATAAGAAAAAAATCTATTTTAAATAAAAAGGGGAAGGTTAAAAAAATAAATAAGAGAATCTGATAGCTGCTGAGACCAACTTCTGTATACTGCTGGAGTAGTCAGCTGTAACATTACTGAGCTGTGTTCATTAGACCTGAGCACTTCCCATGATGGAGAAGTAACCATTATACAAAACAGTCTATTCTATCTGGGGACAGTTTGAATTACTAGGAAAAAAATGTTCTTATGTAATTCTTATGGCGATAAGTTTGTTTTTTTTCTTCCACAGAATAACTCATTCTTGTTTATAAATAACTATAGTGTTTAATAAGTTCTTTCTTTCTAGTTGAAGCAGTCCTAATTCCTGCATTTATTCTTCACATGTCATCATTTCCCACACCATTTCTCTTCCCATGACTCTTTTGATAAGCTCTAGTTTTTCTGTATATGCTTTGAAACTTGGCAAGCATCTAGCTGTGTCAGACAGTGCCCAGCACAGTGCGACTGTGTTTTCCTTACTCTGAACACTATATTTTGGCTAATCTGGCCTTAAATCACTATGGGGCTTTCAGCAGCTGAGCAACAGTATTGGCATATATAATGTTCACTATCAAGTACAACCCCTCGCCTGTTTCCCGTGAACTCTGGTTCAGCCTCTTCGTCCTCCCATCCCAAACATATGCATCTACATTTATTCTTATTCAGTCTCATCTTATTAACTTCAGAGCAATCTTATAGTCAATCTTTTGTGGGGTCCACAAGCTTGGCAGAAGAAGAAGAAGAAGAAGAAGAAGAAGAAGAAGAAGAAGAAGAAGAAGAAGAAGAAGAAGAAGAAGAAGAAGAAGAAGAAGAAGAAGAAGGAAAATAACCCACACTCCAGTGAATACTACAAACAGCTATTTGCTTTCGGTTCAGGGAATGAAAAGCTCTGCTGGTTTTAAGTGTCTCAAATGGCCTCCCTCCTCCCTTCCAGCCCGCCCTCTTCAGCTCTTTGGTCTGAGGCCCCATGGAGGATGTCTGCAACAAGACTCCCTTTCGGGAGAGTGCCACTCCCATCCTCCACATTGCCACTCAATAAAAGCTGTGATATGTCTTGCTTAAGCCAAGGGGCATCTTGAGTCTCTCTGAGCAAACCTTTGCTGCCTAGCCATATACCACTGAGGGCAGCAATAGTATTGTCTGGTAGACTTGGCCTATTGTCACCCAGAGGAAAACATCCTCCCCACAAAGTCCCCAAATCCTTTGTCCCCACAATCCATCTCTGGAGAATATCTGAAGGCTACAGAAGTAGGAGTGCCCTTTGATGTTTATATTGGCTGGCTTCTTTTCCTTTTTTTTTTTTTTTTTTTTTTTTTTTTTTAATAATCAGGGTAGTAGGAAATGTGGAGAATTAACCGCATGACAGCAGCAGAGGAATTCATTAGGGAAACTGAGATGCAGTCCGCTCAGATTTCAGCCTCTCAGGCAAGAGTCACAAAGGAATAATCGTCTTCTAGTTGTTTTTAATCATTTCTTTTGTGGGACCTTCCTTGTCCAGGAAACCAATCTCAGCATTCAGCATGGAGGAGCCTGAGAACACAACTGCCAGACGATGGTTTGGATTTGGGGATTACTGCAGTGACATCTAACAGGTCCCTTTAACCCGTCTCTGATGGGATGGGACTTGTCCGGACAGGGATCGGTCACTACTTTTACTTAAAGTGTTGCCCATCAAAAATTTGTTTTACAAATGTAACATTGTACACAAAATTTTACTATGTAAAGTGATGAAGAACAAAATTTTGTGAATGCATTCTCACCTAACTTAGTGTCAGTGGAGGCCATCCTTTCATGGTCCTCAGAGGCACTTTGTGATAACTTGCCGTGACTTAAGGTATGCATAAACATTTATTTGAAGGACCTCAGTGAAGTGAAGCAGTGATTTCCTCTGTAACTGTATGAAGGCATCAGCTGGGCCTCCAGATGCTATTGCTGTTGGCTAATAGATAATAGATAATAATTTTGTTCTCAGAGTCCAAAGTTGCCCCTGTGTTTCGTGTTTCGCTATTCTAATTTTTCATGATTTTTTTAAAACTTAGTCACACTAGGAGGTTTTGTATTGAAATTATTGAAAAAAATCTTTTCACAAGTACCTTTATATGCCTTAAAAGTTCATATTCATATATAATCTACTGATCTTATAAATAAATCATTTGTGTAGATTTTTAAAATCAAGTTCTATAAGACCACTGATTAATTATGATCTTTTTAGCCAGTTCTGTATCCAGACGTTTCCTATCCCGACTGCTCGGTCCCAAATAACCGACTCAGAGGCTGAATATAAATTATAAATGCTCAGTCAATAGCTCAGGCTTGTTACTAGCTAACTCTTATATTTAAATTAACCCATTTCTATTAATCTATGCATTACTATGTGGCTCATGGTTTTCCCTGTCCTCTAGCATGTCTTGCTTCCTGAGCAGCTGGTGTCTCTCCTGACTCCCTCCTCCTTCCCATCATTCTCAGTTTGGCTTTCCTGCCCAGCTACCGACCTATCAGCTTTTTATTAACCAATGAGAGTAATACATATTGATAATGTAGAAAAGGATAATTGTATGAATAAATATACCCATCAGAAAACAATGAAAAGCATTTCAATATTAGTGCTGTTTCTTGAGAAAGAACTCAAAGCCAGAAGGACTCCTGCATATAATTGATTTTAAAGCCATTTGGTTCTAACTTCAGACAGGTCCATCCGCCTTTTGTTTTCACCACACATTCAGAGAGCCTCACAGAGACAGATCTAGACTTATAAAACATGGCCCAGGGACTACGTTTTCACAGCTCACCCTAGAGATTCAGAGTTAGTCTATTCCATCACCTTGTCCTTGGTGTGCTTCAAATTCCCTTCAAATCGGGGAGACACAGGCACATGCCACCTGCTTGTCAATGACAGAAAACAATCAGGCTTTCTGTGTCAGTGATCAGCAAGGAGTGATAAGAACAAGGCCGGAACGAATATATAGGCTATGACCATGTTGTGAGGATCTCTGCTAGAAAAAAATTGGAGATAGTTTGCCTACTTCTGATCTGGATTGACATGAGACAGTGTGAGAAAGGGACTGAACAGCAAAAGCAAAGAAACTTGCAGTGCGTGTTGTGTACAGCAAATAATGGAAAATGCCACTCAGTTAAACTTTTTTTTTTTTTTAAATCAGTCATTTTGGTCCTAAGGAAGTCTTTAGGGAGTCACAGATATTTAAAGTGTCACCTCTTAAGTGTTTCATTTGTGCTGCTTGTTAAAGGGAAAAACGGAAAAATAAACATCAAGGAGTTGACTAAAGGAATTTGATTCCTTTATGCTGTATAGTTACTAAATATACTGTATAGTTAATAAAAATCATATTGAGTAAAAGTATCTATTCACATGGAGAAATATGATATAGATGGGAGTGGAAAAAGTAGGTTGTAAAACTGTACTGTGAGCCCATTTAGGAAAATGTATTTATATTTGTGACATTGAGAAGAGAGAGTGCTCAGTGAATATATCTACCGGAAATTAATGAAAAGCATTGATTCTTGGAAACAAGGATAGTGCCTCACATTTATTTGAGGCTGAGATACTTTTATTTTTACCAAGAAAATACTGTATTTTGAATCAACTTTTTAAAAGTTCTGTTTTAAAAGTTCGCAGTTATCTATTGGTTGATTTAATCATTTCTTTATTTTTCTGGAGTTTATTTATTTTAGAGTCCTTTCTGAATGAGGGATGAGTAACAGAATTCATATTGCTGGGAAACATTTATTTAGTACATATATATGAGATGTTGTAGAGAAGGGCTAGTTCAGAAGTGGTGACTCTAGGTTGTCACAATAATATATCATGAAATGCTAAGAGTTTCAACTAGGGTAGTGGTGGGATTCAGAAGGGACAGATATGAAGTATGAGAAAGAAGTCTATAGTGAATAGCCCTGAGCGTTGAGACACAAACCTCTAGAACAAGTTTGTTGTTTTTCTACTTACATACTTGTTTACATTCTTTCTTATCTCTTTACTTGTTATTTTATTTTACTTATTTTGTTGAGAGAATAAATCCAATAAAAGGTAGAAACAGCAAGGGCTAGGAAAAATATTCATTCCAGGCTGTTGTCTTCGGCTGGTGTGTGTGTGTGTGTGTGTGTGTGTGTGTGTGTGTGTGTGTGTGTGTCATCGGCTTTTATTTGCCTTCTTTTTTATTTTATTTGGAAGTATAAAATATATAAAAATAATGATGCACAAACCATAAATTCCATTACTCATTTGTTTTATAACTTAGTCCTTCTATCATGTATCTTTATGCGCGCACGCGCACGCACACACACACACGACATTATTCTGAGCTGTTTGGGGATAAATTATCTGCATTTTGATTTTCTTTTAGCTTCCAAATGTTTCAGTATCTAATTCCAAGAAAGAAGATATTCTCTTATGTAGCCATTGTAGAGTTATCTGTGTCAGTAAATTTGATAAAATATTTTTTTATCTACCATTTGTATTCTAGTTTTATTAACTAACCCAGTAACACAATAGTGCCCTCCATAACATTTCTTCCTTCCAAGATAGATTCACTTTAGGATTACATCTTATAGTTAGTTGGTATAATTTGTTGTCATGTCCATTTAGTTTCCTTAAATCTATAACTTTCCAATAGCCCTTCTTTGACCTTTATAAATTGGGTGGTTTTTTTTTTTGAAGAAGAAGAAGAAGAATTATTTAGGGCCAGCCTTTTCCCAATCCCTAGACTCTTTACAAGTACATTTGATGTTTCCTTATTATTTGGTTTAGGTTATATATTGCCAGCCAGGTGGTGTTTTGTTTTCAAGTTACTATTTCTGGAGGTACACATTGTCCATCTGCCATTTGTTGGTTATATAAAATTTGGCCACTGAGTCAAGGCGTGTTTAATTCCCCCTCTATATCGTTGCTGGTTTTCCCTTGCAAGCACAAAGCAACCATCCCGCTTCTCATCACACACATGGATCTAATATTCTGTGCTCTGGGCTCAATGAGATGACTGTTAAATCGTGGTTTCCAACTTCAACTTTCTCTTCATATTTGCCAGTCAGTACTGTATTTTTTCCTTATAAGCAAAAGAGTTCTTTCTTATCTCAGCTATCCACCATTCATTTATCTATCTATCCATCACCCTATCCATCTATCCATCCATCTGTTCATCCATCCATCCATCTCTTACCAGCTTAGACTTATGGATTTCTATTCTTTTTAGTGGTCAGTACTATATTGAGTTATTTTAATGTTCATATTATCCCTTTTGTAGCTGGCATGTTCTTGTGTCATAATATCCCTATCATGTTTCAGTGTTGTTTTACTTTTGGACATGATAAGTTATCCTAGGCATATCCTGTACTTGTCTTGCCTCAGCATTCTAGTAATCCATTTTTCTAACAATCCGGAGTTCTCTTTCAGTGGAAATAGTATTAGCTACCAGGTTCTAGACATACTTGTGCTCATTATTATGTGGTATCTGTGCTTCTTGGGCCTTTCAATGTACAGACAGAACTGGAAAACATGTATGCACAAACACATAAATATATACACAGAACATATATATGTATTTTAGAAATCATTAATCATACACTGAAACTTCCAATTTCAACCTATTTACAGATTTCTTACTGCTTGATTCAGTTTTATACAGTTTTCAGCTTCAGATAATAAGGCAGACAGTAGAGGGAAACAGAAAATTGAAACTTACATGAGATGATTAAGGTTAGTGGTCAAGACTAGGAAATCAGCCACACAGAGTTTGGAGTCTGCCAAATCCAAAGAGAGGAATCTAAGAAAAATACTGAAAGAGAAAACAGCTGAGGGTATCCACTGAATTCTAAGATATATTTAAAACCTACTATAGGAGATGAAGAAAATAAAAAGAATAGCCTGGGAAAGAAATGTAAAACTTAAGTTCAGAAAGTAGCTAGATCTAGGGAGGTGGTTCAGGGTAAGGCGCTTGCTGTACAAGTGTGAACACCCTGAGCGTAGACCCCAGAACTGTGCAAAGACAGACACAGCGGCATGCATCGATAATCTCATAGTTCCTGTAGTCAGGTGGGAAATAGAGGGAGGAGAATGCCCAGAATCTTGCAGGCCAACTAGCTGTGGATAACTATGTGTAGCTGTGGATAAGAGACTGTCTCGAACAAGGTAGAACTGTGGAGTAGGGATTCACAACTTTAATCTTTGCACTTGAGAGCCAGGGGCAGGCTGATCTTTGTGAGTCTATAGTGAGTTACAGGCTGGCCAGAGCTACATAGTGAGATCCTGTCTCAAAAAATAAAATCAAGTAAGTAAAGAAAAGGTAGAAAGCAAAGACAGACATATGAACTTGTCTCTGACCTCCTCATGGATGTTGTAGTATTCATACAGCCATACTTACATACATGAACACACATACACACATAAAGATAATAAGCACAATAAAAAGCACCTCATCAGTGTGCCTCATGCCTGTAACCCTAACACTCAGGAGGACTGCCTTGAGTTTGAAGTGATCCTGGATTACATAGAGAGTTCTGGGTCATCCTGGGCAGCAGAGTGAGACCATCTCAAAAAAAAAAAAAAAGGAGACTGAGCCAATCCTCTGTAGTGTCAGAGTGGTCAAGACTGGAGTAGATTTAAGAAGTAAAAAACTCAGCTGGATGGTGGTGGCGCATACCTTTAATCCCAGCACTCAGGAGGCAGAGGAGCAGAGCTCTTGAGTCCAAGGCCAACCTGGTTTACAGATCAAGTTCCAAGACAGCCAGGACTACACAGAGAAACCCTGACTAAAAAGCAAATAAACAAATAAAAACCCAGGGGGAAAAAAAAGGAGGAGGAGAAGATAATGATGGTGATGACGAAGTTAGAACTCAAGAATGCTCAGAGAGAAGTGAATGCCAAGGTTGTATCTTTAGATTTTATATTTGATTATCCAACTTTTTTTAATCTGACATCAGAAAGTCATTTGAGCCACTTTTGAGAGGTACAACTTTAAAGTAATAAACCATTAATTACCATTTCTTTAGTCTTTGGAGGATATGTACATACAGTTTTTCTTAACCTTGTAGATACGGTCCACAAATATTATTTTGTTTCTAATTGCATGCTAAGCAAGTTATACTCTGCAGAAAGCACTCAAGTCTGTGAGGCATTGTAGACAGGCTATTTTTAGGGAACTCATGTTTTTCTTTAAAAGCTTGGTTAGCATTTGGAATCGATACGCAGTATAATATTTAAAAGGAAAACAACACATTTCCTCATCCCCCAAGAGGTTTCCTAAAATAGCATGTAATCTTACCTACATTGGGAAAAACCTCAAGTTTTATAAATTGGGTTGGATCTAACCCAGATTACCTGAGCAGGAGATCCCCCAAGAAAAACAAGGTGTGGTAAAGGTTATAGTAATGGCAATTAAGACATTTATGTTGTGCCTGCTGGACCTCACTGAAAGCAGTGACCCAGCCTGTGGCTACTGGCATCCTTTCCACTGCTGAGACATGCTGTCTTTTTGGAGAGAAATCCAAACCAAATTTTTGCCCACTTTGAAAGCCAAAATACTCTTTTAATTCCTTTCAGCCACAGGAAAAGCTAAGCTTTTGCTCATAGGATCCATGCCTGTGGGACCTGCTGTTTTAACCTGTTTAATGTGCACTGTTTAAGCAATGACAGCTTCGATTTTAGTTGCTTCTCGTCATACTCATGGAATGTGAGAAGACAGAAAATATCTTTGATGTTATCTGCTTGAAACCTCTCACTCTGCAGAGGAAAACACCAAAGGTTCAGGAGAGTAGAATCATGTCTGTAGCTCTGTAGCTGGAAATGGTAGAGCCCCATCTTAGGCCATCTGACCCTCCACCCAGGGCTGCAGCTGGCTCATATACTACAGTATCTCTGTTCAACTGCAAAAGCTCTCTAGGGTGATACATTCCATCCTGGATGCTGACCATCAGCCTGTGTGATGCTGATAATAAGCTAAAAACAAACTGCTCTCTAAGAGAGGTGTACTATGCTCAGCAACAGCTCAGTAACCTGCACACAGCAGCTAACTCTTTGCACAATATGAAAGCCAACTCTTCATTGACCTGAATGGAACCTGTGGAGAACTTTGCTAAGCTCCCTTTGTGGTGGAGAGGAAGTTCTTGAGAGAGTGCTTGAAATTGCTTTAGCAACCTGCAAAAGCAAAGACACAGTTTTGTGATTGTTTGGAGGAAGCCCTTTGCCAGAAGCTCATGAGATGGTCCAGAATGAGTAGAGAGGACATGGTCACAAAATTCCCCGACTTGACTTGCCAAAAGCTGAGGGTCCTGAGAAATATCCCTGTCTAAAACACTGATTTCATTCTCATATTCCATGCTTTACCAACAAAGCAGTTTCCCTTTGTCTCTCATCCCTTTCACTTTCAAATTCTCAGGGTTGTTTTCTTTCAGCAGCTTTCCCACGCTTAGATATTTGCATTGCTTGGCTTGATTTCTCTAAGTTCATGCTAGAGCCAGAGGAACAGACTGGCCATGGCAAATTTCTAGGTAGACATATGTAAGCTTGAGTGGCCTACCTCAGAACATTCTCTGTGATCTCCTTCTCTGCTGCCTTCCTCCCCAGGACCTGGTCACTGATTTGTTTGAGGATAGACTCTTTCCACCTCTAGTTCAAGTACCGGAGTCCCTCTACGTAGAGAGCTCTCTGGTCACAAGGCCCTTCTCTTTACATGGAGATCTCTCTGGTCACAAGGCCCTTCTCTCTACATGGAGATCTCTCTGGTCACAAGGCCATTTCCCACCCATTGAAACAAATGTGTGGAGAAGGCATAACAATGAGAAAAAGAACTTTATGTTTGTTCTACTTTTATGGCTATATTACCTATTTTGGTAGGTACTACCAGTTGAATGTCGATGAAAGTTTTTAAAAAAAAAAAAAGAAAAGAAAAAGATTTAAAATGTTAATAGGCTGTGTTAGATGCATCAAAGACTTTTTTAGGCCAGAGTTAATTATATTGCAGAGCATAGACTAGACATGAGAGTTATTTGAGAATTTGCATGGAAAATAAAGTAATACATAAAAGTACCAGAGGATATGTTGTATAGATATATGAAGAGCAACCACACATTGATGAGAAACTATAGCAATAAGATATGGTCCAGAATGTTGAAGAAGGGCAGGCATCATTCCAATTTTCAAAGAGTAGGGGAGTAGAAGGCATGTTCTAGAACTTGCAGAACTTTAGAAAAATTTAGGATCATTAAATGATTGCTCCTGAGAAAAATATTTGGGGACAATCCAAGCTTTCTGAAAGCAAAGCATTCCTATTTTATTCCTTCACAGCTTGACTATGGGGCAAAAACATGAATTCTTATTTCTGGGAGCAATTTGGCTAATACTCTTGTTGTGTTATTGATGTTGATTAAATAGGTTCAGAGCTGGTTGAACAAATGTGTCTTGGTGATTCTGAGCCAAGTGATGGGTTGATGTCCTACTGAAAAGACATCATGGTAAACCTCAGGAATTTGTTTACTGACCAGTTTTCTCATTTAAATTTTTGATGGCTGCTCAGAAGATGTACTTTCACAACATATGGTTGACTCAAGGTTAGAAGAGGCGACTAATAAATCCAGTGAGACTGAAGTTTTTCAATCTGTGTAGGTTGTTGGACAGATCGGCTACTAACATCTGTCATTGACATTTGTTGAACACTTGCTGTGTGCTGAGTAGAATCAACGTTCTACTATATGTGTGTGCTATATAGGTTCTCTCATTCGGTCCTCACAATGACTTTATCAGATACATATCACTAAATATTAGATTGTAGAAGAAAATAAAGAGACAAGGAGATGTTAGTCATTTACTGAGTCCCATAGCTGATTAGAGTTAGAACTAGGGTGACTAGGAGAGAGCTTTGCTTGATGATAAGAAATGGAGGAAGCTCTGGGAATGCAAGTTCATAGGCAACTGAGCATGAAACAATACTGTCCATGTATGTATTTTGTGAAGAGTAAGAACTAGTGTGAGTCTTCGGTGCATTATTATGATGCAGTGCTATGGTTCAGGTGGGGAGAGAGAGAGGGTGGGGAGAGAGGAGATTGAGTGGAGATTATTGGTGTTTAAGCATGCCAAAAGTCTTGTTTTCTCCCTAGTCTTTCTGTGAAGAAAGAGACTCAGACACCAGAGTGAGTAAGAACACGATGCCAGCATTAGTCCAGGAAAACCATTTTGAGGACATGGCCCTTGATTCTCTTTTTCTTCTCTTCTCTGGTTAAATGTCCCTGGATTTGGGCAGGCATCTGGGTCCTAATAAGCCTTGTCTTGTGAAGACAGACCAGAGGAGGAGAATTATGCATCCTGAAGCCAGGAGTCTGCCGATGACTCTACTCTGTGTAAGAGAGAAGGAAGCCAAGTCCTCAGCCCCACAAAAATGTAACAGTAATAACTAAAGAGTCATTTGAGAGAGACTGGGAGGGAGGACATGGGAGGTGTTGGAGAGGGAGGGGATGGGGTGGAGATAATATAAATACAGTATTCATATATGAAATTCTAAAAACAAAACACATAAAATAAATGTAAAAAATCCTTCTTGAACTCATTAGAAAAGACCTCTGAAAAGACTGGGTGCTACTCCAGGAGGAGGGCCTTTGTGGAAACCTTAGAGCAGAGGAATGTGCTACCTCTGGCATTTGTCACCAAGCCCGGGGTAATTTTGTCTTTGAAATGTTAGTCCTCTGTACATAATGGGGTAAAAAAGACCTCCAGCATGTGGGATGGAGGCATCTAAATGATCTCTACAACTCCCCCACACAACACACATACACACAATTCTCTTGAGATCCGTTAAGACAGGCATTGGTAAACAACAAAAACTCAGTTAAGTCACTAGTAAAGGACTTTGTTTGAGCAATGGGAGATGGTCAATGTTCCGAGTGTTGTGGCTTGTCATGTTCTCAAGTGGCTTGGCTCCAACTGTTTGTTCACCAGTGTTTTGAGTTAAAGGGAATGACAGTCTACAAATTTATGCATATGGCACTCAAAGAACAGAGGAGACCAGCTTCTGGTCTCTGGTACCCACATGCAACAAATATAGCTGTATCCTTCCCCGAGGACTCAATTTGGAAGGCTCTTTATTACATTGTGCTGCAGGGCTGACTTCCCAGTCTTGTGGACAGTCCATGAAACCAGCCTTCCCTTTGGTTGAGCTTTGTTGTTGTTCTCTTTATACCGTGAATTAAATGAATCCTTAGGGGTTCCAATTATGTGATGGAAAAAAGAACTCAGAGTTCTGAGAACATATAGAACAGTTTGTTTTCAACTGGACACGAAGACCTTTAGGATTTGATTGCTATTTAATATTTTTTCAAGAAGATTAGTGCATCACTGTTACTTCTAGTGACAGATAGGAACATTTGATTCGCTCCCAAGTTGTCATTATGGTAATTATATGTTCTTACGTGTTCTTTGCATTTTATAAGGTGCTGTTTTCTGCACATCACTTGTTAGAAATGGTGCTGTTTGGAAAGTAAAGCAGGAGAGGCAAGACTAGGGTAATTGTCCCCATTTGAGAAGCAGGGAGCACAGGTCACAGAGAATGCTGGGGCAGCAGTTTCCCACCACCTGCAGTAGGACACTGAACCCCCTTGCACTTGTTCCTTCAGGTAGGCACTGTTAGCCCCATTTGGTACAGGGAGACTGTCCCTCAAGAAGTAACTTTACCCAACATTGTACAGTGGTAACTAGAAAAACCAGAATCAGGCCCAGAGCTTTCTCATGCTGAGTTCCCCAATCTCAGTTGCTGGATGATTGCCACTAGAAAGGTCACGAGCCTTTCCAAGGCCCCTGGCTGCCTCCTGGCCTTGGCATTCCAGCGCCTGTGTCTTTATGATGTGCTTAGCATGCCTCCACAGCGTGGGGCTGCTTCCCTGGTCTTCATTAACTGTTTTTTTTTTTTTTTCTTCAAAACACAGAAGCAGCAAAAGAAAGATGAGCCAAGGTTTTTCTCATAACATAGAGAAATATTTCTTTATAACCTTTTCAGAATCACAGAGACTCTAAGTTCTCATGGGATCTTCAAGTGCCTGTGTTCTCCTTATATTATGGTTCTTCACTATCTCCCATCCTCAGAGTGTACATGATTCTTGTATAATAGATTCACATATGAGTTTGAGCTAGCTACCTCTACTTTACTACTTTTGGCATTGGCAGAAACAGTATGTTTCTCAACGTACTTGGGAAAATTAGTTCCCATCTTAACTGTGGTAGATAAAGAAGTAAGAGTGTCAGTGAGGTTGAGTGGAAAGAAGAGCTTGGCCTCTTTCTAGAAGAGGGGCCTTAAATGCATTATGAAACCCACTGACAACTTATTTCTGCCTAAGGTGAAGCTGACCCTTGACCCACAGACTGGCTAGAAGGAGCACATTGCAGAGATAGTTGTGTGTTTGTTGGGAATGAACTGTGTTGTGGATGCTGTGATGCGTTTGCCTCAGCCTCAAGGCAACTCTAGATTATAGGTGTATTAGCGAAACTTGACGATTAAGGGAACGGTCTCAAAGAAATTTGATGGCTTCCCTCAAGTGAACTACACCTTGGAGTCTAAAATACATTTTCCAAATGTTATGAAGTACCCTTAAGTTTTCCCAGGTAAGGATGCCATGTCTTCCTGTCATCCCAGTGGTTCCTTTGTGTGTGTGTGTGTGTGTGTACTGTGTGTAAGCATGTGTGTGTGTGTGCAGTTGTATATGCTTTCATATACATGTCCTTACTCCTCACTGCTGCTTTTCAACCATTCTTTATCCCTCTCTGCTTTAAAAAAAAAAAAAAAGTTCTACACTGGGATCTTGGGTTAGGAGCTTAGTGAATTTCAGCATAAGGACAGCTGGTTAATATGGAGCTCCTACCTCCTTTTTTTTTCTTCTAACTCTTTTGAAGAAAGTGGACTGTGGCCCTCTCTGGAGGACATATGTTCTTTGGTGCCATGTGATGAGAGTTTGTGCTAGCAGGAAGTGGGTTCTGATTCCATCTGTCTGATTGAGAGCTGGGCTCTTAACATGCTCAGAGTTAGGGACTGCTGTGGAAACACAGACCCTGGCCTAGTGTGTATTCACAGTGTGGCCATGACAAATGAAATCGTATATGCCTCAGAGTCTTTGTGAAGGAATGAGACAAGACTGTAGGGCGGAGCTGGGCATTCATGAAAAACAGTATTATTCTAAAAATGAAGTCATGGAAGACTCAAGGTCTAGGGTTCTAGGGTCTGAAGGGTTTGTCTACTGGATGTTGAAAGGACAGCTTTGTATACTTTAGTGAGGCCTTCTTGTTTAAAGGTGGTCTTAAAGCAAGAAGGCCTCAATGGGTTTCTCAGTAACTCACGGTAGTTGCCAGCTCGGAGCTATTCCTTATCTGTAACAGGTCTTTAGATTATAGACCTAATGGGGCTATAACTTTAGTGCTATGTAATTAAACCAACTTCACGCTATTTACAAGACATGTCATACAACCCTGAAAGGAAATTGGAGCACGTGGAAAGTCTGCTGCTACAAAGGAACAGCAGAAGGAAAAATTGATGTGAGCCCCTGACTCAGGCAATGGGGCAAAGAATAATTTTAAAACTTGTTCTCTTCTGAACTGTCAAGATTATTTGATGTGGCCCCCACCCCCACCCACTTCCAAGTGAGCACCAGAGGTTATAGAAAAGGTTGTAATATTGCTCAGTTAGTTTCTGGTCTAACTTGGTACCTGCCTCAGCAAGGAGAATTGTTCACTTTTGGTGAAATATCATAGGCAGTTGGCAGTCTGTTTCAAGACAGTTTATGTAACTGCCAATGATATTTGTGATCCTCTGAGGATAGACACTAGAGAAGTTTGTGCTTATTGGAAAGCCTGATGCTTTGAGTGATAATTTCATTGTTGTCTGAATGTGTGTATAATTGATGCTGTATTATATCAGTTAATATCTATTTAATCAAGTGACAAAAAATCAGAGTTTCAAATGTGCAACTCTGACATCAGTATATTTGTTTATAGCCCAGGTTAGCCTTAAATTACAGCAATCCTCCAGCTTAATTTTCCTAAGTAGTAGGTACAGGCATGAACCAAACACCTAACTTGTCTTTCTTCAGTGATGGAATACACAGTTGAGAGTTACAAAAAATATCCATAATTGTATTTTTAAAAAATCCATTCATTTGAAAGAGTAGACAACTAACCTAGTTTGCATGTAACATCAAAGTTTGAATCTGTGGGATTTTCAGTAGGATGTTTAGATGTGGCATGTTTAGATACATCAACGTAACCTGGCATGATTATGCATGATGGATGATGCAATCAGAAATGGACACTGAAATGGATCGTGACAGAGGAGCAGTAAAATGTGGTGACAAGGCAGTGGGAACATCTCTACAGTATGATGGACTGGATAGGCAGAGGAAAGTCTGCCTCCAGGGACACTTCAGACTTAGTGGAAACTACAAGATATGAAAACTACTTATAAGAAAAGGGAACGTCTTCCTAGCGGAAACTCCCAGCATATGTGTGTGCAGTTGACTCAGCTCCTACGTGCTGGATATGAGGGCCTCTCAGTTCTTTTGAGGCAAGAAAATTAGCAATGTTTATTTTCTTGTTTGGAGGGTTTTTTTTTTAATTGAACATTAATCTGATTGGACTTCACTTAGTCCATAGCGTGTCTTCCTGTTTATCCCATGGAGGCACATGAGTTTTAAAATAAAAAAGTATCCTTGAGAATGATCAATGACAAGTTCACAAATACGGCTTTGAAAATATCCTTTTTAAGTTTCTTTTAAGGTTTTTTTTTTATTTTATATGATAAGTATGAATGTTTTGCCTGTATGCATGTGTTTGCACCACATGCATATATGTTGGAGCCCATGGAAGTGGGGTTATGGGTGTTTGTGAGCCACCATATAGGTGCTGGGAATCGAACCCAGGTTCTTTGCGAGAGCAACAAGTGCTCTTAACTGCCAAGCCACCTGTCTAGCCCTTGAGCATGTTCTTGAAGTCCTTCAGTGTCCGTGTCCTGGTTTTGAAGACCTTTGGTAGCATTGCATTTGTTACACTCTAGGCGTGAGTACACCCTTCCTGTGTCTGTCCTAAATCCACTGTATTATGTTTGGAGTCTCTTCTCTTTGCTCTGCCTTTGGAAAAGATGGAAAGCAGCTGCTTGCTATTTTCTGCTTAACAATCCTTGTATACTTGAAGAAATTTTTAAAATCACCCCCTTTGACTTGGAATTTTCAGATAGAATCATTTCCAGTACTTTAGTCTTCCGTATAAATCCTACTTTCCTAGTCTAATCAGCCTTACAGCTCTCCTTTAAACCATCTGGATTCCAAGATGTAGGGCTATAATCCATAGGGTCAGAATTGTTTTTTAATAATAAAAAAAGATTATTTGTTTCCTAAGTGATCCTCTTTATGAATCCCATCATCCTGTTTGAATTATTAGACTGTATTTTTTAACTGACATCCAATTCACAGACTACAACATGAACTCTGTTTTTTAGTATAGTGACTAGCATTAATAACCCTCCCCAGCATCTAATTCCACATCATTTCATCACTGTGAAAAAGGAATCCAATGCCCATTAACAGTCACTTTCAATTTCTTCTCCTCCAGTTCCTGGAAACCACTCATCTAGTTTTGGGATTTGTAAATTTAGGACATTTCCTGTAAATGGGGCCATATACAATGCATCACTCTTTGTGTTTGGCTTTGTTCCTTTAGTGCAATGTTAAGGTTGGTTTTTGTTATTTCCTGAATTAGGATTCCGTTCCTTTTGTCACTGGATGCTATTCTACCTTACGGCCATCCCACATTTTGTTTATTCTTGCTTATTTGTTTCATTTGTCAAATAATCTCCATGATCCCCACAGGAATACTCTTCTATTAATTTTGAGTTTTGAAGTCTTGTTTATTTAGCTCTTTAATTTTTTATTCTGCAATCCAATAAGATCCTATTTAATCCCTAATCTCATTGCTCAAGGTACTGCTCACAAACTGAGTAAACTAGCCCAGAAACCTGCGCAGAATTGCTACTTACTTTATTTGTAGCTGGTGCAGCCATTAGGTTGTGTATATAGCAACTCCTTTTCAGTTGAAGGTTTTCATTCTCAAAAGTTAAGGCAGACACTCCTTTGTCTTAAGGGAGAGAACTTCCCACAACCTTATAACTGGTTTCCTAAGGTGGTCTGGGGGGCGGGCCGTGCTTGATGAAAGAGACCAAGTTGTTAAAGTTTCTCCACCATCTCTGGTGAGGGTGAGACGTTTCCTGAGGAGGAGGCATGCAGAAACACTCGGAGGACTTGTATGTGCATGGGGTCACTTTTAGAACAGGAAGTAGATGTCAACTTGTGACCTGGTTATGTCATTGCTTACAGTTATATCCAAAACTGTCATGTCTATAAAGTGAGGTAATAATACCAACTGTGTTGGCTTATCGCGCTATTTAAATAAAATAACCTCTACAAAACAGTTAACAATAATATCTGATACACGTTATGTGTTCAGTAAGTGGTAGTTATCAGTCTTATGTAAAGCCTATACATTTTTAAAAACATATATAAATGCTATAGTGGCTCCTGATATCAAAGAGCTTAATACCTAATAGTAGAGGCAAAATTGATAGAAGGCTAAACTTAAGGACAAAAATCTATGAGGTTGGAGAGATGGCTCAGCAGTTAAGAGCATTGGCTGCTCTTGCAGAGGATCCATGTTTGGTTCCCGGCACCCACAGAGCAGTTCACAACCATCTATAGCTCCAGTTCCAGGGATCCAGCACTCTCCTGGCCTTTGTAGACACTGAATGTGTGAAGTACACAGACATAAATGCCAGCAAGACAGCATACACAAAATAAAAATAAATAAATCTGAAAACAATTTACAAATTTCAAACTTTGGAAAATGTACTGAACAGGTACACAAAGTATGCAGTACTAATTTTCTTACTGTAGCAAGTTTTGTAGAGTAGCTATAGGTGAAGTACTGTTGACATCGAGAAAGAAGTATTTTTCTTTCTCATATACACATTGGAGTAGAAATCTCTGTGAGGGCTGGAATTCCATTTTCTTTGCCCCTCTATGCCTCATAGAGTGACTACATAAAGTGGTCACCCAAGACACAGGTCTTAAATTGTCGGTTCCAGCATTCTTGGCTGTCCAGTGATGTCTGCCCATCCTCTGACCAATCCCAGATTCTCTACCTCTCGCCCAGACATGGCCAATCCCAGATCTCTACCACTAGCCTAGACTATTCTCCTGAGCTCCAAAGTCATGTGTTCCAAGAGTCTCCTAGATGTTCAAATCTGAACTCTCTTTTATTCGGAATGATGATCTCTCATACATCCCCCATCTTGATTGGTTAAAAAAAAGTCTTTATACAGTTCCCTAGGCCACAATGTCGGGACACACTCCTTCCTTATATCTCTCATAGTCATATGTTTATGTTCTCTTTTTAAATCTGCTTTGGGATCCCCTCCTATACGGAGATCCTAACTTACTGTTTATTATCTGTGCCTATTCCAAGGCCTGATTTAAAATACATGTTTTCAATAAATGCCTGATACTTGGGAATGTTTTCTATACTTCTTCATTTTTTATGAAAAGAACATGCATACACTCGCAAACATGTGTGTGCCTGTGAGCACATGCGTGTCGTGCTCACACAACCTTTTGAGTTCACCACCTCTTGTCCAGTTCTTCAACTTTTGGCTCACTAGTGAGATTGTTATGTGGTCTAAGCCAGCAGGCATGTGTCATTGTTTAGGGGGTATAGAGTGAAGACTCTGCTGCAATGTATAATTCTTTTCAGCTAGTTAAGCCGCATACCCAATCCCACCATACTCTTCTCAGGCAATTCTCAACCACTTTCTCCTTTGTTATTATTGTTTTTTAATGGAAAAAGAAATCAGGAAAGGAACGGAAAGCCTAACCTATGTCCTTGTCTTGGCCTTGGTGAGAATACACTTTGGATTCCCAGTTGGCCATTTTCCATACTGTCATTGCATCTGGAGAAGAGCCCCTGAGCCTTCATTGTTCCCATGGTTTCTGTTTTATGCTCTGCTGCTTCCTGGATGGGAGGAGGCTTAACTGACAAAGCCGATGTCTATAGCTTTGCTGATATCACCCATGATTCAAAACCACACTGAAAAATGACAAATTAACCTCAGCCACATTTTTGTTATTCTTCTTACTGAGAAACACCCATGCACAGACCAAGACATTCATGTTTGCCAAGCAGGGCCAAACAAATCCTGATGCAGAATGAAGAAAACAGTTGTGAACCCACAGAGAGTAAACTTATTTAAAGTAGGGAAAAACCGAGCGACTGTTCCCTTGGGTTTTAAACCACTCCCTCGATGCAGTGCCACCCTGCTCATAAACGTTTGATCATTAGCTGTTTGCTCATCCAGAGGTTGCACTGAAATGGCCTGACTCTCGCAGGACTGGGGAGATTCTCAAGAACATGGTTGGAAAAATTATCATCAGAACAGCATCTCCTCCGGATCTGGTTTCACTCCCTCCTAGTCACCTCTTTGTCAACGTCATGGTGGCTGGCTCAAGTGATGCCACCCTGCCTGCCTTTGCTCAGGTTCCTCTGCCTGCTGTGTCTCCCCTTAATGTGGGCACCAATCACAATCGCACTCATCCCTGGAGGTCTGGCTTCCGTGTTAGCCCTTCTGAAAAGCCTCTCAGGTTCACGTTAGACCTCTGCTCATAGCTTGTCCAGGTCTCTGAGCACCTAGTGTGCACAGCATGTGCTCAGTATTTTTAAGCTGATGCTAATATCAGGTTCAGAACATTGTTCATGCTCGTATTTGTTTTTCAGTAGAGGCAACAAGAGGATCTGTAAAAGTTATGTTTTTTTAAATGTCAACAGCACATGTAGAAGACACAGGAGAGAAGTATGCTGCTTTAAAAACATAGGTATGCTATTGTGCAGTCTGCAGAAACATTTCTGCGGACATTGTAAATTTAGAGAGAAAATGTGCCAAACCCAGAAAGCACTGTGTGTGTAGGGACAGTAAAGCAAGTGTGTCTTAGATACCACTGAATAATGGTATTTATACCATTATTTGTACCAATGGAGGAGTAGTGAACACAACCCAAACCTACTCATGTGTGTGTGTGCATGTATATGTGTGTGTGAGCACGCACATGTACATGCTTATGCCACGGCCCGTGTGTGGAGGTCAGAGGGGACAACTTGCAGGAGTTGGTTTTCTCCTTCCATCAAGTCGATCCCAGGTATTGAACTCAGATCATTAGACTTGGCAGCAAGCACACATATCCACTGAGCCAATCTTCTGACCCTCATGTTTATATGGAATACACGTTTTAGGGTTTCTGATCTGCTTATTTCTTCTTTATTTCTTATCCAGACTCTTATGAAAGTTACCGATTCTTGCAGAAGTAATTAGAAGCATGCTGAGAGTTAAGAGGCAGCCAGTTTACATTTCTGTGCTACAAATAACCTCCTTTCTGGCTAGACTAAGGTGGCTTCTGCAAGACTGCAAACCCAAGCATGATCACAGGGTGTGAATTTAGAGTACTATTCTGCAGGAATCATGACAAAATCATCTTGCCAGTTAACATTCAGAGCCGTAGTTGGAAATTTTGCCCAGGTCTGCAGTTTGTAATTAATGTGGAAGAGTTCGGTCTAGAGGTGGCTGAGAGTTCAGCCATAAAGGTGATTAAAGGATTGGGAAAGAACTATGAGGGAATTTAAAGAAACAGGATTAGTCAGCATGGCAAGAAAGGAGGATAAAGGGCAATTTAATATCAGTCTTTATGTATACAAAGCCACTTAGTAGAACATAGTGACCAGTGTCTTACATCTCACCCGAGGAAAACACAAGAGGCTTATACTATAATATGGATTGAGCATAGACATAGGGCAGTGTCTACTGACAAACAAACTTGGAGTGAACTCTTGAGAAAAATGATTGCATTTCCATCTCATGCTATCCATCCATCCATCCATCCATCCATCCATCCATCCATCCCTATCTCAGTTGTTTTAAGATGAGTCTTTCTGGGCATGCTGGTATATGACAATCTCAGCACTTTTTGAGATGGGAAAGGGGAAGGGGAAGAATCTGAATCCAAGGCCAACCTAATTCACAGCAGGGAGAAAGTCCTTGTCTTGGAGGAAAAGATGGATCTTGCTTAGAGATGATGGCAGATGATGTGACTGTGGAAACTGAACCTGGGACCCTGTCCATGTTCTTGATAAGCAGACCCTCTGCCACAGTTATACCCCTAGGTCTGCACTAGTATTTTGAGAAACTTCTTTATGGGTAGCCATGTACACTAATCAAATGAGGAGACAGTGCGTTAGAGTTTCATGCCAATCTCATTGTAAGTGACAGCAATAATTACTACTTGCCTTTATGAAGGGCCTAGTCTGTGCCAGCACTGAGCTAAATGCTTTACATACATTATACCTAATTTTTACAGTAATCCTATATAGTAATTTCATCTCCATTTCATACATGAAAAAGGTTGAGGTTCAGTCAGTTCTGAGTCACAAACTAGTAAATAGCAGAGTCAGAATGTAAACTTCGCCCAGGTGCCTTAACTCCAGTGCCCAATGCCTTTTGCAGTGTAAGTTTCTTCTCCCCCTTCCAGGTAAGACTGGGCATCTTGTCTCTAACCTGGAGACCTGAGTACTGGACTTATTAGTAAGTATTAACATAATGGGGATGTTCAATAGTTCTGCTAACTATTCAATGTATTGCTTAATTGATTCTAAAACGTTTCTGTTACTGAGACTGAACGTGTGCTCCTGCCTTCACCACAGTGTGAAACTGTTGTGTCCATACCTTAGTATCTCTGGCCGTAAACAAACTTGCTTGATAATCTCATGTGGAATGAGATGAATGGAAGAGAACTTAAGACACTTATAAACAGTTTTATTTTAGAGCATTCAATATGATGAGATGACTCTGGACACAGTAGTGTAGGCAATCTGGTCAGGGATCAGATGTGGGTTTAGGTTATCACTGCTTTGTGACTGGGTTGCACACAAAATGTGCTTTGCAAAATGAGAGAATTTAATGCAAGTACTTGCCAAGGTCCCCTCTACCCTCTGCTTCCATAGCTTTCTGCACACAGTGAACATGGGAATAAAGTATGATTTCTCTGGTCCTTGATCTGGAAACCTAGGAACTAGCAGATTTAGGAAGGGGATCCAATATTCTCTAAAAATACTGTAGTAGTTCCAAATTTACAGAGAGAATCTCAAAGTCTTCTTGTTTGTAAGCCCCTAAAGACCTTAATTACAGCTGATACCACCCTTTGTTGGTGGACAGAGTGAGCAGGCATATTTAGATATGGTGTTTGTTATATTTATGCTATTACATAAGTTGAAAATTCACTTGGTAATAAGCTTATAAATAACTGAGTAGTTATTTTCTCGTGTGTCCCATTGTATAAATCTGAATCTTCTGTATTGACTTGTGGTTATCTCACTGGTCGAGCTAACATGATTTATTGGCCAGGAACTAGAGAGCTAAGTCACTACTGGCCTAATTGTTCTGTTGGCCTGCCCATAGACTTCTTGGCAGCTAGAGTTTCTTATGAAACTTTCCTAACAGTGCCTTGTTCCCTAGAGGGAACATTGTACTTTAGGGTAGTATGTGATAATGAAATAAGTTTTGAGAGTTTTGAACAATTCCCAGTGCAATTGAAACTGTGACATTAATTGATGTCTGTAGCATACACACCTTCATTCTAATTGTCATTTCAGTGTCCATGTGTTGCAGGATGGGGAAGCAATAACTCTAGGGAGCAGACCTTGTCTGTGCACAGCTGCTTTCAGAGCAGTGCTGTATCCAGGGTGCTGGGAAGAACAAAGCTTGGTCTCCCGTTCTAGATTCAGCTGAATTCCTTTGTCATATACTGAACAGTGCTCCTATTTCAGCTGGTCAGTCAGTCCCCATGTCTCCAGACAGGTCATACTGTGCATAGCTCCAATATGGAGCTCCTTGTAACCTTTTGGTTAGGCAATTCTTAAATCTGGGCACAGGATCAGAGTTATAGCATAGATG